>NC_134671.1:494416-861158 GCF_030463565.1 Pelecanus crispus | reverse complement strand
GTGTCCCCATGTCCCCCACACTGTCACCCCTGTCCCCCCAATGTCCCCCCCAGTGTCCCTCTGCCCCCCCCGTGTCCCCCATGTCCCCTGCCCCCAATGTCCCCCCCAGTGTCCCCAATCCCCCGTGTCCCCCAATGTCCCCCCCCAGTGTCCCCCAATGTCCCCCCCCAGTGTCCCCCCCATGTCCCCCCCCACCTGGCCAGCTCCTTGGCCACCGCCTCGTTGGGGCAGGTGACGAAGGCGGCGGACAGGCTGCCGGGGTCGTAGGGGTCAGCGGGGTCAGCGGGGTCATGGGGGTCAGCGGGGTCAGCGGGGGCGCGGGGGGCAGCGGGGTCAGCGGTGGGCGCGGGGGGCAAGCGGGGGGCGCGGGGGCCGGAGGCCATGGACAGCAGCCGCCGCCCCAACGCCTGCAGCAGCGGCACCGTCGTCACCGTCACCAGCACCAGCGCCAGCGCCTGCGGGGACAGCGACACCCGCCCCGTCGCGACAGCCGCTCAATCGCGATACCTACCCCGTCGCGACAGCTGATCGATCGCGACACCCGCCCCGTCGCGACAGCCGCTCGATCGCGACACCCGCCCCGCGGCGACTGCCGCCGCGCGCCATGACGCGCCAGAGCGTCGCGATAGCCGGCAAGGGCACTGCGAAACCCAGCGCGTTGCGATATCTGGGGTGTCGCGACAGCTGCTGGCGGCGCTGCGGTGTCAGGAATCCCATCGCATCACGGTAACCCGGCACGTCGCCATACCCAGCATGTCGCGACACCTGCAACGCCTGGCACGTCGTGACACCAGCCCGTAGCACCAGGATACCTGGTGATGGCACTGCGAGGCCTGGCATGTCGCGATACCCGCTGTGTTGCAGCACCCAACCATGGCGCTGCCATGCCTCCTAACCACAGTATCGCGATACCCGCTATGTCACAACAGACAGCACATCACGACACCTGCCCACAGCACCACGACACCCACAATATCACGATATATGACACCACGATACCCACAATGCACGATACCCACCACGTTGTGACACCTGCCTACGGCACCGTGATACCTACAATATCACAATGCCTGCTGTGTCGTGACACCCAGCATGTCGCGACAGCCAGGCCGCGGCACCATGTTGCGGTATCTACCATGTCGCGATACCCAGCCATAGCCCCACGACAGCCGCCGCGTCGGCACGCCGTGACACCTGGCCTTGGTGACACGATACCACCGTGTCGCGACCCCCGGCCCGCCCCCACCACGCCCGTCACGCTGCGATCCCTCCCCACTGTCGTGGCATTTCCCCCCCCCGCCCCCGCCCTGTCGCGATAGGCCCCCCCGGGTACTCACGCCGCAGGCCACCTTCATGGCACCGCCCCCGCCTGCCGGGAGAGCCGGCGCCGTCAGCGACCCCCGCCCCCCCCGCCCCACAGCGACCCCGCCCCACGGCCCCCCCCCGCCCCGCGCCCCGCCCCCCAGGACCCCCCACTGCCCCCCCAGGGCCTCCCCCCCCCCAGGTGCCCCAGGGCAGCAGGAGCCGCCCCCTCCCCCCCCCCAAGCGGCCCCCCCGGGCCCCCTCCCCCCGCCCCCGCCCCTACCCGCCGCCGCGCGCGCCGCTCGGCCGCCGCCCCCACGTGACCCGGCCGGCCCCGCCCCCCCTGCGTCACCGCGGCCCCGCCCCCTTCCCCGCCGCGTCAGCGCGCGACCGGAAGCGGCCGGGGGTGGGGGAGGGGCCAGGTGGGGGCGGAGGGGGAGGGGGTGGGAGCGGGGGCGGGGGGGGGCGCGCGCGTGCGCGAGACTGAGCGCGAGCGGGGGGGCCGCGGCCGTGGCACGCGCGTGGCGGCCCCCTCCCCCCCCCGCCCCCGGGCACCCACGGGCCGCGAGCGCGATCGGCCCCGCCCCCCCCGGCGTGAACTGGGAGCGCTGGGAGCTACTGGGAGCGCTGGGGGCACTGGGGGCACTGGGAGCGCTGGGGGCACTGGGAGCGCTGGGGGCACTGGGGGCACTGGGAGCGCTGGGGGCACTGGGAGCGCTGGGGACACTGGGAGCGCTGGGAGCACTGGGAGCGCTGGGGGCACTGGGAGCGCTGGGAGCACTGGGAGCGCTGGGAGCGCTGGGATCACTGGGAGCGCTGGGATCACTGGGAGCGCTGGGGACACTGGGAGCACTGGGAGCGCTGGGGGCACTGGGAGCGCTGGGGACACTGGGAGCGCTGGGAGCACTGGGATCACTGGGAGTGCTGGGGGCACTGGGAGCGCTGGGGGCACTGGGAGCGCTGGGGGCACTGGGAGCGCTGGGGACACTGGGAGCACTGGGATCGCTGGGAGCGCTGGGATCACTGGGAGCGCTGGGGACACTGGGAGCACTGGGGACACTGGGAGCGCTGGGGACACTGGGATCACTGGGAGCGCTGGGGACACTGGGAGCGCTGGGGACACTGGGAGCACTGGGATCACTGGGAGCGCTGGGGGCACTGGGAGCGCTGGGGACACTGGGAGCACTGGGGGCACTGGGAGCGCTGGGGACACTGGGAGCACTGGGAGCACTGGGAGCGCTGGGGACACTGGGAGCGCTGGGGACACTGGGAGCACTGGGGACACTGGGATCACTGGGAGCACTGGGAGCGCTGGGGACACTGGGAGCACTGGGGGCACTGGGAGCGCTGGGGGCACTGGGAGCGCTGGGATCACTGGGAGCGCTGGGAGCTACTGGGGGCGCTGGGAGCGCTGGGGGCACTGGGAGCGCTGGGGGCACTGGGATCACTGGGGACACTGGGATCACTGGGAGCGCTGGGGACACTGGGAGCACTGGGGAGACTGGGAGCACTGGGAGCGTTGGGCGCACTGGGAGCGCTGGTGACACTGGGAGCACTGGGAGCACTGGGAGCGCTGGGAGCGCTGGGGACACTGGGAGCGCTGGGATCACTGGGAGCGCTGGGATCACTGGGAGCACTGGGGGCACTGGGAGCGCTGGGGACACTGGGAGCGCTGGGAGCGCTGGGATCACTGGGAGCGCTGGGAGCACTGGGAGCTACTGGGAGCGCTGGGGGCACTGGGAGCGCTGGGATCACTGGGAGCGCTGGGATCACTGGGAGCGCTGGGGACACTGGGAGCACTGGGATCGCTGGGAACGCTGGGATCACTGGGAGCACTGGGGACACTGGGAGCACTGGGAGCACTGGGATCACTGGGAGCGCTGGGGACACTGGGAGCGCTGGGGACACTGGGAGCACTGGGATCACTGGGAGCGCTGGGAGCGCTGGGAGCGCTGGGATCACTGGGAGCGCTGGGGGCACTGGGAGCGCTGGGATCACTGGGGGCACTGGGAGCGCTGGGGGCACTGGGAGCGCTGGGGGCACTGGGAGCGCTGGGAGCACTGGGAGCGCTGGGAGCGCTGGGATCACTGGGAGCGCTGGGATCACTGGGAGCACTGGGGACACTGGGAGCGCTGGGGGCACTGGGAGCGCTGGGGACACTGGGAGCGCTGGGAGCACTGGGATCACTGGGAGTGCTGGGGGCACTGGGAGCGCTGGGGGCACTGGGAGCGCTGGGGACACTGGGGGCACTGGGAGCGCTGGGGGCACTGGGGGCACTGGGAGCGCTGGGGGCACTGGGAGCGCTGGGGGCACTGGGAGCGCTGGGGACACTGGGAGCACTGGGATCGCTGGGAGCGCTGGGATCACTGGGAGCGCTGGGGACACTGGGAGCACTGGGGACACTGGGAGCGCTGGGGACACTGGGATCACTGGGAGCACTGGGATCACTGGGGGCACTGAGATCACTGGGAGCGCTGGGGACACTGGGAGCGCTGGGGGCACTGGGAGCACTGGGAACACTGGGAGCGCTGGGGACACTGGGAGCGCTGGGGACACTGGGAGCACTGGGGGCACTGGGAGCGCTGGGGACACTGGGAGCGCTGGGGACACTGGGAGCACTGGGAGCACTGGGATCACTGGGAGCGCTGGGGACACTGGGAGCGCTGGTGACACTGGGAGCACTGGGGGCACTGGGAGCGCTGGGGGCACTGGGAGCGCTGGGATCACTGGGAGCGCTGGGGACACTGGGAGCGCTGGGGACACTGGGAGCGCTGGGGACACTGGGAGCACTGGGATCGCTGGGAGCGCTGGGATCACTGGGAGCGCTGGGAGCACTGGGAGCGCTGGGATCACTGGGAGCACTGGGAGCTACTGGGAGCGCTGGGGGCACTGGGAGCGCTGGGATCACTGGGAGCGCTGGGGACACTGGGAGCGCTGGGGACACTGGGAGCACTGGGATCGCTGGGAGCGCTGGGATCACTGGGAGCACTGGGGACACTGGGATCACTGGGAGCGCTGGGGGCACTGGGAGCACTGGGGACACTGGGAGCGCTGGGGACACTGGGAGCGCTGGGGACACTGGGATCACTGGGAGCACTGGGATCACTGGGAGCGCTGGGAGCGCTGGGAGCGCTGGGATCACTGGGAGCGCTGGGGGCACTGGGAGCGCTGGGATCACTGGGAGCGCTGGGGACACTGGGATCACTGGGAGCGCTGGGGGCGCTGGGAGCTACTGGGAGCGCTGGGGGCACTGGGGGCGCTGGGAGCGCTGGGGGCACTGGGAGCGCTGGGGGCACTGGGAGCGCTGGGAGCACTGGGAGCGCTGGGGGCACTGGGAGCGCTGGGATCACTGGGAGCGCTGGGATCACTGGGAGCGCTGGGGGCACTGGGAGCGCTGGGATCACTGGGAGCGCTGGGAGCTACTGGGAGCGCTGGGGGCGCTGGGAGCGCTGGGAGCGCTGGGGGCACTGGGAGCGCTGGGAGCGCTGGGAGCGCTGGGATCACTGGGAGCGCTGGGATCACTGGGAGCACTGGGGACACTGGGAT
This sequence comes from Pelecanus crispus, assembly GCF_030463565.1. NCBI lineage: Eukaryota > Metazoa > Chordata > Aves > Pelecaniformes > Pelecanidae > Pelecanus > Pelecanus crispus. The sequence continues at coordinate 856,310 of NC_134671.1, read as the reverse complement.
CACTGGGAGCGCTGGGGGCACTGGGAGCGCTGGGGACACTGGGAGCACTGGGATCACTGGGAGCGCTGGGGGCACTGGGAGCGCTGGTGACACTGGGAGCACTGGGATCACTGGGAGCGCTGGGGGCACTGGGAGCGCTGGTGACACTGGGAGCACTGGGGGCACTGGGAGCGCTGGGGGCACTGGGAGCGCTGGGATCACTGGGAGCACTGGGGGCACTGGGAGCGCTGGGATCACTGGGATCACTGGGAGCGCTGGGAGCACTGGGATCACTGGGAGCGCTGGGATCACTGGGAGCGCTGGGAGCACTGGGAGCGCTGGGAGCGCTGGGATCACTGGGAGCACTGGGGACACTGGGATCACTGGGAGCACTGGGAGCGCTGGGGGCACTGGGAGCGCTGGGGACACTGGGAGCGCTGGGATCACTGGGAGCGCTGGGGGCACTGGGAGCGCTGGTGACACTGGGAGCACTGGGGGCACTGGGAGCGCTGGGGGCACTGGGAGCGCTGGGATCACTGGGAGCGCTGGGGACACTGGGAGCGCTGGGGACACTGGGAGCACTGGGATCACTGGGAGCGCTGGGATCACTGGGAGCACTGGGGACACTGGGAGCACTGGGGACACTGGGGGCACTGGGAGCACTGGGATCACTGGGAGCGCTGGGGACACTGGGAGCGCTGGGGACACTGGGAGCACTGGGAGCACTGGGATCACTGGGAGCGCTGGGAGCGCTGGGAGCGCTGGGATCACTGGGAGCGCTGGGGACACTGGGAGCGCTGGGAGCGCTGGGAGCTACTGGGAGCGCTGGGGGCACTGGGGGCGCTGGGAGCGCTGGGGGCACTGGGAGCGCTGGGGGCACTGGGGACACTGGGAGCGCTGGGAGCACTGGGAGCGCTGGGAGCGCTGGGATCACTGGGAGCGCTGGGGGCACTGGGAGCGCTGGGATCACTGGGAGCGCTGGGAGCTACTGGGAGCGCTGGGGGCACTGGGGGCGCTGGGAGCGCTGGGGGCACTGGGAGCGCTGGGGGCACTGGGGGCACTGGGAGCGCTGGGATCACTGGGAGCGCTGGGATCACTGGGGGCACTGGGAGCGCTGGGGGCACTGGGAGCGCTGGGGGCACTGGGAGCGCTGGGGACACTGGGGGCACTGGGAGCGCTGGGGGCACTGGGGGCACTGGGAGCGCTGGGGGCACTGGGAGCGCTGGGGGCACTGGGAGCGCTGGGGACACTGGGAGCACTGGGATCGCTGGGAGCGCTGGGATCACTGGGAGCGCTGGGGACACTGGGAGCACTGGGGACACTGGGAGCGCTGGGGACACTGGGATCACTGGGAGCACTGGGATCACTGGGGGCACTGAGATCACTGGGAGCGCTGGGGGACACTGGGAGCGCTGGGGGCACTGGGAGCACTGGGAACACTGGGAGCGCTGGGGACACTGGGAGCGCTGGGGACACTGGGAGCACTGGGGGCACTGGGAGCGCTGGGGACACTGGGAGCGCTGGGGACACTGGGAGCACTGGGAGCACTGGGATCACTGGGAGCGCTGGGGACACTGGGAGCGCTGGTGACACTGGGAGCACTGGGGGCACTGGGAGCGCTGGGGGCACTGGGAGCGCTGGGATCACTGGGAGCGCTGGGGACACTGGGAGCGCTGGGGACACTGGGAGCGCTGGGGACACTGGGAGCACTGGGATCGCTGGGAGCGCTGGGATCACTGGGAGCGCTGGGAGCACTGGGAGCGCTGGGATCACTGGGAGCACTGGGAGCTACTGGGAGCGCTGGGGGCACTGGGAGCGCTGGGATCACTGGGAGCGCTGGGGACACTGGGAGCGCTGGGGACACTGGGAGCACTGGGATCGCTGGGAGCGCTGGGATCACTGGGAGCACTGGGGACACTGGGATCACTGGGAGCGCTGGGGGCACTGGGAGCACTGGGGACACTGGGAGCGCTGGGGACACTGGGAGCGCTGGGGACACTGGGATCACTGGGAGCACTGGGATCACTGGGAGCGCTGGGAGCGCTGGGAGCGCTGGGATCACTGGGAGCGCTGGGGGCACTGGGAGCGCTGGGATCACTGGGAGCGCTGGGGACACTGGGATCACTGGGAGCGCTGGGGGCGCTGGGAGCTACTGGGAGCGCTGGGGGCACTGGGGGCGCTGGGAGCGCTGGGGGCACTGGGAGCGCTGGGGGCACTGGGAGCGCTGGGAGCACTGGGAGCGCTGGGGGCACTGGGAGCGCTGGGATCACTGGGAGCGCTGGGATCACTGGGAGCGCTGGGGGCACTGGGAGCGCTGGGATCACTGGGAGCGCTGGGAGCTACTGGGAGCGCTGGGGGCGCTGGGAGCGCTGGGAGCGCTGGGGGCACTGGGAGCGCTGGGAGCGCTGGGAGCGCTGGGATCACTGGGAGCGCTGGGATCACTGGGAGCACTGGGGACACTGGGATCACTGGGAGCGCTGGGGGCACTGGGAGCGCTGGGGACACTGGGAGCACTGGGATCACTGGGAGCGCTGGGGGCACTGGGAGCGCTGGTGACACTGGGAGCACTGGGGGCACTGGGAGCGCTGGGGGCACTGGGAGCGCTGGGATCACTGGGAGCACTGGGGGCACTGGGAGCGCTGGGATCACTGGGATCACTGGGAGCGCTGGGAGCACTGGGATCACTGGGAGCGCTGGGATCACTGGGAGCGCTGGGAGCACTGGGAGCGCTGGGAGCGCTGGGATCACTGGGAGCACTGGGGACACTGGGATCACTGGGAGCACTGGGAGCGCTGGGGGCACTGGGAGCGCTGGGGACACTGGGAGCGCTGGGATCACTGGGAGCGCTGGGGGCACTGGGAGCGCTGGTGACACTGGGAGCACTGGGGGCACTGGGAGCGCTGGGGGCACTGGGAGCGCTGGGATCACTGGGAGCGCTGGGGACACTGGGAGCGCTGGGGACACTGGGAGCACTGGGATCACTGGGAGCGCTGGGATCACTGGGAGCACTGGGGACACTGGGAGCACTGGGGACACTGGGGGCACTGGGAGCACTGGGATCACTGGGAGCGCTGGGGACACTGGGAGCGCTGGGGACACTGGGAGCACTGGGAGCACTGGGATCACTGGGAGCGCTGGGAGCGCTGGGAGCGCTGGGATCACTGGGAGCGCTGGGGACACTGGGAGCGCTGGGAGCGCTGGGAGCTACTGGGAGCGCTGGGGGCACTGGGGGCGCTGGGAGCGCTGGGGGCACTGGGAGCGCTGGGGGCACTGGGGACACTGGGAGCGCTGGGAGCACTGGGAGCGCTGGGAGCGCTGGGATCACTGGGAGCGCTGGGGGCACTGGGAGCGCTGGGATCACTGGGAGCGCTGGGAGCTACTGGGAGCGCTGGGGGCACTGGGGGCGCTGGGAGCGCTGGGGGCACTGGGAGCGCTGGGGGCACTGGGGGCACTGGGAGCGCTGGGATCACTGGGAGCGCTGGGATCACTGGGGGCACTGGGAGCGCTGGGGGCACTGGGAGCGCTGGGGACACTGGGATCACTGGGATCGCTGGGATCACTGGGAGCGCTGGGGACACTGGGAGCGCTGGGAGCACTGGGGACACTGGGATCACTGGGGACACTGGGATCACTGGGAGCGCTGGGGGCACTGGGAGCGCTGGGGACACTGGGAGCACTGGGGGCACTGGGAGCGCTGGGGACACTGGGAGCGCTGGGGACACTGGGAGCACTGGGAGCACTGGGATCACTGGGAGCGCTGGGGACACTGGGAGCGCTGGTGACACTGGGAGCACTGGGGGCACTGGGAGCGCTGGGGGCACTGGGAGCGCTGGGATCACTGGGAGCGCTGGGGACACTGGGAGCGCTGGGGACACTGGGAGCGCTGGGGACACTGGGAGCACTGGGATCGCTGGGAGCGCTGGGATCACTGGGAGCGCTGGGAGCACTGGGAGCGCTGGGATCACTGGGAGCACTGGGAGCTACTGGGAGCGCTGGGGGCACTGGGAGCGCTGGGATCACTGGGAGCGCTGGGGACACTGGGAGCGCTGGGGACACTGGGAGCACTGGGATCGCTGGGAGCGCTGGGATCACTGGGAGCACTGGGGACACTGGGATCACTGGGAGCGCTGGGGGCACTGGGAGCACTGGGGACACTGGGAGCGCTGGGGACACTGGGAGCGCTGGGGACACTGGGATCACTGGGAGCACTGGGATCACTGGGAGCGCTGGGAGCGCTGGGAGCGCTGGGATCACTGGGAGCGCTGGGGGCACTGGGAGCGCTGGGATCACTGGGAGCGCTGGGGACACTGGGATCACTGGGAGCGCTGGGGGCGCTGGGAGCTACTGGGAGCGCTGGGGGCACTGGGGGCGCTGGGAGCGCTGGGGGCACTGGGAGCGCTGGGGGCACTGGGAGCGCTGGGAGCACTGGGAGCGCTGGGGGCACTGGGAGCGCTGGGATCACTGGGAGCGCTGGGAGCGCTGGGATCACTGGGAGCGCTGGGGGCACTGGGAGCGCTGGGATCACTGGGAGCGCTGGGAGCTACTGGGAGCGCTGGGGGCGCTGGGAGCGCTGGGAGCGCTGGGGGCACTGGGAGCGCTGGGAGCGCTGGGAGCGCTGGGATCACTGGGAGCGCTGGGATCACTGGGAGCACTGGGGACACTGGGATCACTGGGAGCGCTGGGGGCACTGGGAGCGCTGGGGACACTGGGAGCGCTGGGAGCACTGGGATCACTGGGAGCGCTGGGGGCACTGGGAGCGCTGGTGACACTGGGAGCACTGGGGGCACTGGGAGCGCTGGGGGCACTGGGAGCGCTGGGATCACTGGGAGCACTGGGGGCACTGGGAGCGCTGGGATCACTGGGATCACTGGGAGCGCTGGGAGCACTGGGATCACTGGGAGCGCTGGGATCACTGGGAGCGCTGGGAGCACTGGGAGCGCTGGGAGCGCTGGGATCACTGGGAGCACTGGGGACACTGGGATCACTGGGAGCACTGGGAGCGCTGGGGGCACTGGGAGCGCTGGGGACACTGGGAGCGCTGGGATCACTGGGAGCGCTGGGGGCACTGGGAGCGCTGGTGACACTGGGAGCACTGGGGGCACTGGGAGCGCTGGGGGCACTGGGAGCGCTGGGATCACTGGGAGCGCTGGGGACACTGGGAGCGCTGGGGACACTGGGAGCACTGGGATCACTGGGAGCGCTGGGATCACTGGGAGCACTGGGGACACTGGGAGCACTGGGGACACTGGGGGCACTGGGAGCACTGGGATCACTGGGAGCGCTGGGGACACTGGGAGCGCTGGGGACACTGGGAGCACTGGGAGCACTGGGATCACTGGGAGCGCTGGGAGCGCTGGGAGCGCTGGGATCACTGGGAGCGCTGGGGACACTGGGAGCGCTGGGAGCGCTGGGAGCTACTGGGAGCGCTGGGGGCACTGGGGGCGCTGGGAGCGCTGGGGGCACTGGGAGCGCTGGGGGCACTGGGGACACTGGGAGCGCTGGGAGCACTGGGAGCGCTGGGAGCGCTGGGATCACTGGGAGCGCTGGGGGCACTGGGAGCGCTGGGATCACTGGGAGCGCTGGGAGCTACTGGGAGCGCTGGGGGCACTGGGGGCGCTGGGAGCGCTGGGGGCACTGGGAGCGCTGGGGGCACTGGGGGCACTGGGAGCGCTGGGATCACTGGGAGCGCTGGGATCACTGGGGGCACTGGGAGCGCTGGGGGCACTGGGAGCGCTGGGGACACTGGGATCACTGGGATCGCTGGGATCACTGGGAGCGCTGGGGACACTGGGAGCGCTGGGAGCACTGGGGACACTGGGATCACTGGGGACACTGGGATCACTGGGAGCGCTGGGGGCACTGGGAGCGCTGGGGACACTGGGATCACTGGGAGCACTGGGAGCGCTGGGGACACTGGGAGCACTGGGATCACTGGGAGCGCTGGGGGCACTGGGGGCACTGGGAGTGCTGGTGACACTGGGATCACTGGGAGCGCTGGGATCACTGGGAGCGCTGGGGACACTGGGATCACTGGGAGCGCTGGGGGCACTGGGAGGGCTGGGGACACTGGGAGCACTGGGGGCACTGGGAGCGCTGGGGGCACTGGGAGCGCTGGGGACACTGGGATCACTGGGAGCGCTGGGAGCACTGGGAGCGCTGGGATCACTGGGAGCGCTGGGAGCACTGGGGACACTGGGATCACTGGGATCACTGGGAGCACTGGGAGCGCTGGGAGCACTGGGAGCGCTGGGATCACTGGGAGCACTGGGGACACTGGGATCACTGGGAGCGCTGGGGGCACTGGGAGCGCTGGGGACACTGGGAGCGCTGGGAGCACTGGGATCACTGGGAGCGCTGGGGGCACTGGGAGCGCTGGTGACACTGGGAGCACTGGGGGCACTGGGAGCACTGGGGACACTGGGGGCACTGGGAGCGCTGGGGGCACTGGGAGCGCTGGGATCACTGGGAGCGCTGGGGACACTGGGAGCGCTGGGGACACTGGGAGCACTGGGAGCGCTGGGATCACTGGGAGCGCTGGGGACACTGGGAGCACTGGGGACACTGGGAGCGCTGGGCGCACTGGGAGCACTGGGGGCACTGGGAGCACTGGGGACACTGGGAGCGCTGGGGACACTGGGAGCGCTGGGAGCACTGGGATCACTGGGAGCGCTGGGGACACTGGGAGCGCTGGTGACACTGGGAGCACTGGGAGCACTGGGGGCACTGGGAGCACTGGGGGCACTGGGAGCGCTGGGGACACTGGGATCACTGGGAGCGCTGGGAGCACTGGGAGCGCTGGGATCACTGGGAGCGCTGGGAGCGCTGGGATCACTGGGAGCGCTGGGAGCGCTGGGAGCGCTGGGATCGCTGGGAGCGCTGGGATCACTGGGAGCGCTGGGAGCGCTGGGATCACTGGGAGCGCTGGGGGCACTGGGAGCGCTGGGATCACTGGGAGCGCTGGGAGCTACTGGGAGCGCTGGGGGCACTGGGGGCGCTGGGAGCGCTGGGATCACTGGGAGCGCTGGTGACACTGGGAGCGCTGGGAGCGCTGGGGGCACTGGGAGCGCTGGGGACACTGGGATCACTGGGAGCGCTGGGGACACTGGGAGCACTGGGAGCACTGGGAGCGCTGGGGGCACTGGGAGCGCTGGGGACACTGGGAGCACTGGGGACACTGGGAGCGCTGGGGACACTGGGATCACTGGGAGCGCTGGGGGCACTGGGAGCACTGGGAGCGCTGGGGACACTGGGATCACTGGGAGCGCTGGGGGCACTGGGAGCGCTGGGGGCACTGGGGACACTGGGAGCACTGGGATCACTGGGAGCACTGGGGACACTGGGATCACTGGGAGCACTGGGAGCGCTGGGATCACTGGGAGCGCTGGGATCACTGGGAGCACTGGGATCACTGGGAGCGCTGGGATCACTGGGAGCGCTGGGGACACTGGGAGCACTGGGATCACTGGGAGCGCTGGGATCACTGGGATCACTGGGAGCGCTGGGATCACTGGGAGCGCTGGGGGCACTGGGAGCACTGGGGACACTGGGAGCGCTGGGATCACTGGGAGCGCTGGGATCACTGGGAGCACTGGGGACACTGGGATCACTGGGAGCGCTGGGAGCACTGGGAGCGCTGGGGGCACTGGGAGCACTGGGATCACTGGGATCACTGGGAGCGCTGGGATCACTGGGAGCGCTGGTGACACTGGGAGCGCTGGGAGCGCTGGGGGCACTGGGAGCGCTGGGGACACTGGGATCACTGGGAGCGCTGGGGACACTGGGAGCACTGGGAGCACTGGGGAGACTGGGAGCGTTGGGAGCACTGGGGACACTGGGAGCACTGGGGACACTGGGAGCGCTGGGGACACTGGGATCACTGGGAGCGCTGGGGGCACTGGGAGCGCTGGGGGCACTGGGGACACTGGGAGCACTGGGATCACTGGGAGCACTGGGGACACTGGGATCACTGGGAGCACTGGGAGCGCTGGGATCACTGGGAGCGCTGGGATCACTGGGAGCACTGGGATCACTGGGAGCGCTGGGATCACTGGGAGCGCTGGGGACACTGGGAGCACTGGGATCACTGGGAGCGCTGGGATCACTGGGATCACTGGGAGCGCTGGGATCACTGGGAGCGCTGGGGGCACTGGGAGCACTGGGGACACTGGGAGCGCTGGGATCACTGGGAGCGCTGGGATCACTGGGAGCACTGGGGACACTGGGATCACTGGGAGCGCTGGGAGCACTGGGAGCGCTGGGGGCACTGGGAGCACTGGGATCACTGGGATCACTGGGAGCGCTGGGGGCACTGGGAGCGCTGGTGACACTGGGAGCGCTGGGAGCGCTGGGGGCACTGGGAGCGCTGGGGGACACTGGGATCACTGGGAGCGCTGGGGACACTGGGAGCACTGGGAGCACTGGGGAGACTGGGAGCGTTGGGAGCACTGGGGACACTGGGAGCACTGGGGACACTGGGAGCGCTGGGGACACTGGGATCACTGGGAGCGCTGGGGGCACTGGGAGCACTGGGAGCGCTGGGGACACTGGGATCACTGGGAGCGCTGGGGGCACTGGGAGCGCTGGGGGCACTGGGGACACTGGGAGCACTGGGATCACTGGGAGCACTGGGGACACTGGGATCACTGGGAGCACTGGGAGCGCTGGGGGCACTGGGAGCGCTGGGATCACTGGGAGCGCTGGGAGCACTGGGATCACTGGGAGCGCTGGGATCACTGGGAGCGCTGGGGACACTGGGAGCACTGGGATCACTGGGAGCGCTGGGATCACTGGGATCACTGGGAGCGCTGGGATCACTGGGAGCGCTGGGGGCACTGGGAGCACTGGGGGCACTGGGAGCACTGGGGACACTGGGGGCACTGGGAGCGCTGGGGGCACTGGGAGCACTGGGAGCGCTGGGGACACTGGGATCACTGGGAGCGCTGGGGGCACTGGGAGCGCTGGGGGCACTGGGGACACTGGGAGCGCTGGGACCACTGGGAGCGCTGGGGACACTGGGAGCGCTGGGAGCACTGGGAGCGCTGGGGGCACTGGGAGCACTGGGATCACTGGGAGCGCTGGGGACACTGGGAGCGCTGGGGACACTGGGAGCACTGGGATCACTGGGAGCGCTGGGAGCGCTGGGGACACTGGGAGCGCTGGGGACACTGGGAGCACTGGGATCACTGGGAGCGCTGGGGGCACTGGGAGCGCTGGGATCACTGGGAGCGCTGGGATCACTGGGAGCGCTGGGGACACTGGGAGCGCTGGGGACACTGGGGGCACTGGGAGCGCTGGGGACACTGGGAGCGCTGGGGACACTGGGAGCGCTGGGATCACTGGGAGCGCTGGTGACACTGGGAGCACTGGGGACACTGGGAGCTCTGGGGACACTGGGAGCGCTGGGGACACTGGGATCACTGGGAGCGCTGGGGACACTGGGAGCGCTGGGAGCACTGGGGAGACTGGGAGCACTGGGAGCGCTGGGAGCACTGGGGACACTGGGATCACTGGGAGCGCTGGGGGCACTGGGAGCACTGGGAGCGCTGGGATCACTGGGAGCGCTGGGAGCGCTGGGGACACTGGGAGCGCTGGGAGCCCTGGGGGCACTGGGAGCACTGGGGACACTGGGAGCGCTGGGATCACTGGGAGCACTGGGGACACTGGGATCACTGGGAGCGCTGGGGACACTGGGAGCACTGGGAGCGCTGGGAGCACTGGGATCACTGGGAGCGCTGGGAGCACTGGGATCACTGGGAGCGCTGGGGGACACTGGGAGCACTGGGGACACTGGGAGCACTGGGAGCGTTGGGGGCACTGGGATCACTGGGGACACTGGGAGCGCTGGGAGCACTGGGGGACACTGGGAAGCACTGGGAGCGTTGGGGCACTGGGAGCACTGGGGACACTGGGAGCGCTGGGGACACTGGGATCACTGGGTGCGCTGGGAGCGCTGGGGGGGCACTGGGAGCGTTGGGGGCACTGGGAGCACTGGGGGCACTGGGGAGCGCTGGAGCACTGGGGGCACTGGGAGCACTGGGGACACTGGGATCACTGGGAGCGCTGGGGGCACTGGGAGCGCTGGGGGCAATGGGAGCGCTGGGGACACTGGGAGCGCTGGGAGCCCTGGGAGCACTGGGAGCGCTGGGATCACTGGGAGCGCTGGGGAGCACTGGGGACACTGGGAGCGCTGGGGGACACTGGGATCACTGGGAGCGCTGGGGGCACTGGGAGCACTGGGATCACTGGGAGCGCTGGGAGCCCTGGGAGCGCTGGGAGCGCTGGGAGCGCTGGGGACACTGGGAGCACTGGGAGCGCTGGGAGCGCTGGGGGACACTGGGAGGGCTGGGGACACTGGGGACACTGGGAGCGCTGGGAGCACTGGGGACACTGGGAGCGCTGGGAGCGCTGGGAGGACTGGGAGCACTGGGGACACTGGGAGTGCTGGGAGCACTGGGGACACTGGGAGCGCTGGGAGCGCTGGGAGCGCTGGGAGCAGGGCACAGGGAGGCACTGGGATGGGGGAGCAGGGTTACTGGGAGCACTGGGAGCACTGGGGTAGAGAGCCTGGGGACCCCCATGCCACTGAGATGGGCCACTGCTGTAACTGCTGCCACTGGTGTTGCTGGTGGCACTGGTATCACTGCTGTCACTGCACTGGTGTCACTGCTGTCTCTGCTGTTACTGGTGCCACTGCACTGCTGTCACTGGTGTTGTTGGTGTCACTGGTGTTGCTGGTGTCACTGCTGTCACTGCACTGGTGTCACTGGTGCTGCTGGTTTCCCTGCTGTCACTGCTGTCACTGGTATCGCTACTGTCACTGCTGTCACTGGTATCACTGATGCCACTGGTGCCACTGCACTGGTGCCACTGATGCCACTGGTGCTGCTGCTGTCACTGGTATCGCTGCTGTCACTGCACTGGTGTCACTGGTGCCACTGGTGTCACTGGTGCTGCTGTCACTGCTGTCACTGGTATCGCTGCTGTCACTGGTGCTGCTGGCATCACTCCTGTCACTGCTGTCACCGGTATCACTGATGCCACTAGTGACACTGCACTGGTGTCACTGGTGCCACTGGTGCTGCTGCTGTCACTGGTGCCGCTGCTGTCACTGCTGTCAGTGGTGTCACTGGTGCTACTGGTGTCACTGGTATCGCTGGTGTCACTGGTGTCACTGGTGCCGCTGGTGTCACTGCTGTCACTGGTGCCGCTGCTGTCACTGGTGTCACTGGTGCTACTGGTGTCACTGCTGTCACTGGTGCCGCTGCCATCACTGCTGTCACTGCTGTCACTGCTGTCACTGGTATCGCTGCTGTCACTGGTGTCACTGGTGCTACTGGTGTCACTGGTGCCGCTGCTGTCACTGGTGCCGCTGCTGTCACTGCTGTCACTGGTGTCACTGGTGCCGCTGCTGTCGCCGGTGTCGCGGGGGGGGGGATGGGGCGGCCCTTAAAGGCGCCGCCTCCGAGAGCGGCCGGCGCCCCCCCCCCGCACCCCTGCCCCTCCCCCCGCCTCCCGCCCGGGCCCGCCCCCCTCCCCCCGGCCCGGGTCCCTCCCCCGGACTCCCGGGTCCCCTCCCCCGACGCCTGCGTCCCCCCCCCTCCCCCGGACGCCTGGGTCCGCCCCCCCCTCCCCCCCCCGGCCGCCTGGGTCCCCCGCGCCGCCCGTGCCGGCGCCCGGGGGAAGCGAGCGCGGAGGAACCATGTCCTATGTCCCCTTCCGAGGGGTACCGGCACCGGGCGGCACCGGGCGGCACCGGGGGGCAGCGGGGGGGGCAGCGGGGGGGGGGCGGTCCCGGCCCCGCAGCCGGTACCGGGAGGCAGCGGCCGGGGGGGGGGGAGCGGCCCGGGGTGGGGCCGGGAGCAGCAGCGGGGACCGGGCGGGGCCGGCACCGGCACCGGCACCGGCACCGGGGGGGTCGGCACCGGGGGATGCCGCTGCCGGGGGATGCCGGTACCCGGGGATGCCGGGGCCGGGGGGGGATGCTGGGGCCGGGGGGGGGCCGGTACCGGGGATGCCGGGACCCGTGCTGATACCCGGGGATGCCGGTACCGGGGATGCCGGTACCCAGGGATGCCGGTACCCGGGGATGCCGGTACCCGGGGATGCCGGTACCCGGGGATGCTGGTACCCGGGGATGCCGGTACCGGGGATGCCGGTGCCGGTCGCGGCCAGTGCCGGGGGGGCCGCTCGCCCCGGGGGGGGCCGGTCCCGGGCTGATGCTGGTGCCGGGGGATGCGGGTGCCCGCTGCTGCCGGTCCCGGGGGTGGCGGCCCCGGGGGTGCCGGTGCCGGGTCCTTCACCGCCGACGGGGCCCGGCCTGGGGGGGGGGGGCTCCGGGGCCGGGGGGGGTGGGGGGCGGCGGCGGGGCCGGGGGGTCCCCGGGGAGCGGGCTGACCCACTTCGAATCGGGGCCGGGGCCGGGCTGGGGGGGAGCTGCCCTGCGGCCTGGGGACCGGGGGGGGGACCCGGGCCTTGCCCACCCCCCCGCAGCCCCCCCACCCATGGGAGCCCCGAGGGACCCAGGCGTCCGGGTCAGGGTGGGGGTGGTGGGGACCCAGGCGTCCCAGCCCCTCACCCCCAGCTCCCCAATTGGGGACCCGGGCCTTGTGCATCCCCCAGCGTGGGAGGCTGGGGCACTCAGGCGTCTGGGGGGCTCCCAGGCGTCTGGGGGGCACCCAGGCGTCTGGGGGGCACCCAGGCATTGGGGTGAGGACCCAGGCATTGGGGTGGGGGCCCAGGTATTGGGGTGGGGGCCCCCTCCCCCGCCATGCGCTGCCGTTGCCGGAGCAACGCCGGGATGCGGGAGCCCAGCACCCATGGGTGGGGTGGGGGGTGTGTGTGTGGGGGGGGGAAGCGGCCGTCGGGGGGCGGCCCAGCGGTGACCCCCCCCCCCTCCCCACTCCTTCCCACCCCCCCAGATGTGCGAGGAGCCCCCCTGGCCCGCGGGCCCTACGCCCCATCGCCCTACGAGCGCCCGCCCTGGAACCCCCGGTTCTGCATCATCTCCGGGAACCAGCTGCTGATGCTGGATGAGGAGGAGGTGAGCGGGGACAGACATTTTGGGGGGTGGGGTGGGGGGTGGGGGGGTCGTCACCCCTGCGCCCCCCACCCTGGGCCTTTCTCCTTCGCTCCCAGATCCACCCGCTGCTCATCCGGGATCGCCGGAGCGAACCGTGCCGGAGCAAGCTGCTGCGCCGCACCGTCAGCGTGCCGGTGGAGGGCCGCCCCCACCCCGAGCACGGTACCGGGGGGCCCCCGCGGGCCCCGGTTACGGGGGGGGGGGGCGGGGGGCGCGGGGGGTGCAGCAGCGCGAGAGGGGAGGCTCAGCAGCATCCACCCCCCCCCCCCCAGCACGCCTCCCCCGAGCGCCGGCAGCCATCCCATAATGCTCGCGGGAGGCACGCATGGCTGCTCGGCAACCGTTGCTAGGGAAACCCCGCGGCGCGGGGAGGCGGCCGCCCCTCCCCCCTCCCCCCCCCCCCAAAAAAAAAAAAAAAAAAAAGAGGGGACCCGGGCGTCCGCGGCCTTGACCCGACCCCTCCCCCCCACCTCGGCCCACGCCCCTCCCCCATCCCCTCCCCCCCCCTCCCCCCATCCCCTCCCCTCCGCTCCCCCCCCCACCCATCCCCCCCCCCCCGGCTCCCCTCCCCCCCCGAGGGGACCCAGGCGTCCGGGCGCTGCCCCTCCCCCCGCATCGTGCCCCGTGGGTGGCCTCGGGGGGGGAGGGGCGTGGGGATGGGGGGGGATGGGGACACGGGGGGACACGGCGGCGCCCCCTCCCCCCCCCCCGCCCCTCCCCCGCTTCCTCCCGGCATTTAAAAAAAGAATTTTGTCTCCCGGCGAAGTTGGGCTTAAAAGCGTCGCCATGGCGACGGCGACAGCGCGGGGGGGACACGCGCGCGCCACCCCCCGCCACCACTGCCACCATCGCCACTGTCACCACTGCCACCATCGCCACCACCATCACCATCGCCACTGTCACCACTGCCACCATCGCCACCATCACCAGCACTGCCACCCCCGCCGCCACTGCCACCACCATCGCCACTGTCACCACTGCCACCATCGCCACCACCATCATCACCATCGCCACCATCACCACTGCCGCCACTGCCACCATCGCCACTGTCACCTTCACCACTGCCACCACTGCCACCGTCGTCACTGTCACCACTGCCACCATCGCCACCACTGCCACCACTGCCACCATCATCAGCACTGCCACCACCACTGCCACCATCGCCATTGCTGCCGCTGCCACCACCATCACCACTGTCACCATTGCCACCACTGCCACTGCCACTGCCACCATCGCCGCCACTGCCACCACCATCGCCAATGGCACCATCACCCCCACTGCCACTGCCACCACCATCACCACCCCCACCGCCACTGCCACCATCGCCACTGCCACCACTGCCATTGTAACTGCCACCACCATCGCCACTGTCACCATCGCCACCACTGCCACCACCACTGCCACTGCCACCACCGGCACCATCGCCACTGCCACCACCATCCAGTGTCACCACCCCCACTGCCACCACCGGCACCACCACTGTCACCGCTGCCACCACTGCCACTGTCACCATCGCCACCATCATCACTGCCACCACCATCCAGTGTCACCACCCCCACTGCCACTGTCACCATCACCACTACCACCACTGCCACCACCATCCAGTGTCACCACCCCCACTGCCACCACCTGCACTGCCACCATCACCACTGCCACCAGTGACACTGTCACCATCGCCACTGCCACCACCATCCAGTATCACCACCCCCACTGCCACCACCACCACCGGCACCACCACCACCACCGGCACTGCCACCACCGCCACTGTCACCATCACCACTGGCACTGCCACCACTGCCACCACCACCACTGCCACCACCGCCACTGTCACCATCACCACTGGCACTGCCACCACCAGCACTGCCACCACTGCCACCACCGCCACTGTCACCATCACCACTGGCACTGCCACCACCGGCACTGCCACCACTGCCACCACCACCACTGCCACCATCGCCACTGTCACCATCACCACTGGCACTGCCACCACTGGCACTGCCACTATCCAGTCTCACCACCACCACTGCCACTGTCATCAGTCACCATCGCCACTGTCACCATCCAGTGTCACCACCACCACTGCCACCATCGCCACTGTCACCACCATCCAGTGTCACCACAGCCACCGTCACCACTGCCACCCACCAGCACCCGCGCAGTGCAGGGGGACCAGCCACGTGCCATCCCCACCATTGCCACCATCCACTGCCACCATCCAGTATCACCAGCACTGCCATTGTCACCAGTGTCACCATCCAGTGTGACCATCACTGCCGCCATCCAGTGCCACCATCCAATGTCACCACCATCCACTGTCACCACCGCTGCCACCACTGCCACCATCACCACTGTCACCAGCACCCACATGGCACAGGGGGGACCGGCCACGTGCCACCCCTGCCACTGCCACCACCACTGCCACCATCCAGTGTCACCATCCAGTGCCACCACTGCCACCATCGACTGCCACTGTCACCAGTGTCACCATCCAGTGTCACCATCCACTGTCACCACCACTGCCACCACTGCCACCATCCAGTGTCACCATCCACCGTCACATCCCCTGTCACCAGCACTGCCACCAGCACTGCCACCGCTGCCACCATCCACTGCCACCATCCACTATCACCACTGCCACTGTCACCAGTGCCACCATCCAGTGTCACCAGCACTGCCACCAGCATTGCCACCCTGTCACCATTCAGTGTCACCACTGTCACCGTCCACTGTCACCACCACTGCCACCACCACTGCCACTGTCACCAGTGTCACCATCCAGTGTCACCAGCACTGCCACCAGCATTGCCACCCTGTCACCATTCAGTGTCACCACTGTCACCGTCCACTGTCACCACCACTGCCACCACCACTGCCACTGTCACCAGTGTCACCATCCAGTGTCACCAGCACTGCCACCAGCATTGCCAGCCCGTCACCATTCAGTGTCACCACTGTCACCATCCACTGTCACCACCACTGCCACTATCACCAGTGTCACCATCCAGTGTCACCACCACCACCATCCACTGTCACCACCACTGCTACCACTGCCACCACTGCCACCTTCACCACTGTCACCAGCACCCACACAGCACTGGGGGACCGGCCACGTGCCACCCCTGCCACTGCCACCACCATTGCCACCATCCAGTGTCACCAGCACTACCACCACTGCCATCAGCATTGTCCCCAGTGTCACCACCACCACCATCCAGTGTCACCGATGCTGCCACTGTCGCCAGTGTCACCACTGCCACCACCCGCTGTCACCATCCCCACTGCCACCAGCATCACCAGCACCATCACAGCGGGGGGACACACTGGCCACGTGCCACCCCTGCCACTGCCAGCAACCGCTGTCACCACCACAGCCACCACCAGCACTGTCACCAGTGTCACCACTGCCACCACCTACCACCACCAGCACTGCCACCACCACCAGTACCACCAGCACCAGCAGTGCAGGGGGACCAGCCACGTGCCACCCCTGCCACTGCCACCACTGTCACCACCACTGTCACCACTGCCACCAGCACTGCCACCACTGCCACCATCCACCGCCACCACCACTGTCACCACTGCCACCATCACCATCACAGCACAGGGGGGACCAGCCACGCACCGCTGCCACCCCCACCGCTGTCACCATCGCCACCAGCATCAGCGCCGCCACCATCCCCTGCCACCACCATCATCACTGTCACCACTGTCACACCTCCCCATCACCACTGTCACCATCACCACAGCCACCACTCTTGCCACTGCCACCACTGTCACCACCATCGCCACAGCCACCACCATCACCATCACCACTGCCACTGCTGTCCCCACTGCCACCACTGTCACCATCATCACTGCCGCCAGTGCCACGGTCACCGGTGGCAGTGCCTATGCTGCCACAGTCCCTGCTGCCACCACCACTGCCACCCGCCATCCCCACTGTCCCCACGGCCACCACCACTGTCCCCGTTGCCACCACTGCTACCATCACCACCACCACCATTGCCGCTGCCATGGCCACCACTCTCAGTGTCACCACTGCCACCACTGCCATAGTCGCTGTCCCCATTGCCACCACTGCCACCACCACCAGTGCCACCAGTGTCACCTCCCCACTGCCACCAGTGCCACCACCACCAGTGAGTGCCACCAGTGTCCCTGTCTCTGCTGCCACCAGCCACCAGTGCTACCACTGTCACTGCCACCGCTGCCACCATCCCCACTGTCCCCACTGCCACCATCACCACCACTGTCCCCACTGCCACCATCATCACCATCACCACCACCAGTGCCGCCAGTGTCACTGTCACTGCCACCATTGCCACCACTGCCATGACCGCCAGCGTCACTGACCCCACTGCCACCATCACCAGCACCACCAGTGCTGCCAGTGACACTGCCACTGCCACCACTGCCATGGCTGCCAGTGTCACTGTCCCCACTGCCACCACTGTCACTGCCACCATCACCACCATCACCAGTGTCACGGTTCCCACTGTCCCCACTGTCCCCACTGCCACCATTACCACCAGTGTCACTGTCCCCACTGCCATGAATTGCCACCACTGTCCCCACTGCCATGGCCACCAGTGTCACTGTCCCCACTGCCACCATCACCACCATCACCACTGTCACTGTCCCCACTGCCCCCACTGCCACCACCACTGTCACTGCCACCACTGTCCCCACTGCCATGGCCATCAGCGTCCCCACTGCCACCATCACCACTATCACTGGTGCTGCCGGTGTCACTGTCCCCACTGCTCCCACTGTCCCCACTGCCCCCACTGCCATGGCCACCAGCGTCCCCACTGCCACCATCACCACCATCACCGGTGCTGCCGGTGTCACTGTTCTCACTGTTCCCGCTGTTCGCACTGTTCCCACTGTCCCCGCTGCCACCACAGTCCCCGCTGCCATGGCCACCAGTGTCACTGCCACCATCACTGCCATCACCAGTGCCACTGTCCCCAGTGTCCCCCAGTGTCCCCAGTGTCCCCCGTGTCCCCCGGCCCCCCCGCTGTCGCTGTCCCCCGTGGGGGGTCTCTGTGGGGGCCGGTCCCGCGGGGGTCCCACGGGGGGGGGAGGGGACACGGCCACGAGACCCCGCGCGCGGCGGCGGGGCGTGGCCACGTCTCCCCGGCAACGCCGCCCCGCCCCCTCCTCCGGACCCCGCCCCCCCCGGCCCGGGGCGGGGCCGCGCGCGCCCGAGGTGAGAGCGGGGGGGGAGGGGGAGGGGAGGGGGCGGGGCCGGAGGGGGCGCGCGGCGGGGGCGGAGCGTGCGCGCGCGCGGGGCGGCGGCGGCGGCGGGAGCGGGAGCGGCGGGGGGTGAGTGTGCAACGGCCGGGGCGAGTGTGCAACCCCCCCGGGCGAGTGTGCGGCGGCGGCGGGGGCGAGCGTGCACGGGCGGGGGCGAGCGTGCAAGGGCGGGAGCGAGCGTGCAAGGGCGGGAGCGAGCGTGCACACTTGCAGGGGTGACAGGGAGTGTGCAGGGCTGGGGCTGAGTGTGCAAGGCTGTAGGGGTGACAGGGAGCGTGCACAGCTCAGGGGTGAGCGTGCAAGGCTGTAGGGGTGACAGGGAAAGTGCACAGCTGAGGGGTGAGCGTGCAAGGCTCTAGGGGTGACAGGGAGCGTGCAGGGCTGGGGCTGAGTGTGCAAGGCTGTAGGGGTGACAGGGACTGTGCAGGGCTGGGGGGGTGAGTGTGCAAGGCTGTAGGGGTGACAGGGACTGTGCAGGGCTGGGGGGGTGAGTGTGCAAGGCTGTAGGGGTGACAGGGAGCGTGCGGGGCTGGGCAGTGAGCGTGCAAGGTTCTAGGGGTGACAGGGAGTGTGCAGGGCTGGGGGTGAGTGTGCAAGGCTGTAGGGGTGACAGGGAGCGTGCACAGCTCGGGGGTGAGCGTGCAAGGTTCTAGGGGTGACAGGGAGTGTGCACAGCTCGGGAGTGAGTGTGCAAGGCTGTAGGGGTGACAGGGAGCGTGCGGGGCTGGGCGGTGAGCGTGCAAGGCTCTAGGGGTGACAGGGAGTGTGCGGGGCTGGGGAGTGAGTGTGCAAGGCTGTAGGGGTGACAGGGAGCGTGCGGGGCTGGGTGGTGAGCGTGCAAGGCTCTAGGGGTGCCAGTGAGCGTGCAGGGCTGGGGGGTGAGTGTGCAAGGCTTTGGGAGTGCCAGTGAGCGTGCACAGCTCGGGGGTGAGCGTGCAGGGCTGGCAGCAAGTGTGCAAAGGTCTGGGGGTGAGGGTGCACAGCTGGGGGGGTGAGTGTGCATGGGCCAGGTGTGACAGTGAGCGTGCACAGCTGGGGACAAGCGTGCCCGGCTCCAGGTGTGAGTGTGCACGGCTGGGAGTGAGCAGGAGCGTGCAGAGCTCGGGGGAGTGAGCGTGCACGGCTGGAGCGTGCATGGCTTCACAGGTGAGCGTGCACGGCTGGAGGCGGGAGGGTGAGCGTGCACAGCTCCAGGGGTGAGCGTGCACAGCCCCGGGGCTGACGGCGAGTGTGCACGGCCAGGGCTGAGTGTGAGCGTGCAAAGCCGGTGAGTGTGGGCATGCACGGCCAGGGGTGAGCGTGCACGGCTCGAGGGTAACAGCGAGTGTGCAGGGCCTGGGGTGAGCGTGCACAGCTGTGGGGGTGAGCGTGCACAGCCCCAGGGGAGTGTGCATGGCCTGGGGCGGGGAGGTGATGGCTCAGGGGTGAGAGTGAGCGTGCACGGCCTGGGGCGAGTGTGCACGGCCTGGGGTGAGCGCGTGCGGTGCCTGGCGTGAGTGTGAGCGTGCACGGCCTGGGGTGAGCGTGTGCGGCTCCTGGTGCGAGTGTGAGCGTGCACGGCCTGGAGCGAGCGTGCACGGCCTGAGGTGAGCGTGCACGGCTCCAGGTGTGAGCGTGAGCATGCACGGCCAGGGGTGAGCGTGCACAGCTGGCGGTGAGCGTGCACGGCCCAGGGCGAGCGTGCACGGCGCCGGGGGTGAGTGTGAGCGTGCACGGCCTGGGGTGAGTGCACGGCCTGGGGGAAGCGTGCACAGGCTGAGGTGAGCGTGCACGGCCTGGGGTGAGCGTGCAGAGGCTGAGGTGAGCGTGCACGGCCTGGGGTGAGTGTGCACAGGCTGAGGTGAGTGTGCAGAGGCTGAGGTGAGAGTGCACGGCCTGGGGTGAGTGTGCACAGGCTGAGGTGAGTGTGCATGGCAGGGGGTGAGCGTGCACAGCTCGGGGGGGGGGTGAGCGTGCGCAGCCTGGTGTGAGTGTGCGCAGCCAGGGCTGAGTGTGCACGGCCTGGGCCGAGCGTGCATGGCTCCGGGGGTGAGTGTGCACAGCCAAGGGTGAGCGTGCAAGGCCCGGGCTGAGTGTGCCCCCAGCCCCCTGCACACGACCGCCTGCGTGTAACCCCCCCACCACCCCCCTCGCCGCCTCTCGCCCCCCCGCCCCGGCCTGCGCGTGGCACACGCGTGTGCGAGGCGTGCGGGGATGCGGCCGGGGGCCGGTTCCCCCCCGGGTGCCCGTGGGGCTCGCGGGGGGCCCCCGGGGCGGCTCTAGGGCGGGGGAGGCGCCATGTGGGGCCCCCCCCAGCCGGGCCCCCCCTGGGCGCTGCGGGGCACCCTGGGCCCCCCCCCCGGCACCCGCCTCAGCCTGGAGGGCGGCAGCAGGACCGTGGCCGGTAGGAACCGGGGGCGGGGGCTGGGCTGGGGGGACCCCCAGACTGGGGGCACTTGGGGGGGTCTCGGGGGGGGCAGGGCTGGGGGGACCCCAAGATTGGGGGCAGGGCTGGGGGGGGCTGGGCTGGGGGGACCCCGAGATTGGGGGCACTTGGGGGGGGGCAGGGCTGGGGGGACCCCCAGACTGGGGGCAGTTGGGGGGGGCAGGGCTGGGGGGACCCCAAGATTGGGGACACTTGGGGGGGGTCTTGGGGGGTGGGACCCCAAGATTGGGGGCAGTTGGGGGGGGTCTCAGGGGGGCACGGCTGGGGGGACACCGAGATTTGGGACAGTTGGGGGGGGTCTTGGGGGGTGGGACCCTGAGATTGGGGGCAGTTGGGGGGGGCAGGGCTGGGGGACCCCAAGATTGGGGGTAGGGCGGGGGGGACCCAGAGATTGGGGACAGGGCTGGGGGTGGCTCGGGGGGGCAGGGCTGGGGGGACCCCGAGATTGGGGACACTTGGGGGGGGGTGTCGGGGGGGGCAGAGCTGGGGGGAGCCCAAGATTGGGGACAGTTTGGGGGAGAGACAGGGCTGGGGGGACCCCGAGATTGGGGACAGTTTGGGGGGGGTCTCAGGGGGGGCAGGGCTGGGGGGACCCCGAGATTGGGGACAGCTGGGGGGGGGCAGGGCTGGGGGGACCCCGAGATTGGGGACAGTTTGGGGGGGGTCTCAGGGGGGGCAGGGCTGGGGGGAGCCCGAGATTGGGGACACTTGGGGGGGGCAGGGCTGGGGGGACCCCGAGATTGGGGACACTTGGGGGGGGTCTCAGGGGGGGGCAGGGCTGGGGGGAGCCCGAGATTGGGGACACTTGGGGGGGGCAGGGCTGGGGGGACCCCGAGATTGGGGACACTTGGGGGGGGTCTCGGGGGGGCAGGGCTGGGGGGACCCCAGGGGCAGAGTTCAGGGGATGTTTAGGGGGGGGTGGAATTTGGGGGGGCGGGGGCAGAATTAGGGGGTCCCCAAGATTGGGGGCAGAGTTAAGGGGACCCCAGGGCCGGGGCAGAGTTAAGGGCATTTGGGGGGGGGGCAGAATTTGGGGGGGTCTTGGGGGGGGCAGGGTTAAGGGGACCCCGAGGTTGGGAGCAGAGTTAAGGGGATATTGGGGGGGGGGGGTCAGGGTTAAGGGGGGTTTGGGGGGGGGCAAAGTTGGGGGACCCCAGGGCTGGGGGCAGATTTGGGGGACCCCAGGGCTGGGGGCAGCGTTAAGGGGATATTGGGGGGGGGGCAGAGTTTGGGGGACCCCAGGAGCATGGGGACGCCCCTTGGTTTTGGCGGGGGGTGGGGGGGTGACGTCAGGGATGGGAGGAGGGACGGGGGGAGGGGCAGAGGGATGGGGGGGGCGAGGGGACCCCGGGGGCTGCTGGGAGGTGGGGGGGGGGAGGGAGGCCCTCAGGGTGCTCCCTGACACGGGGGTGACCCCATGGCCCCCCCATACCCGTCCCAGGATGCCTGGGGCCCCCCCAATTCTCCCAGGATGCCTGGGGCCCCCCAAATCCCTCCCAGGATGCCTGGGGCCCCCCAAATCCCTAGGTCCCCCCAAATGCTCCCCAGATGCTTGGGGCCCCCCAAATCCCTCCCAGGACACCTGGGACCCCCCAAATCCCTCCCAGGATGCCTGGGGCCCCCCAAATCCCTGGGTCCCCCCAAATGCTCCCCAGATGCTTGGGGCCCCCCAGATCCCTCCCAGGACACCTGGGACCCCCCAAATCCCTCCCAGGATGCCTGGGGTCCCCCAAATCCCTGGGTCCCCCCAAATCCTCCCCAGATGCCTGGGGCCCCCCCATTACCCCTCCCAGGATACCTGGGAGCCCCCAAATCCCTCCCAGGATGCCTGGGTCCCTCCCAAATCCCTGGGTCCCCCCAAATCCTCCCCAGATGCCTGGGGCCCCGAAAATCCCTCCCAGGACACCTGGGCCCCCCCAAATCCCTGGGTCCCCCCAAATACTCCCCAGATGCCTGGGGCCCCGCATTACCCCTCCCAGGACGCCTGGGCCCCCCCAAATCCCTGGGCCCCCCCCAAATCCTTGGGTGTCCCTCTTACCCCTCCCAGGATGCCTGGATCCCCCCCCAAATCCCTGGGTCCCCCCAAATCCTCCCCAGATGCCTGGGGCCTCCCATTACCCCTCCCAGGACACCTGGGCCCCCCCAAATCCCTGTTTCCCCCCAAATCCTCCCTGGATTCCTGGGCTCCCTCCCCCCCCGCCGTAGGCCCGCATCCCGCAGCGGGGGGGTGGGGGGGTCCCCACTGTTGTGTGTGCCCCCCCCCTTGTCCCCGGTGTCCCCTCAGGCTCCTGTCCCCCCCTTGTCCCCCCCAGATTACCACGGCGGCCGCTCCCGCAGGAAGAGCGTCCCCGGGGGGAAGCAGTACAGCATCAACATGGACGCCCCGCCCGCCCCCCCCTTCCGGCCCTCGGTGAGCACACGCCTGTCGCCGTGGTTGCCCTCATCCCGCACACGCCTGTCGCCGTGGTTGCCCTCGTGCCGCACACGCCTGTCGCCGTGGTTGCCCTGGCCCCGCGCACACCTGTCGCCATGGTCCTGCGCGTGCGTGTTGTCGTGGTTGGGCTGGTCCCGGGAGGGGCGTGCTTGTTGCCGTGGTTACCGGGATCCTGCACACGCCTGTCGCCGTGGTTACCCCGTCCCGCACATGCGTGTCGCCACGGCTACCCTGCTCCTGCACACGTGTTGCCGTGGTTACGCCGGCCTGCGCACGTGGTTTGTCGTGGTTACCCTGGTCTTGTGCACATGGGTGTTGTCATGGTTACTCCATCCTGCACACGCGTGTTGTCATGGTTACCCCATCCTGCCCTTGTATGTTGCCATGGTTACCCCATCCTGCACACACACGTGACCCCGGTTGCCCACGGTTACCCTGGTGCTGCGCGTGTATGTTGCCATGGTTACGCTCATCCAGCGCACGCCTGTCACCATGGTTACCCCATCCTGCACACGCCTGTTGCCACGGTTACCCTGGTCCTGCACATGTATGTTGCCTGGGTTACCCTGGTCCTGTGTGCACATCTCAACATGGCTGCTCCGCTCCTGCACACATGTGTTGTCATGGTTACCCCACTCCCATGTCTCCATGGTTACCGCAGTCCTGCACACGCGTGTCCTCATGGTTACACTGGCTGCACACGTGTGTGTGGCCACAGTTACCCTGGTCCTGCACATGTATGTTGCTGTGGTTACCTTGGTCCTGCACACACGTTGCCATGGTTACCTTCATCCTGCACACATGGTTACCCCGGTCCCATGTTGCCATGGTTACCCCGGTCCTGCCCATGCATGTTGCCATGGTTACTCTGCTCCTGCACACACGTGTCATCGTGGTTACCATGCCCGTGCACATGCCTGTTGCCATGGTTACCATCACCCACGTCGCCATGGTTACCCTGGTCCTGCCCGCGCCTGTCACCGTGGTTACCGTGACTCTGCACACGCGTGTTGCCGTGGTCACTCTGCTCCTGCACATGCCTGTCGCCTGGTTGCCGTGATCCTGCCTGTGCCTGTCACCATGGTTACCCTGGTCCCACGTCGCCGTGGTTACCGTGGTCCTGCCCATGCCTGTTGCCATGGTTACCCCGCTCCTGCCCACCCGGTGACCCCGCTCCCATGTCACCACGGTCCCCCTACTCCTGCACATGCCTGTTACCATGGTTACCCCGATCCCTCATCCCCATGGTTACCCCTGCTCTTCCACATTCCTGTTGCCGTGGTAACCCTGTTCCTGTGCTCCCCGTTGCCATGGTAACCCTGCTCCTATGCCCCCCATCACCGCGGTAACCCTGGACCCATGCTCCCCATCGCCATGGTAACCCTGCTTCTATGCCCCCATCGCCATGGTAACCCCGGTCCTATGCCCCCCATCACCATGGTAACCCTGGACCCATGCTCCCCATCGCCATGGTAACCCTGGACCCATGCTCCCCATCGCCATGGTAACCCCGGTCCTATGCTCCCTGTTGCCATGGTAACCCCGGTCCTATGCCCCCCATCGCCATGGTAACCCTGGACCCATGCTCCCCATTGCCATGGTAACCCCGGTCCTATGCCCCTCATCACCATGGTAACCCTGGACCCATGTTCCCCGTCGCCATGGTAACCCTGCTCCTATGCCCCCATCGCCATGGTAACCCCAGTCCTATGCCCCCCCATCACCATGGTAACCCTGGACCCATGCTCCCCTTCGCCATGGTAACCCTGCTCCTATGCCCCCATTGCCATGGTAACCCCAGTCCTATGCCCCCCATCGTCATGGTAACCCTGGACCCATGCTCCCTGTCGCCATGGTAACCCTGCTCCTATGCCCCCATCGCCATGGTAACCCTGGACCCATGCTCCCCATCACCATGGTAACCCCGGTCCTATGCCCCCCATCACCATGGTAACCCTGGACCCATGCTCCCGGTCGCCATGGTAACCCCATCCATCCCCATTGCCTCCATGGTCCCCTGGTCCCCCCGGCCCCCCCGCCACCCGTGACCCCCCTGCCCCCCGCCCCCCGCCCCTGGCCCCCCCTCAGCCGCCTGTACCCCAGCAAGGCTTCCTGAGCCGCCGCCTGAAGAGCTCCATCAAGCGCACCAAGAGCCAGCCCAAGCTCGACCGCACCAGCAGCTTCCGGCAGATCCTGCCCCGCTTCCGCAGCGCCGACCACGACAGGTGGGGACGCGCGGGGACACCGCGGGGACGGCCTGGGGGCACCCGTCGAGGCACGGGGATGCTCTGGGGGTGGCGGTGGCGTGGGGACAGGCCTGGTCTCTGGGTGACACTGAGCTGGGCATGGGGACGGTCCTGCTGCCCCGGTGTCACCTGGTCAGGTCTGGGGACAGTCCTGGTCTCTGGGTGACACCAAGCTGTGTTTGGGGATGGTCCTGTTCCCCAGGTGACACCAGGACAGGTTTGGGGATGGTCCTGCTGACCAGGTGGCACTGGGTCATGCTTGGGGACACTCCTGGTCTCTGGGTGACACCAAGCTGGGTTTGGGGACGGTTCTGCTGCCCAGGTGGCACTGGGTCATGCTTGGGGACAGTCCTGTTCCCCAGGTGACACCAAGCTGGGTTTGGGGACGGTCCTGCTGCCCCGGTGGCACTGGGTCAGGCATGGGGACACTCCTGCTCTCTGGGTGTCCCCAGGCTGGGGCTGGGGCCAGTCCTGCCCCCCATGTCCCCAGGCTGGGCACAGGGACGTCCCCATTCCCTGAATGTCCCCAGGCTCGGGGTGGGGGTGGCCGGTCCGGATGCAGGGACAACCCCCTGTGTGGGGCGGGTCCCCAATGTCCCCATATCGGGCCGGGTCCCCCCTGTCCCCATCCCCACGTGTGGCAGCTCCCCAATGTCCCCAGTGTCCCCATATGGGGCAGCTCCCCACTGTCCCCAGTGTCCCCATATCAGGCAGGTGTCCAGTGTCCCCAGTGTCCCCAATGTGTGGCAGCTCCCCACTGTCCCCAGTGTCCCCATATGGGGCAGGTGCCCAGTGTCCCCAGTGCCCCCGTATGGGGCAGGTCCCCAGTGTCCCCGTATGGGGTAGACCCCCAGTGTCCCCAATGTGTGGCAGCTCCCCACTGTCCCTACTGTCCCCATCCCCACGTGTGGCAGCTCCCCAGTGTCCCCAGTGTCTCCAGTGTCCCTGCATGGGGCAGGTCCCCAGTGTCCCCATACGGGGCAGCTCCCCAGTGTCCCCAGTGTCCCCAGCATCCCCAGTGTCCCCATCCCCACGTGTGGCAGGTCCCTAGTGTCCCTGTATGGGGTAGACCCCCAGTGTCCCCAATGTATGGCAGCTCCCCACTGTCCCCAGTGTCCCCAGTGTCCCCGCATGGGGCAGCTCCCCACTGTCCCCAGTGTCCCCGCATGGGGCAGGTCCTCGCCACTCCCCACCTTGGGGACACGCTGGGGACCGGGTGGCCGGGCAGGTGGCGGGCGGTGCCGGCGCTGTTTGGAGCCGGAGCCAGTGGGTGGGAACCGGGCGCAGGATCCGGCCTGGCACCCAGCCCGGCGTCACCGTCACCGTCACCGCGGATGGGGTACGGTCCCCTGTCCCCGGGGAGGGGGGGGGGGGGGTCCCATGTCCCCAGGGAGATGGTCCCCAGGAGATGGGGTCTCCTGACCCCCGTGTCTCCTGGGGATGTCCCCAAGGAGGCCCTCTGTCCCCAGGGGGGTCCCCTGTCCCTTGGGATGTCCCTTGTCCCCGGGGAGATGGTCCCTGGGCTCAGAGGACTTCTGTCCCCTTGTCCCTGTCCCCTGGGGACACGGGTCCTCGCTGCTCCCGGGGCCCCTCATCCCCTTACCCCCGGGTGGTCCCCGAGGGGATTCCCCTGTCCCCAAGGGGTGGCCCTGTCCCCAGGAGCACCCCTTGTCCCCTACCCCCAGGGCTGGTCCCCAAAGGTCCCTTGGAGGGGGGGGGGATGTCCCTTGGGATGTCCCCAAGGGGATGCCCTGGGCGGGGGGGTCCCTTGTCCCTTGTCCCCAGGGGAAGGGGGGGGGGGTGTGCCTGCTCGCTGGGGTATTTTTAGCTGCGCCACCCCCGCCACGCTGGGTGCCGGTGACACGGTGCCGGTGACGGCAGCCGGGAGCGGCGGCCGTGGGGACGGGGACATGGCGGGGCCCGCTGCTTACGCAGCCCCGCGGCTAAATATAGCGCCCGGGGGCGGCTCACCTGCGCCAGCTGCCGAGTGCGAGGGGGGGCCAGACGCCTGCGGCCCCCTGGTCTGGGGGGTCCTGATGCCTGGGTCCCCCTGGTTTGGGGGGCCTGACACCTGGGTCCCCCTGTTTTGGGGGTCCTGACACCTGGGTCGCCCTGTTTTGGGGGGTCCTGATGCCTGGGTCCCCCTGTTTTGGGGCAGCTGACACCGGGGTCCCCCTGTTTTGGGGGTCCTGACACCTGGGTCCCCCTGGTTTGGGGGGACTGGATGCTTGGGTCCCCCTGTTTTGGGGGTCCTGACACCTGGGTCCCCTCTGTTTTGGGGCAGCTGATGCCTGGGTCCCCCTGTTTTGGGGCAGCTGACACCTGGGTCCCCCTGGTTTGGGGGTCCTGATGCCTGGGTCCCCCTGGTTTGGGGGGTCCTGATGTCTGGGTCCCCCTGTTTTGGGGCAGCTGACACCTGGGTCCCCCTGGTTTGGGGCAGCTGATGCCTGGGTCCCCTCTGTTTGGGGGGGGGCCCAGACACCTGGGTCCCCCTTGCCTGGGTGGGGGGGCAGATGCCTGGGTCCCCCTGTTTTGGGGTGGCCGGATGCCTGGGTCCCAGACGCCTGGGTCCCCTCTGGCTTTGTGGGGCCCAGACACCCCCGACACCTGGGTCCCCTCTGGCTTTGGGGTGGGGGGGGGGGTCCCCGGACGCCTGGGTCCCTCGGGGATGTGACAGCGGGGGTTGTGGGGGGTCACTCCTGGGTGCCCCCTCCATGTCCCCGTCCCCCCCCGCCCTGACTCTGTCTCTCTCTGTCCGTCCCGGCGCCGCGGACGTGTCCCCAGGTCCCGCGCGGATGCCCCAGGTACCCCCCACCCCCCCACCGCCACCGTCACCCCCCGCTCGCATGCCACCACCCCTACCCTGGGCACCTCCCCACCCCCACCCCCACCCCGCCACCCCCCCCGAGCCTCCCCCCGCGTCCCCGCAGGGCCCGGCTGATGCAGAGCTTCAAGGAATCGCACTCCCACGAGTCCCTGCTGAGCCCCAGCAGCGCGGCCGAGGCGCTGGAGCTCAACCTGGATGAGGACTCTATCATCAAGGCGGTCCACAGCAGCATCCTGGGCCAGGAGTTCTGCTTCGAGGTACGGTCCAGACCTTCTCGTCACCCCCCCCGGCCATCACCGTGGCATCTGGTCACTGTTGTCTATCACCCGCAGGTGACCACGGCCTCGGGGACCAAGTGCTTCGCCTGCCGCTCAGCCGCTGAGAGGGACAAGTGGATTGAGAACCTGCAGCGGGCGGTGAAGCCCAACAAGGTGAGGACGTCGTCGTCGTGGGGGCAGAGGTGGTCAAGTGGTGGAGATACTGGTAGAGATGGGGATGGTCAGCTGGTGGGGGTGGTCAACTGGTGGGGGTGGGGATGGTCAGCTGGTGGGGGTGGTCAACTGGTGGAGATGCGGATGGTCAACTGGTGGGGGTGGTCAACTGGTGGAGATGGGGACAGTCAACATGTGGGGGTGGTCAGCTGGTGGGGTTGGTCAACTGGTGGAGATGGGGATGGTCAATGGGTGGGGGTGGTCAACTGGTGGGGGTGGTCAACTGGTGGCAATGGGGACGGTCAACTGGTAGGGTTGAGAATGGTCAACTGGTCGTGTGAGAATGGTCAACTGGTGGGGGAAGGGTTGGTCAGCTGTGGGGAGGTCAACTAGTGGGGATGGCCAGCTGGGGGGGATGGGATTAGTCAGCTGTTGAGGATGAGGATGGTCATCTGGCAGGGACAGAGATGGTTAACTGGTGGGGATGGGGGTGGTCAGCTGGTGGGGATGGGGATGGTCAGCTGGTTGGGATGGTCAAATGGTGGGGATGGGGGTGGTCAGCTGGTGGAGATGGTCAAATGGTGGGGATGGGTATGATCAGTTGGTGGGGATGGGGATGGTCACCTGGTGCAGATGTCCCCTGGGGCACCCTGGCCCTTGGGGTCACGCTTCCCTGGGGTCACTTGTCCTGGTGGCCACTCAGCTGGTGTTGTCCCCTGGGGTTGCCCCTGCCCCAGGGTCACTGTCCCCATCTGCCCCCACCCCCAGCTCTCCCTGCCCCATCTGTCCCACCGCCCTGGGCCCCCCCGCACCCCACGTCCCACTCCCAGCTGTCCTCACCCCCAACGGTCCCCACGTCCCCTGCTGAGCTCCCTCCCTCCCACCCCTCCTCAGGACAACAGCCGGCGGGTGGACAATGTCCTGAAGCTGTGGGTGATCGAGGCGCGAGACCTTCCCCCCAAGAAGCGGTACTACTGCGAGCTGTGCCTGGACGACATGCTCTACGCCCGCACCACCAGCAAGGCGCGCACCGACAATGTCTTCTGGGGAGAACATTTTGAGTTCAACAACCTGCCGGCTGTCCGCACCATCCGCCTGCACCTCTACAAGGACACCGACAAGAAACGCAAGAAGGACAAGAGTAACTACGTGGGGATGGTGAGCATCCCCATCGCCAGCGTCACCGGTCGGCACTTCGCCGAGCAGTGGTACCCGCTCAGCCAACCCAGCGGCAGCAAGAGCAAGGCGGGTTGTCCGGCTCTACGCGTCAAGAGCCGCTTCCAGACCATGAGCATCCTCCCCATGGAGCTCTACAAGGAGTTCGCCGAGTACGTCACCAACAATTACCGGATGCTCTGCGCCGTCTTGGAGCCCGTGCTCAGCGTCAAGAGCAAGGAGGAGGTGGCCTGCGCGTTGGTGCACATCTTGCAGAGCACTGGCAAGGCTAAGGTGGGGGGCTGGGGGGGTGGGGAGGGGCAGGGTGGAGGTGGGGTGGAGGACTGAGGATGGAGGGATGGAGGGATGGAGGGAGGGAGGGATGGAGGGAGGGCAAGATGGAAGGAGGATGGAGGGATAGGTGGAGGATGGATGGATGGAGGATGGATGGATAGAAGGATGGATGGAGAATGGAGGATGGAGGGATGGAGGATGGATGGATGGATGGATGGATGGATGGAGACTGGCTGGATGGAAGGATGGACAAATGCAGGATGGATGGATGGGTGGATGGATGGAAGGGTGGAAGGAGGCTGGAGGATGGATGGATGGAAGGATGGATGGAAGGAGAATGGAAGGATGGATGAAGCAGGATGGACAGACAGACGGAAGATGGAGGGAGGATGGATGGAGGATTGGATGGATGGAGGACAGATACATGGAGGATGGATGGATGGATGGATTGATGGATGGATGGATGGATGGATGAAGGGAAGGAGGATGGATGGAGAGGGATGGACAGATAGCTGGGGGATGGATGGATGGATGGAGAGCTGGATGGATGGAGGGCAGATGGAGGAGGGTTGGAGGACAGATGGAGGATGCACGTATGGATGAATGATGGATGGATGGAGGATGGGTGGGTGGAAGGTGGGTGGAGCAGGATGGACAGACAGATGGGGATAGATGGAAGGTTGGATGGAGGATTGAGGACGGCTGGAGGACACATGGGGGATGGACAGAGGACAGAAACATGGATGGTGGAGGGGGAGATAGAAGAGAACGGGCAGACGAGTGGGGGATGGATGGAAGGTTGGATGGATGGAGAAGGGATAGAGGGCAGATGGAGGACAGACATGGAGGATGGAGGGAGGAATGGAGGATGGATGGATAGAGGATGGAAGAGCGATGGGTGGAGGACAGATGGATGATGGACAGATGGATGGTGGGTGGGTGGATGGATGGATGGATAGATGGCAGGTGGAGAGATGGATGGATGGACGGACAGAAGATGGAGGCAGGACACACGGATGCACAGAGGGTGGGCTGGGCCAGCCTGGCCGGGCTGCTGGGGCGCAGGCAGGCATTGGGCTGCCCTGACGGCCGTGGGCAGGACTTCCTGTCGGACATGGCCATGACGGAGGTGGATCGCTTCATGGACCGGGAGCACCTGATCTTCCGGGAAAACACCCTCGCCACGAAAGCCATAGAGGAGTACCTGAAACTCATCGGCCAGAAATACCTCAAGGATGCCATCGGTGAGCTCAGCCCGACACTGGAGGGTCCCCGTCATGGCTAGGGGTCCCCATCATGGCCAGGGCTCCCCTGGCATGGCTGTGGGACAGTGGGTGGCCCCACACATGGTCACATCCCCCTTGGCATGGCCATGGGATGGCTGGGTGGTCCCTTCTCATGATCATGTCCCCATTAGGGTACAATAAGGTACCTGCTCATAGGCAGGTGGCATGGCGGTGGGATGGTTGGGTGGTCCCTTCTCGTGGCCATGGGACAGTTAGGTGGTCCTTCCTCATGGCTGTGTCCCCATTGTTATGGTCATGCGACGGTTGGGTGGTCCTTTCTTACGATCATGTCCCTGTTGGCATGGCCAGAGGATGGTTGGGTGGTCCCTTCTCATGACTATGTCCCCTTGAGGTGGTCTGGCTATGGGACAGTTGGGTGGTCCCCAGCCCCTGTTCATTTCCAGGTCCCCACTGGCATGGTTGTGAGATGGTTGGGTGGTCCCTTCTCATGGCCATGTCCCCATCGGGCTGGCCTGGCCGTGCGACAGTGGAGCGGGCCCCGGTCCCCTCTGACGTCCCCATCCCCACACAGGCGAGTTCATCCGGGCACTGTACGAGTCGGAGGAGAACTGCGAGGTCGACCCCATGAAGTGCTCGGCCTCCACCTTGGCTGACCACCAGGCCAACCTCCGCATGTGCTGCGAGCTCGCCCTCTGCAAGGTGGTCAACTCGCACTGGTGAGTCCTCGGGGCT
Source organism: Pelecanus crispus (assembly GCF_030463565.1). NCBI lineage: Eukaryota > Metazoa > Chordata > Aves > Pelecaniformes > Pelecanidae > Pelecanus > Pelecanus crispus. Next base: position 824,203 of record NC_134671.1, on the reverse strand, counting down.
GGGGACATCCCCCGGCGTCCCCACCGCAGGTCCCTGACCATGTCCCCCCCGCCCCACACAGCGTGTTCCCACGGGAGCTGAAGGAGGTCTTTGCCTCGTGGCGGCTGCGATGCGCCGAGCGGGGCCGCGAGGACATCGCCGACCGGTTGATCAGCGCCTCGCTCTTCCTGCGGTTCCTCTGCCCCGCCGTGATGTCCCCCAGCCTCTTTGGCCTCATGCAGGAGTACCCCGACGAGCAGACCGCCCGCACCCTCACCCTCATCGCCAAGGTCATCCAGAACCTGGCCAACTTCACCAAGTGAGTGCCCAGCATGGAGGAGGGAGGCGGGGTGGTGCATGATGGTGGTTGGATGGAGGGATGGTGGGGGATGCAGGTGGGTGGGGAGGAGAATGGAGGGATGGCGGAGGGAAGGTGGATCTCTAGGTCTGTGGGTGGATGGAGCTTGGATGGATGGGTGGATTCATGGGTGGATGGAGGGTAGTTGGATGGGTGAGTTGACAGATGGACAGAAGACAGATGGATGAGTTGATGGGCAGAAGACGGATAGATGGACAGAAGGTGGATGGATGAGTTGATGGATGATGGCTAGAAAATGGATGAATGAGTTGACATGGATGAGCTGGAAGGAAGATGGACAGATGGAGATAAGATGGATGGATGAGTTGATAGATGATGGGTGTAAGATGGACAGATGAGTTGATGGATGAGGGACAGAAGATGGGTGAAGATGGATGGATATGTTGATGGATGGACAGAAGATAGAAAATGGACGGATGAGCTGGAAGATGGATGGAAGATGGATAGATGGACAGAAGGATGGATGAGTGGATGGATGGTCAGAAGAAGGATGGATGAGTGGATGGATAGGCAGAAAATAGAAAATGGATGGACGAGTTGGTGGACGGATGGATGGTGAGTGGAGGATGAGTGAGTTGGTGGGTGAGGTGGTGGCTGGAGGGAAGATGGATGAACAGAAGGCGGCTAGATGGATGGAAGGTGGGAGGATGTGTTGACGGGTGTAAGATGGACGGATGAGTTGGATGGACAGAAGACAGACAGATGAGTTGGTGGATGGATGAGTTGGGCGGAATGATGGGTGGATGGATGGATGGGTGGATGGATGGATGGATGGATGGATGGAAGGAAGATGGATGGATGACTTGGTGGATAGATGGATGGATGGAGGACAAACAGACGGAAGAGCTGGACAAAGGCCAGACGTGGCTTTACGAAGGGGCACCTGGAAGCTTGAGGAACAGAAGGTTCAAAGGGTGGCAGACAAGGCTGGGGGGGGACAACAGCCAGTCGGGGGGGCCAGTGGGGACCCTGCTGAGTGCCCGCCCACAGGTTTGGCAGCAAGGAGGAGTACATGGCCTTCATGAACGAGTTCCTGGAGCTGGAGTGGACCAGCATGCAGCAGTTCCTCTACGAGATCTCCAACCTGGACACCCTCACCAACAGCACCAGCTTCGAGGGCTACATTGACCTGGGCCGCGAGCTCTCCACCCTGCACGCCCTCCTCTGGGAGGTCATGTCCCAGCTCAGCAAGGTACCCCGGTACCTGGGCCCCCCATGCTGGGGGGGGTCACCTGGACACCTGGGTCCTCTCCTGGGTGGTGATCAGAGGCCTGGATGCCTACATTCTCCGTGGGGGAGGTTTTGGGATCCTGGACATCTGGGTGCCCCTGGAGGGGCATTTTGGGGTCCCATCCTCCCCAGCCCCCTAAGAGGAGGTCATTGGGGTCCCAGCCCCTTGTGTCCCACCACAGGAGGTCATTGAGACGCCATCCACCCATGCCCCCCCAGGCAAGGTCACTGGGGTCCCATCCACCCATGTCCCACCATGGGAGGTCATTGGGGTCCCAGCCTCTTGTGCCCCCCGCCCAGGGGAGGTCATTGGGGTCCCAGCCCCCCAAGTCCCACCACAGGAGGTCATTGGGGTCCCATCCACCCCTGCCCGCCTTGGGGAGGTCATTTCGGTCCCATCCACCCATAGCCCACCACAGGAGGTCATTGGGATCCCAGCCTCTTGTGCCCTCTGCCCAGGGGAGGTCATTGGGGTCCCATCCACCCATCCCCTCCAGGGGAGGTTTCTGGGGTGCCGGGAGGGTGGGGACACGTGGCTGACCTGCCCCCCAGGAGGCCCTGCTGAAGCTGGGCCCACTGCCCCGGCTGTTGACGGACATCAGCGTGGCCCTGCGCAACCCCCACCTGCAGCGGCAGCCGAGCCAGGGGGAGCGGCTGCCCCCCAAGGGGCTGGTGCTGCGGGGGCCCTCGGCCGACCTCCAGCCCTACCTCGTCCGCGACCTCAACAGGTAGGGACCCCCGAAAACCCCCCTGTGTCCCCTCACATCCTCGTGGTGCCTCCCACATCCCCAGGGCACCTCCATCCCCATGGTACCCCCACGTCCTCATGGCACCCCGATATCGTCATGGTACCTCCACATCCCCGTTGTACCTCCACCCCCGTGGCACCTCCACATCCCCGTGGTATTCCTACATCCCACCCCCATGCCTCCCCCGCTGTGTCTGCGCATGTCACCGTGGTGTCCCCCCCCATGTCACCCTGGTGGCCCTCAGTCTCACCAGGGGTGTCTCCCCCCACCGTGGATCCCCGTGGTCACCTGCTCTCTGCCCCCACAGCTCCGTTGACCTCCAGTCCTACATGGTGCGGGGCCTCAACAGGTGGGTGACGGGGACGGGATGGGGACAGGGATGGGATGGGATGGGATGGGATGGGATGGGATGGGATGGGATGGGATGGGATGGGGTTGAGATGGGATGGGGATGAAGTGGTGTTGGGAATGGGGATGGGATGGGGTGGGATGGGGATGGGGATGGGACAGAGATGGGATGGGGTTGAGGATGGGGATGGGACTGGGATGGGGACAGAGATTGGGATGGGATGGGGATGGAGATGGCATGGGGATGGTGATGAGGATGGAGATGGGAACTGGGATGGGATGGAGATGGGATGGGGATGGGTATGAGGATGGGGATGGGGCTGTGGGTAAGGATGGGGATGGGACTGGGATGGGGATGGAGATTGGGGTGGGAACAGAGACGGGGACAGACATGGGATGGGATGAGGATGGGAATGGGAATGGGATGAAGATGGGGCCGAGACCAGTGTGGGGACCTCTCTCCGGCACCACCCCGCCGGAGATCCCCACCCCACCCTGACCCCCACCCCCCGTAGCTCCATGGAGGTGCCCCGCCTGCCCTCCCCGCCGCAGGAGAAGGGGCCGCAGGAGGTGCTGGTGCTGAGCCGCCCCCCCCTGGCCCGCTCCTCCCCCGCCTACTGCACCAGCAGCTCCGACCTGACGGAGCCCGAGGGGGGCCGGGGGGCTCTGGGGGTGGGCAAGAGCGTCTCCATGCTGGACCTTCAAGACGGCCGTGTTGACAGCGTCCCTAGTTTGCCTGCCGAGCTGCTCGCTGCCGGCGGTCCGGCCCCGGGCGGGGCTGGAGGGGGGCTGCGTCCTGGCCGCCTCTCGCAGGGCAGCGCCTCCAGCCTGGCCCCCCCTCGCCTGGGGGTACCCGAGCCTGGGGGGCCGCAGTTGCGGGTCCCCCTCTCCTTCCAGAACCCCCTTTTTCATTTGGCGGCCGACGGACCCTTGCGGGGACCCGAGCCGGGGGGTGAGGGGCCCTTTGCCCCCCCCCTGCACGGGTACAGCAAGAGCGAGGAGCTGGCGGCTCCCCCCCCCAAGCACATCACCCACAGCCACAGCTACAGCGACGAGTTCGCCCGGCCAGGGGGGGACTTCGGCCGGCGGCAGCTCTCCCTGCAGGACACCCTGGCCCCTCCCCAGATCACCATTGGGGCCCCCCCACCCCCCACCCCTCGGGGGGCTCGGGCGGGGAAAGGCGGGGGGCCAGGGCCGGCGGCCTTGGGGGTGCCCCCCAAACCGCGGCCGGCCAGCGGGAACCTGCTGGCGTCCCCCGAACCAGCTTACGGACCCCCCCGCTCCCGGCAGCCCTCCCTGGCCAAGGAGGCGTCGGTGGCTGGGATGAAGCCGCCGGTCACCAAGCAGGTGGGGGGACACACAGGGGACATGGGGCATGGTGGGGCTGGAGGACAGGGGGACATGGTGGGGATGGGGGACGTGGTGGGGACATGGGGGCTATGGGGGACGTGGGGACATGGTAGGGATGGAGGACATGGTAGGGACGGAAGACACGGGGACATGGTGGGGATGGGGGGCATGGTGGAGCCATGGGGGCCATCATGGGCGCATGGAGGACATGGGGAGCCATGGGGTCATGGGATACGGTGGGCATGGAGGGACATGGTGAGGATGGAGGACATGGGGACATGGTGGGGATGGAGGACATGGGGGACATGGGGACATGGTGGGGACATGGTGGGGACATGGGGGACATGGCGGATGTGAGTGACATGGACCCTAGTGGGGATGGGGGGATGTTATGGGGATGGGGGACATGGGGACGTGGTGGGGATGGAGGACGTGGGGGACATGGGGACATGGTGGGGATGGGGGACATGGGGACACGGTGAGGATGGAGGACATGGGGGACATGGGGACACAGTGGGGATGGAGGACATGGGGACATGGTGGGGATGGGGGACATGGGGGACATGGGGACACGGTGGGGATGGAGGACATGGGGATGTAGTGGGGATGGAGGACATGGGGGACATGGAGACACGGTGGGGATGGGGGACACGGTGGGGACATGGGGGCTATGAGAGACATAGGGACATTGGGGATGTGGGGGGACACAGGGACATGGGGGAACATCAGGGACATGGGTGAGATGGGGGACATGGGGGCTATGGGGGGACACGGTCGGGATGGGGACACAGAGTGATGTGGGTGACATGGGGCACGGTGGAGCTGGAAGGACGTGGATTGATACAGGGGCCATGGTGGGGACGTGGCGGGGATGGGCGGACATGGTAAGGAAGTAGTTGGACATGGGGGACGTGGGGACACAGGACATAGCAGGGACAGGGAGGGCAGCTGCGGGGACAATCTGCGGGGACGAGAGGGACCAGGCCCATCGCCGTGTCCCCTGCCGCGTCCCTCCAGGCCTCGCAGACACCGTCGACGCTGAACCCGGTGATGCCGGCAGCGGAGCGCACAGTGGCCTGGGTGTCCAACATGCCACACCTCTCGGCCGACATTGAGAGCTCCCACATCGAGCGCGAGGAGTACAAGCTCAAGGAGTACTCCAAGTCCATGGACGAGAGCCGGCTGGACCGGGTAGGGACCACCGACGCACCCAGGCGTCCAAGGCTGGGCGGGGCAGGGCTGCCCAGGGACCCAGATGTCTGGAGCCCAGGAGAGGACCCTGATGACACAGGTCCTGGGGACCCAGGTCCCAGGAGATGACCCTGATGGACCCAGCTCCTGGAGACCCAGGTGTCCGGGCTCCAGGAGATGACCCTGGTGGACCCAGGTGTCCAGAATCCAGGAGATGACCCTGATGGACCCAGCTCCTGGAGACCCAGGTGTCCGGGCTCCAGGAGATGACCCTGGTGGACCCAGGTGTCCAGAATCCAGGAGATGACCCTGATGGACCCAGCTCCTGGAGACCCAGGTGTCCGGGCTCCAGGAGATGACCCTGGTGGACCCAGGTGTCCAGAATCCAGATGACCCTGATGGACCCAGCTCCTGGAGACCCAAGGTGTCCGGACTCCAGGAGATGACCCTGATGGACCCAGGTGTCCAGGCTCCAGGAGATGACCCTGATGGACCCAGGTCCCAGGGACCCAGGTGTCCAGGCTCCAGGAGATGACCCTGATGGACCCACATGTCCGGGCATCACCAGGGTGGGGACCCTGCTGTTTGGGTGTCACCACGGGGGGGGGTCCCAGGTGTTTGGGTGTCACCATGGTGGGGACCTAGATGTTTGGTCATCACCACGGTGGGGACCTAGATGTTTGGTCGTTGCCATGGTGGGGACCTTGGTGTTTGGGCGTCACCGTTGGGGGAACCCAGGCATCTTCGTGGTGGGGATGGGGAGATGCCGCCGGCGCCCTGCAGTGTGGGCTGTGGCAGGTGAAGGAGTACGAGGAGGAGATCCACTCGCTGAAGGAGCGGCTGCACATGTCCAACCGCAAGCTGGAGGAGTACGAGCGGCGCCTGGTGTCGCAGGAGGAGCAGACGAGCCGCATCCTGCTGCAGTACCAGCACCGCCTGGAGCAGAGCGAGAAGCGCCTGCGGCAGCAGCAGGCAGAGAAGGACTCCCAGATCAAGAGCATCATCGGCAGGTGAGGGAGGGACCCGGCCCCGGGGACAGCGAGGGGACACCGGGGACGCTGGGGGGTTGGGGAGGGAGAGGGGGATGGGGGGAATGGTGGGACTTGAGTGTGGGGGGCATGGACGGGTGTTGGGGGCATGGAGGGATGTGAGGGACATGGGGACGCAGATGGAGATGAGGGACATAGATGGCCGTGGAGGACATGGGGACGTAGAGGGACATGGGGACACAGACGGAGATGAGGGACATAGGTGGACATGGAGGACATGGGGACACAGAGGGACATGGGGACACAGAAAGACATGAGGGACAGATGGACATGGAGGACATGGGCACATAGGGGGACACAGGAGATGAGGGACATAGGTGGACATGGAGGACATGGGGACATGGGGACACAGATGGAGATGAAGGACATGGAGGACGGGGATGTAGAGGAACATGGGGACACAGATGGAGATGAGGGACAGATGGACATGGAGAACATGGGGACACAGGGGGACATGGGGACACAGGAGATGAGGGACAGATGGACATGGAGGACATGGGGATGCAGGGGGACATGGGGACACAGATGGAGATGAGGGACAGATGGACATGGAGAACATGGGGACACAGGGGGACATGGGGACACAGGAGATGAAGGACATAGATGGACATGGAGGACATGGGGACGCAGAGGGACATGGGGACACAGAAGGAGATGAGGGGCATAGTGGGACATAGAGGAATGTGGGGGACATGGCGGCACAGAAGGACAGGAAGGACACAGAGGGACATGTGGACGTAGAAGGCCTTGGAGGTGATGGACACGGAGGATATGGGGACACGGGGACACAGAGGGACAAGGGGACACAGAGGGACGTGAAGGATATGGGGACACAGGGGGACAGGGGGATTATAGGGACACAGACCTGGGGTTGCAGAGGGACATGGGGACACAGAAGGACATGAGGACATAGATGGACATGGGACATACGGGGACGCAGAGGGACGTGGGGACACGGAAGGACATGGGGACATAGATGGACGTGGGACATGCGGGGACGCAGAGGGACGTGGGGACACAGGACATGGAGGATGTGGGGATGCAGAGGGACATGGGACAGACGGGCGTAGCAGGACGTGGCAGGGACAGGGGGACTTGGGGACACAGAAGGACATGGGGACGTAGTGGGACATGGAGGGTATGGGGACATGGGGGGTGCGGAGGATATAGGGACACAGAAGGGTGTGGGTGACGTGGGGACACAGAGGGACGTGGGGACACGAGGGGACACCCCTCGTGTCCCCGGGGTGTCCCTGAGGGGTGGCAGCCTGTCCCGGGGGGGTCCCTGGGGGGTTCCGGGGGGGTCCCTGGGGTGGCGGTGTGACCCTGGGGTGTCCCTGCTGTGACCCTGGGGTGTCCCCACATGCCCTTGGGGTGCATGGCAGCGTCTCTGGGTGGGTGGCCCTACGGGCTGTCCCCAAGAGTGGCACTGTGTCCCTAGGGGGGTGTCCCCATGACCCACGGTGTCCCCAGGGTGTCCCTGGGTGTCCCTAGGGGTGGCAGGGTGTCCCTGGGGGGTGCCCCCGGGGGTGTCCCCATTACTTGGGGTGTCCCTGGGGGGGTGTCCCCATGACCCGGGGTGTCCCTGGGTGTCCCCAGGGGTGTCAGTGTGTCCCTGGGGGGTGTCCCCAGGGGTGTCCCCATGACCCGGGGTGTCCTTGGGGTGTCCCCAGGGGTGTCAGTGTGTCCCTGGGGGGTGTCCCCAGGGGTGTCCCCATGACCTGGGGTGTCCCTGGGTTGTCCTTGGGGTGTCCCTAGGGGTGTCAGGGTGTCCCTGGGGGGTGCCCCCAGGGGTGTCTCCATTACCTGGGGTGTCCCTGGGGGGGTGTCCCCATGACCCAGGGTGTCCCTAGGGGTGTCAGGGTGTCCCTGGGGGGTGTCCCCAGGGGTGTCCCCATGACCTGGGGTGTCCCCGGGGTGTTCTGGGGTGTCCCTAGGGGTGTCAGGTTGTCCCTGGGGGCTGTCCCTGGGGGTGTCCCCGGGGGTGTCCCCATGACCTGGGGTGTCCCTAGGGGTGTCATGGTGTCCCTGGGGGCTGTCCCCGGGGGTGTCCCCGGGGGTTGTCCCCATGACCTGGGGTGTCCCTGGGTTGTAATTGGGGTGTCCAAGCCTTGGCCCCGGGAGGGGGGTGTCCCCGAGGGGCGTCCCCGGGGGTGGCAGCGGGACCCCGGGGGGTGTCCCCGTGTCCCCGGGGTGCCCCCCCGGGGGTGGCAGCGTGACCCCGGTGAAGCCTGGCCCCGCAGGCTGATGCTGGTGGAGCAGGAGCTGCGCAGGGATCACTTGGGCGCCCACGACCCCCCCGAGGGCCGGCGGCGGCTGCTCGACGCTCAGGTGGAAATTACAATGTCATTGCTCTGCTCCGTGTGACATCGGCCATCCCACGCCGCGCTGGGGGCGGGGCCCGGGGTGGGGGGCACCCTTGGGGTGGGGGGCACCCATGGATAAGGGGTATGGGGACCCATGGGTGGGGTATGGGCACCCCAAGGGGGGCGTATGGGCATCGCTGGGGGGGGTCTATGGGCACCCCAGGTGGGGTGTGGGCACCCCTTGGGGGGGGGGGGGGTGTGGGCACCCCTTGGGGGGGGGTGTGGGCACCCATGTGGGGGTATGGGAACCCATTGGGGGGGGTATGGGCACCCATTGGGGGGTTATTGGCATCCCTGGGGGAGTATGGACACCCATGGTGGGGGTATGGGCACCCATTTGCGGGGTATGGGCACCCATTTGGGGGGGGGTTATCAGCATCCCTGGAGGGGATATGGGCACCCATGGGTGGGGGTATGGGCACCCATAGGGGTTTATGGGCATCCCTGGGGGAGTATGGGCACCCTTTGGGGCGGGTGTTGGGGATGTCTGTGGGCACCTTTAAGGGGGGGTATGGGCACCCATGGGTGGGATGTGGGCAACCTTTGGGGGTGTATTGGGCACCCATGGGGGGGTATGGGCACCCATGGCGGGTATGGGCACCCTGGGGGGGGGTATGGGGGATCTATAGGCTCGTGGGGGGTACTGGCATCCCTGGAGGGCTACTGGGGGGCTATGGGCACCCCAGGGGGTTTATTGGCACCCCTGGGCGGGGGGGTGACCTATGGGGGGTATGGTCACCTATGGGGGATGTAGGGGACAGGGCCATCCCTAGAGGGGACATGGGGATGCCCAGAGTGGGACATGGTGGCCCCTGGGGGGGGGGGGGTGGGGGGGGATATGGTCACCCCTGGGGGGGCACAAGGGGACAGAGCCATCCCTGGGAGGGGACATGGGGACCCTGTCGGGGGGGCACAGGGACCCATAGGGGGATGTGAGGGGGACAGGGCCACCCCCAGTGGGGACCTGGTGACCCACAGGGGGACAGGGTGGGGGGGACACACACACAGGGCCACCCCCAAGGGGGACATGGTCACCCCTGGGGGCGGACAGGGCCATCCCCAGCGGGGACAAGGCCACCTCTGGGGGGGACATGGGACCCCTCTGAGGGACAGGGCCACCCCCGGGGGTACAGAGTCACCCCTGGGGGGGGACAGAGCCACCCCCGGGGAGACACGATCGCCCCTGCGGAGGGGTCAGGGCCACCCCAGGGGGTACAAAGTGACCCCCGGGGGGGCACAGGGCCAGCCCCAGCGGGGACAGGGCCACCCCTGGGGGGGCCCAGAGCCACCCCAGTGGGGACAGGGCCACCCCTGGGGGGACATGGTCACCCCCGGGGGGACAGGGCCACCTCCAGGGAGGACACTAGAGGGACATGGGGGGGGGTGTGACAGAGCCACACATACAACCCCCCCCCAGCCTAGGGACAGGGCCACCAGTGTGTCCCCAAGGCCACCTTCCCACCCCCCCCCCAAGTGACGGAGACGGTGACGGACCCCCTCCTTGGGTTGGGGTCACCCCCAGCCACCTCAGGGCCACCACCCGCCCCCCCCCAAAGGCCACCACCGGGACACGGTGTGTCCCCAAGTCCCCGACACCCCCCCCACCCCCCCACGGGGACGAGCGTGTCCCCCACGGTGGCCCTGACCCCCGTGTCTCTCTTCGTCCTAGCTGTCCGTCAGGTAGCGCGGGCCAGCCCTGCCATTGTCACGGGACCCTCGGCCTCCGGTGACACGCCAGGTGGGTCCTCCTGTCCCCGTCCCCGTCCCCGTCCCCCCTCCCCCTAGGTAGCACCCAGGGGACATTGGGGAACCCTTAGGGACACAATGCTGGGGTGTCCCCGTGTCCCTCAGGGTCACTGGGAACCCTTGGGGACATGGATCCAAGGTGTCCCCATGTCCCTCTTGTGTCTCCATGTCCCTCAGGGACATTGGGAACCTTTAGGGACATGGATCCAGGTGTCCCCATGTCCCTCCTGTGTCCCCCAGGGACACTGGGAACCCTTGGAGACATGGATCCATGATGTCCCCTTGTCCCTCTTGTGTCCCTCAGGGACACTGGGAATCCTTGGGGACATGGACCCATGGTGTCCCCAAGAACCTCTTGTGTCCCTGTGTCCCCCAGGGACACTGGGAACCCTTGGAGACATGGATCCATGATGTCCCCTTGTCCCTCTTGTGTCCCTCAGGGACACTGGGAATCCTTGGGGACATGGACCCATGGTGTCCCCAAGAACCTCTTGTGTCCCTCAGGGACACTGGGAATCCTTGGAGACATGGACTCATGGTGTCCCCTTGTCCCTCTTGTGTCCCTGTGTCCATCTTGTGTCCCCCAGGGACACAGGGAACTCTTGGGTGTCCCCAGTGCTGGGGTGTCCCCATGTCCTGTGGACACTGGGAACCCTTGAGGACATGGGTCCGGGGTGTCCCCATGTCCTCCAGGGACACTGGGAACCCCTGGGGACACAATGGTGGGATGTCCCCATGTCTTCTGGACATTGGGAACCCTTGGAGACACAGAGCTAGGGTCACTCATGTCCTTCTTGTGTTCTCATGTCCCCTGAGGGATACTGGGAGCCCTTGGGGACATGGATCCAAGGTGTCCCCATGTCCCCAGGACACTGGCTGGGAAACCCTTGGGGGCATGGATTCTGGTATGTCCCCATGTCCCCGTGCCCCAAGGACATTGGGAACCGCTGGGGACCTGGATCCAGGTGTTGCCATGTCCACCCTGTGTCCCCATGTTGCCTGAGGGACACTGGGGACCCTTAGGGACATGATGCTGGGGTGTCCCCATGTCCTCTGGACACTGTGGAACCTCCGGGGACATGGATTTGGGGATGTCCCCATGTCCTCATGTACCCTGGACACTGGGGAACCCCTGGGGACATAGATCCAAGTGTCCCCATGGTCCCTCTTGTGTCTCTGTGTTTCCCTGGGGACACTGGGAGCCCTCGGGGACAAGGATCTGAGCTGTCCCCATGTCCCCAGGACACTGGGAAAAACTTGGAGACATGGATTTTGGCATGCCCCCATGTCCCTGTATGTCCCAGGGACATTGGGGGACATTGGGAACCTTTGGGGACATGGATCCAGGGTGCCCCCATGTCTCTGTTGTGTTCCCATGTCCGCCCCAAGGACATTGGGGACCCTTGGGGACATGGATCCAGGTGTCCCCTTGTCCCTCTTTGTGTCCCTGTCTCCCCCTGGGGACACGTCCCCCAGGTGTCCCCATGTCCTTCCTGTGTCCTGGCAGGACCTTGTCCCCTCCCTGACATCCCCCATCCCAATCCATCCCAGGAGATGCTGATTTGGGATGTCCCCATGTCCCTCCCCTGTACCACATCCCCCCGGCACCCCCAGGACACGGATCCGGGGTGTCCCTGTCCCTCCTGTGTCGTGACCAGGACATGCCACGGGGACGTCCTTGTCCCCTCCTGGTGTCCTTTGTCTCTTGTCCATTTCAGGGGACATGGATCCGGACTGTCTCCATGTCCTTCTTGTGTCCTCATGTTCCCCAGGGACACTGGGAACCCTTGGGGACGTGGACCCAGGGTGTCCCCATGTCCCTCTGGTGTCCCCATGTCCCTCAGGGACACTGGGAATCCTTGGGGACATGGGCCCAGGGTGTCCCCATGTCCCTTCTGTCTTCCCATGTCCCTCCTGTGTCCCTGTGTCCCCTTGGGGACATGGATCCAGGGTGTCTCCATGTCCCTTGGGACACCAGGGATTCTTGGGGTCACAGATCTGGGGTGTCCCCATGTCCCTCAGGGACACTGGGAACCCTTGGGGACATGGCTCCAGGTGTCCCCATGTCCCTCCCGTGTCCCCATGTCCCCCTTGGGGACATAGATCTGGGGTGTCCCCATGTCCCCTTGGGGCCACCAAGGAGCCCTTAGGGACACGGCTCTGGGCTGTCCCTGTCCCGCTTGTGTCCCCCACAGGGGTGACAACAGCGGGGACAGCAGTGTCACCGTCCCCTCTGGGGGTGGCTGGGTTTGGGGGGGGGTGGGTGGGCCACCCACCGTCCCCCAGCGCTGGTGCCCGCCGTCACCCGCCTCGTCTCCATCCTCGTGTCTCGTGTCCGTCCCCATCTCACCTCACCTGGGCTGGGGGGGTGGGCGGGGGGGGGGGGGTGTGACACGCACGTCCCTGTGCCATGTCCTGTCCGGGGCGGGGGGACAGGGACGGGATGGGGACATTTTGGGGGGGTGGGGGGGGGGGGTCTGCCAGCGCCTGAGGGTCCCACTGAGCCGCTGCAGGTGAGTGCTGCGCCGCGTCGGGGAGAGGAGGGTGGGGGTGGCAGAAGGTGGGGTGGGGGTGGGTGGGTGGCGGTGGCTTGGGGACACTTGGGGACACTTTTATTTTGGGCGGGGGGGGGACGGGGGGGGGTGAACGAGCCCCCTCGGTGCCTTGCAGGAGAGGCAGCTTTCCGCCGTGGGTGCAGCAGACCCGGGTGTGAGCTGGGCCGGGGGGGTCCCCGCGCGGCCCCCGCCTCCGCCCCCGCCACCCCCGATCACGGCCAACGGCGAGCTGCGCGGCCCCGCTGCTGAGCACTAGCCCCCGCCCCGGGGGCCGCCGGGACCCCCAACCCCCCGCCCCGGGGCTGGCGGCGACCCCCGGCGACCCCCGGGGGAAGAGGCGGCGGTGGGGGGAGGAAGGACACCCCTCCCTCCCCGGCCTCGTGCGACACGGGGAGGCCCTCGTGCGAGGGGAGAGGGGAGGCCTCGCGCGACGGCGCCTCGTGCAACAGGAGCTGGGTGGCCTCGTGCAAGGGCTCCCCGTGCAACGGCTCCTCGTGCAACAGGAGCCCGGTGGCTTCGTGCAAGGGCTCCCCGTGCAACAGGAGCAGAGAGGCCTCGTGCAAGGGCTCCCCGTGCAACAGGAGCAGGGAGGCCTCGTGCAAGGGCTCCCCGTTCAACGGGAGCAGAGAGGCCTCATGCAAGGGCTCCCTGTGCAACAGGAGTGGGAAGGCCTCGTGCAAGGGCTCCCTGTGCAACAGGAGCAGGGAGGCCTCGTGCAAGGGCTCCCCGTGCAACAGGAGCCAGGTGGCCTCATGCAAGGGCTCCCTGTGCAATGGGAGCAGAGAGGCCTTGTGCAATGGCTCCTTGTGCAGCAGCTCCTCGTGCAACAGGAGCCAGGTGGCCTCGTGCAAGGGCTCCCCATGCAACGGGAGCAAGGCAGCCTCATGCAAGGGCTCCTCATGTGACGGGAGTGGGGAAGCCTCGTGCAAGGGCACCTTGTGCACCAGCACCTCGTGCAACCGGAGCAGGGAGGCCTTGTGTGACGGCTCCTCAGGCAACGACTCCTTGTGCAACGGCATCTCAGGCAAGGGGAGCAGGGAGGCCTCGTGCAACAGCTCCTCGTGTGATGGGAACAAGGAGGCCTCGTGCAACAGCTCCTCGTGCACTGGGACAGGGGTGGCCTCGTACATCAGCTCCTCGTGCATCGGGTCCTTGTGCAATGGGGGCAGGGAGGCCTTGTGCACCAACTCCTCGTGCAGCAGCTCCTCGTGCACCAGGACTGGGGCGACCTTGTGCACCGGGAGCGGGACGGCCTCGTGCACTGGGACTGGGGCTGGCCTTGTGCATTAGCTCCTCGTGCACCAGGATCAGGCCAGCCCTTGTGCACCGGCTCCTCGTGCATCGGGACTGGGGCAGCTTCGTGCAGCGAGACTCGGGTTGGCGGGGGGGCCCTCGTGCATCAGGATCACGGTGGCCTCGTGCAACGGCTTCTTGTGCTCCAGGACCGGGCATCCCTCGTGCGGCACCTCCCTGTGCACCAGGACCGGAGTTCCCTTGTGCATCACCTCCCCGTGCACCAGGACCAGGCCAGCCCCCCCCGCCGACACCCCCCTCCCTCCCCCGTGCATCACTCTCCTCGCACCAGGACCAGACCTCCCCTCGTGCATCACCACAACTTGTGCACCAGCCTCCTCGCACACCAGACCCGGACCTTCCCCTCGTGCATCACGTCACCCACGCACCGGGCAGCTCTCGTGCATCGCCTCTCCGTGCACGGGGACCAGACCTCCCCCCGTGCATCACCTCCCTCGTGCATCACGTTTCTCCCACCCCGCGTGCGCCAGCCTCCTCGTGCACCGGGGACCGGACCTCCCTTGTGCATCACCCTCCCTCGTGCAGCGACCTCGCTCGTGCACCAGGCCCCGGGGCAGCCCTCGTGCATCGCCTCCTCGTGCACCAGGGACCGGAGCTCCCTGTGCGACACCTCCTCGTGCAGCAGCACCCCCTGCCCCGCGCACCACGCCGGGGACCCCCCCCCCTTTTTTTTTGCCCCCCCTTCTCTCTTCCTCGTGCATCGTCTCTCGTGCATCGCACCCCACCCCGCCCACCCCGTGCACCAGGAGCTGCAGGACCCCCCCTGCACGTCCAGCTCCGCTGTGCAACAGCCTCGCCAGGCACCGCGACCGGGGCGTCACCGTGCACCAGGACTGGGGGGGGGGGGGGGGGGGGGGGGGGTCACTGTGCATCGGGGGGGGTCCCCATGCATCAGGACCCGGGGGGGGGCCCCGTGCACCACCAGCCTCATTCACCAGGACCTGGGGGGGGGGTGTGTGTGTGTGGGGGGGTGTCTCCGTGCACCGCCGGCTTCGTGCGACAGCACCAGGGTGTCCCCGTGCACCGTGCTCTGCTCCCCTTCCCTCGTGCATTGCGCCCCCCCCGCCACGTGCCACCGGCCCCGGCCTCGCACCTCCAGCATCATCCTGGGACCCCCCCTACTCACCAGCTCCCACCCCCCCCCCCGTGCAGTGGGACCCCCCAATGCACGGGTCCCGCCCCCCGTGTACCGGGACCCCCCCCACATTCACTGGGACCACCCCCCCCACCCAAGCAATCGGGGACCCCCTCAAGTCACCAGGACCCCCAAAGCACTGGGACCCCCCAATGCACCGGGGTATCCCCACTCCCCCGTGCACCGGGACCCCCAATGCACAGGGGTCTCCCCCCCACGCCGTGCACTGGGACCCCCAATGCAGCGGGACCCCCAAAGCACCGGGACCCCCCCCCCGAAGCACCAGGACCCCCCCAATGCACCGGGGTCTCCCCCCCCCGTGCACCGGGACCCTCAATGCACCGGGACCCCGGGACCCCCCAAAGCACCGGGACCCCCGAAGCACCGGGACACCGGGACCCCCCAGTGCACCAGGGTCTCCCCCCACCTCCGTGCACCGGGACCCCCAAAGCACCGGGACCCCCCCCCCCCGCCGTACACCAGGACCCCCAATGCACCGGGACCCCCCGAAGCAGCGGGACCCCCGGGACCCCCGAAGCACCGGGTCCCCCCCCGCCGTGCACCGGGACCCCCCAATGCACCGGGACCCCGGGACCCCCCAAAGCACCGGGACCCTCAATGCACCGGGCCCCCCCCCCCCCCGCCGTGCACCGGGACCCTCAATGCACCGGGACCCCCAAAGCACCGGGACCCCAGGACCCCCAAAGCACCGGGCCCCCCCCGGCGCCCCCCCCTGCACCAGGCCCCCCCGCTTCACCGGCCCCCCCGTTCAGCGGCCCCCGGTGCCCCGGTGCCGGGCCGGGCCCGCCGCAGCCCCGACAATCCCCGCCCGCGGGGCGGCCCCAGGGCGGGTCTGGGCTGGCTCCAACCCCCGCCGGGGCCGCCGCTGCCCGCGGAGCCTTTAATAAACTCGGATCGGTCTTGTAGCCCCCGCCCACCGGGCAGCGAGGGGCCAATGGCGGCGCGAGGTGGGAGGGGGCGGAGCGGAGGCGGTGGGGAGGGGCTGCCCGAGGGGGCGTGGCCTGCCCGGGCGGGGCGGGGGGGGGCGGGGCTTGGCGGGCTTGGCAGCGGCGCGAAGGGGGCGGGGTGGGTGGTGATCGGGGCGGGGCTTAGGAGGGGCGGGGCTTCCCGAAGGAGGGCTGGGAGGGGGCGGGGCCTCTCGGGATTGGGGCGGGGCTTAAGGGGCGGGGCTTCCCGGGGCGGGAATTAACAAAGGGTGGGCTGGAGGGGGCGCGGCCTCTCGGGGATTGGGGCGGGGCCTGGGGGCGGGGCTTAGGAGGGGGCGGGGCTTCCAGAAGAGCGAGCTGGGGGGCGGGGGCCTCTAAGAGGGGCGTGGCTTCCCGGGGCGTGGCTTCCCGAAGGGAGGGCTGGGGGGGCGGGGGCTTCCCGGGGCGGGAGGGGCCGGGGATTGGGAGGGGGTGGAGCTGCGCGAGGGGGCGGGGCCTCCCAGGGTGCGGTTTGGGAGTGGGCGGGGCTCCCTGAGCCCTCAGGGGGCGGGGCTTCAGCGGGCGGGGCTTGGGCGCGAGAGCGACAAAAAGCGCTTCGCGGGGGGGTGGGGCTTCCCCGCTGACGTCACTGCTCCGTCCACGGAGGGGGGGCGGGGGCTTCCCAGCGACGTCACGGCTCGGAGCCGCCGGCGGCCGGGGGGTGAGCGCGGGGCGCGCGGTCACGTGACGGGACCGGGGCTGCGGGGGGGTCCCGGGGGGTCCCGTGGGGTGCGGGGGTCCCGGGGGCGTCCCAGAGGTGCGGGGGGTCCCGGGGGGGTCTCGGGAGGGCGCGGGGGGTCCCGGGGCGGGTCCCGGGGGGGTCTCGGGGGTTCCCGGAGGGTGCGGGGGTCCTGGGGGGGTCTGGGGGAGGGTGCGAGGGGTCCCGGGGGTGGTCCCGGGGTTCCAGGGGGGTCCCGGGGGGGTTTTGGGGGTTCCCGGAGGTGGGGGGGGGTCCTGCGGGGGTCTCGGGAGGGGTGCGGAGGGGTCCCAGAAGTGCGGGGGGTCCCAGGGTGGGTCTCGGGGTTCTAGGAGGTTCGTGGGGGGGTCCCGGGGTGGGTCCCAGGGGGGTCTCAGGGGTTCCTGGAGGTGCGGGTGTCCTGGGGGGCTCTCAGGAGGGTGAGGGGGGGGTCCCGGGGGTTCTAGGGGGTCCCGGGGCGGGTCCCAGGGTTCTAGGGGGCTCCTGGGGGGGTCCCGGGGGGGTCTCGGGGGTTCCTGGAGGTGCAGGCGTCCTGGGGGGCTCTCAGGAAGGTATGGGGTCCCGGGGCGGGTCCCGGGGTTCTAGGGGATTTGTGGGGAGGGGTCCCGGGGAGGGTCCCAGGCAGGATCTTGGAGGGTCCTGGGGTGGTCTTGGAGGTGTGGGTGTTCCTGGGGGGGTCTCAGGAGGGTGCAGGGGGTCCTGGGGGTGGTCCCGGGGGGGGGGGTCCAGGGGTGTGGGTGGTCCCAGGGCAGGTCCCGAGGGGGATCTCAGAGGGTCCCGGTGGTGCAGGGGGTCCTGGAGCAGGTCCTGGGGGTGCAGGGCTTTTCGGGGGCGTGTCAGGTGGGTCCCGGGGGCGGGGAGCAGCAATGGGGCGAACCGGGGAGGGGCAGGAGTGGGGCTGGCGGGGCCGGTGGGGGGCAGTGGGGCAGCCCCAGGGCTTTAGGAGCCCCCCGTCCCCCGCGCACCCCGTGGGGCAGAAGAGGAGCCCGTGGGGTGTTAGGGCACCCTATGGGGCAACAGAGCACCTGAGGGGTCAACAGGGCACCCATGGGGGCATAAAGCACCCCATGGGTCAGTAGAATGTTCATTGGGCAACTGGGCACCTTAGGAGTCAACAGGGCACCCATGGGGGCAACAGGGCACCCAAGGGAGCCTAAAGCACCCCATGGGTCAGTAGACTGTTCATTGGGCAACTGGGCACCTTAGGGGTCAACAGGGCTCCCATGGGGGCAACAGAGCACTTTGAGAGGTCAACAGGGCACCCACCCATGGAGGCAACAGGGCACCTGAGGGGTCAACAGGGCACCCATGGGGGCCTAAAGCACCCCATGGGTCAGTAGAATGTTCATGGGGCAACTGGGCACCCAAGGGGGCTACTGGGTGTCCCCCACCCCATGTGACAGACCTGTCCCTGCAGGCTCGTCGCGGGGAGGATGGCGGCAGAGGGGGGCCGGGTGCAGATCTCCTTCCCCCAGCACGCGGCGGCGCTGCTGGACTCCCTCAACCGCCTGCGGCTGGAGGGGAAGTTCTGCGACGTGGCCGTCCACGTGGGCGGCCGGATCTTCCCGGCCCACAAAAGTGTCCTGGCTGCTGCGTCCCCCTTTTTCCACGACAAGCTGCTGCTGCAGGATGGGGGGCGCCTGCTGCTGCCCCCCGCCATCGACCCCGATGCTTTCGAGGGGCTCCTGCATCTCATCTACTCGGGACGCTTGACGTTGCTTTTGGAGGCCCTGCCCGGTCATCTCTTGGTGGCCAGTGGTCTCCAGATGTGGCACGTGGTTGATCAGTGCTCAGAGATCCTGAGGGAGTTGGAGGGTGGGGCGTGCCGGTGGGCTGGGCGGGGCAGCGAGGGTGACATCATCGTCATCAACTGGCCGCGGCGGTGAGGCTTCATCATCATGGACCGCCCGTGGTGGAGATGGGTCTTCGTGTACAACCCACGGTGGAGATGGAGCGTCGTCGTGGACCACGCGTGGTGATGGGTCTTCATGCAGCACCCATGGTGGAGATGGAGGATCATCATGGACCACCCGTGGTGGAGATGGGTCATCATGTCCCACCCGCAGCGGTGACGGAGCGTCGTCATGGCCTGCCCGTGGTGGTGATGGCTCTTCATTGTCCTCGTGGACCACGCGTGGTGGTGACGGCTCGTCGTGTCCCACCCGTGGTGGTGATGGAGGATCCTCGTGGTCCACCCGTGGTGCTGATGGATCTTCATCATCATCATCGTCATGGCCTGTGCGTGGTGGCGATGGCTCTTCATGGGCCACCCGCGGCAGTGACGCGGCGACGCCATCTTTCACCAAGGAGGGGGGCGAGGAGGTCCTCAAAATCCGTGTGGCTGCCGATGTGACACCAGCAGCAACATCATCCTTGAGCTCCCTCCTGAAGGACGCTGGCGAGGAGGTCCTCAAGATCTGTGTGGAGGAGGAGGAGGAGGAAGAAGAAGAGGAGGAAGAAGAGGGTGGCCACCGCCGCCGCCACCGCCCCACCGATGCCCTCCAGATCGTGCTGGAGGAGGAGGAGGAGGAAGATGGGGTGCCTGGAGATGCCCACGAGCCCCCCAAGATCTTCTATATCAAGCAGGAGGCGGGTGATGCCGCTGCTGTTGAGGGCCTCCTGCCGGCAGCAGAGCTGGCGGGCGGCTTCGCGCCGGCAGAGGTGAGCTACGTCATCCCGACGGGCGGCGGGGGGACAACCGGCGGCACGATGGTGACAACCGGCGGGGCGGCCGTCTTCCCGCAACCATCTTGGAAGCCGGTGGACCTTCACGGGAACGAGATCCTGGGCCGAGGTCAAGCCCTCCACGCCCCGGTGAAGCTGGGAGCAGCTCCTGACGGCAAACGTTTCGGTTGCTTGTGCGGTAAACGGTTTGCCGTCAAACCCAAGCGGGATCGGCACATCATGCTGACCTTCAGCCTGCGTCCCTTCGCCTGCGCCGCCTGCCACAAGCGCTTCAAGCTGAAACATCACCTGACGGAGCACATGAAGACCCATGACGGGGCCGGGCGGGCCTGCGAGCGCTGCGGCCGACGCTTCCGCCTGCGGAGCGGTTTGGCCAAACATCGGCCGCTCTGTCAGGGACCTCGTTGGGGAGGGGGTTGCTGGGCCTGCGAGTGAGGCGGGGCGGAGGGTAAAGGGATGGGGGGGGTGGGGAATGGTTTAGGCTCTGGTCCCAGTTCAGGGCTCCAGGCCCCAGCTCGGGGCTCCAGGGCCCAGCCTGGGGCTCCAGGCCCAGCCCAACACCGGGGCTCCCGGCCCCAGCTCGGGACTCCAGGCTCCCGGCCCCAGCTCGGGACTCCAGGCTCCAGGCCCCAGCTCAGGGCTCCAGGCTCCAGGCCCCAGCTCAGGGCTCCAGGGCTCCAGGCCCCAGCTCGGGGCTCCAGGGCCCAGCCTGGGGCTCCAGGCCCAGCCCAACACCGGGGCTCCAGGCCCCAGCTCGGGACTCCAGGCTCCAGGCCCCAGCTCGGGACTCCAGGCTCCAGGCCCCAGCTTGGGACTCCAGGCTCCAGGCCCCAGCTCAGGGCTCCAGGGCTCCAGGCCCCAGCTCGGGGCTCCAGGGCCCAGCCTGGGGCTCCAGGCCCAGCCCAACACCGGGGCTCCAGGCCCCAGCTCGGGACTCCAGGCTCCAGGGCCCAGCTCAGGGCTCCAGGCTCCAGCCCAACTTGGGGCTCCTGGCCCCAGCTCAGCTTGGGGCTCCAGGGCCAGCCCGGAGCTCCAGGCCCAGCCCAGCTCAGGGCTCCAGGCCCATCCTGGGACTCCAGGCCCAGCTCCAGCTCCGGCCCAGTTTCGTTCAGGGCCTGGCTCAGTTCAGAGCCTGGGCCAGTTGAGGCTCTGCCCTACTTTAAGGCTCTTTCCCAGTTTGGGGTCGGCTCCCAGTTCAGGCCCTGTACTGGTTTGGGGCCAGCTCCCAATTAAGAGCACCCCTAATTTGGGTTCCAGTCCCTGCCCTCATCTCACTTCTGCTTCTGGTGCAGCACCGGCCAACCAGCGCACGCGGGGCGGGAGCACGGCGGCCAATGGCGGTGCACGGGGCCGGATGGCGTTGCCATGGGGATCGCGTTGCTGCCTGCCTGTGTCACCATGGCAACGGGTGACCATGGCAATGGGAGCGGGTGGCCCCCCCCCCCCCCGGTCCTGCTGCCCACCCACAGCCACCCCCAGGGGACCCCCCTGTCCCCATGGGGGACCCCGGTGTCCCCCCCCCCGCCCCTCCTGGGGACCCCCCTGTCCCCATGGGGGACCCCAATGTTCCCCTGCCCCTCCTGGGGACACCCCTGTCCCCATCGGGGGGCCCCCCTGTCCCTCCAGCCCCCCTCTGTCCTTGGGGACATCTCCCCCAATACTGCAGGGACACTCATGTCCCCAAGTGCCACCCAACAGGACACAGTGCCACTAGCGATGTCACCCCATGAACTTTAATGGGCTGAAATGGTGTGGAAAAAGGGGCAAAGCTGTAAAAAGAAATAAAATAAAATGTGTTGGATCACTGGGATTGGGAGAACTGGTAAGTGACTGGGCCAAACTGGGATGGCACAGGGTGATGTGGGGATCCCACCTGAGCTGGAGTGGGTCATGCTGGGATGGCGCTGTCACCTATGGGGTGACACATGGGGTCCTACCATTGCCAGACTGGGATGGTACTGTCATCTATGTGGTGACACGGGGTTCTACCAGTGCCAAACTGGGTCAAACTGGGATGGCACTGTCATCCACAGGGTGACACATGGAGATGTGGGGTCCCACCAGTGCCAAACTGGTCCCCATTCCTGGATACACCCTACTACCACCTACACAAAAGGGGGGTACATGTGGGCGGGTGGACACCTCAGTTCCTGCCGCCCCACTGGTGGGTTCTGGGTGTGTTGGGTCTCGGTATCCATGTTCACAGCAGAGGTCACCGGCTGGGACATGACAGACTGACTGGCTTTCCTTGATCCAAGATTTCTGTGAGGGGAATGCCAGCTTTCCCCATGGACTGTTTAGGATTGTCCATCACATGAAGGTTCTTGTCTTTTTAGCTGTTCGCTATATCTTCTCCAGTGGTAACACCTCACCGGGTGTTCACAAAGCTCCCGGGAACACTCGCTGCACTTTCTAGGTGGATACTTCCCGTAGGATGAAGGTTCAAGGACAGCTTTCCACTTGTTCATCCAGGAGGTCAATGGTTCCTCGCGAAGGAGGAAGACGACAAAGGTCTTGTGTCACATGCAGGCCTCAGGAACGAGTCATCTCACTCCCACCATTTCCCATACTCCCCTCCCTCAAAAGTGCGTTTTCCCACCCTGTGTTTCCCGAGGGATGGGTTTTGATTCCTTGCCCACTCTCCTGGATGCCTGGAGGTGGTCAAAGCATCCTGCTGGTGTTGGGTCGGCACACGGACCTCTCTATGGTGGACTACCCGTAGGAGTCTGCCATAAGTTCAATGCTTGTACGGTCTCCCGTAAGTTTCTCCCCTCATTAGCATCCTCGTTTTGCCATTTGAGTCATTTAATCAACCCCTTCCAGCTTTCCACCGCACCCTTCCTCAGAGCTCGGTAGGGTTTCAAAGTCCACTTAACTCCATGCTCAAGACACTGTTTCCCTCTCATTTTATTTTTAAAAGGTGACCCATTATCTGTATCTCCTATGGCACTGGTTGCTCACCAAACCATGGATTTAATCCTGCTGCAGTGCCTGGAGGGTAAAACATAACCCAAACTTGTTGCTCTTTCAACTCCAAGCATCATAAATTTCCATCCTTCAGAGCTTGGTATCACAGGGGAGATAGAGTCAACTTACCAAGTGTCCCAAAGGACTTTCCCTTCCCTAAGTGGTTGACTTCTGATAACTCTTCCTACCATTACAAAATCCATGAGTGGTCATTGGTGGCACTACTTGTTGCTTAGAACTTGGCCAACATGGCCTTGCTGCATGATGATATGGGTCTGTGTGGCACCACAACTCACAGAGCAATTCAGCCATCCAGTACTCAAGGTAGAAGAAAAATCCTGCCATGTTTCAGTGGGAGAAATTCCGGGATGTTTGCAGTTTCAGAGCTGGGCTCGGGCAAAAATGGGCTTGAGCGTGCGAGATTTTGGGACCGTAGAGAGGCAAGGTGAAGCTGGAGCCCCAGCGTTTGTGGTGCCGTGGAAGCGCCGCCAAGGGAGGGCGAGGGCTGGCCAGAGCTTTGGGTGCTGGCACCTTTGGCGTGGGAGAAATCTTTGGACATTTTCAACTTCACAGCTAGATTTTGTCTAAAGAGGGAAAGAGTTTTTGGACCTTTCCGTGCCTAGGAGCACAGAGCCCCAGCGTTTGAGGGGCTGTGAAAGCGCTGCCAAGGGAAGGTGAGGACCAGCAACAGCTTTCATCTGGTGGTTGCCCGTATCTGTCCAAGTGGGATTTTTCCAGTGTGTGGCTCCATGCCCTGTAGCAGTAGGACGCCAGATGGTGAGCTGTTCTTTTTATTCCTGTACCAGGTTTGCGTGGCAAGGTTTTGGTAGAGGGGTGGCTTCTGTGAGAAGCCGCCAGAAGCTTCCCCCATGTCTGATAAAACCAATGCCAGCCAGCTCCAAGTTGGACCCGCTGCTGGCCAAGGTGGTAGCACCTCTGGGATAACATATTTAAGAAGGGGGAAAAAAAACCCCATGGGACACCAACAGCAGCTGGAGTGAGGAGTGAGAATGTGTGAGAGGAAGGACTGTGCAGACCCCAAGGTCAGTGCAGGAGGAGGGCAGGAGGTGCTCCAGGCGCGGAGCAGAGATTGCCCTGCAGCCCCTGGTGCAGCCCATGGTGGGCAGCTGAGCCCCTGCACCCATGGAGGGCCCCGGGGAACAGAGATCCCCCTGCACCCGGGGAGGAGCCCATGCCGGAGCAGTCTGCTTCTGAAGGACTGCACCCCATGGGAGGGACCCACGCTGGAGCAGGGGAGGAGGGTGAGGAGTCCTCCCCTGAGGAGGAAGGAGCAGCAGAGATGATGGATGATGAACTGACTGCTACCCCCATTCCCGTCCCCCTGCACCACTCAGCGGGAGAAGGGAGAGAAAATGGGGAGTGAAGCTGAGCCTGGGAAGAAGGGCGAGGTGGGGGGAAGGTGTTTTGAGATTTGGTTTGATTTCTCATTACCCTACTCTGATTTGATTGGCAATAAATTAAACTGGTTTTCCCCAAGTTGAGCCTGTTTTGCCCGTGATGGTAATTGCTGAGTGATCCCCCTGTCCTTATCTCGACCCACCAGCCTTTCGTTGTATTTTCTCTCCCCTGTCCAGCTGAGAAGGGGACTGACAGCGGCATTGGCACTTGGCATCCAGCCAGGATCAACCCACCACAGTTCCCAATGTTTTCTTCTCCATACATCTCCCATTCCCCATCTGCCAGTTGCGTTTTGCCCAATTTCCTCGCTGTTGCGTAGCACCAGCCCATACATATACGGTCAATATGCCATTTCTAAGAGCTAATGCCATGTCCTAGAGCTCTGCGGGTTGAGCAGAACATTCTGCTCGCTCCGTTACTGCAAGTCTATCAGCTAGAGATCCAGCAGCAGCCATCCCTTGCCATTCACCCAATGTTTTATGAGCATTCCCATCAGTCAGAGGAGCACCCTGGGTAGGAGAACGTGGAGGCTTTCTGTATTCGGTGGCCATTGGTGTGTGCCACACAGCTTCAGCAACTTTATTCTCCTTAGTCAAGCCACCTGTGATAGAAACACAGTCCCACCTCTGTACAGCAGTCTTAGGTGCTACATCTAAAGGCGGTGGTTTACCACTGAGAAGAGGTTTAGGAAGAGCTATTGGCACGTGGAACGTTAAGCTTCTTCCCTGAGGTGAGGGTTCAGTTGTTCCCAACCCATCATAAGCTGCTAGAACCTCTTCAAAGGTTGAGGAACTGTGCTGAGCACTCTACCACGAGTTGGAGCTCCTTGGAGCCGGGAGGTCCTTGTTGACATAGTCCCACCAATATCCCACCTCGCCCACCTGGATATGCAGTGAGAGGGGCTGCACAGGGCGGAAGGGTCCCAATGACTGATACGCATTCACATTGGCCTTTAGAAGATCCAGGGGCTCTTCACGTGGTGGAGTCCATGCCTAGACTGCATTTTTCCTGAAGAAGTTATAGAACGGTCATGTTGTTATATGAAATCCTGGAATACATGTCCTCCAAAACAGAATCATTTAGGTTGGCAAAGACCTTTAAGATCATCCAGTCCAACCATTAACCTAACACTACCAAGTCCACCACTGAACCGATTAAGGGGAGAGCAGCAATTTCATGTTTCCTGCCTTGGTGGATGGATTACTTATAATGAAAATAAAAACTAGGAGTCATTAAGGTTGGAAAGGACCTCTAAGATCATCAGTCCAACCGTCAACCCAACACCCCCGTGCCCACTAAACCATGTCCCAGAGTGCCACCTCTGCCCATTTTTTGAACGCTTCCAGGGATGGGGACTCCACCACCTCTCTGGGCAGCCTGTTCCAATGCTTGACCACCCTTTCCGTAAAGAAATTTTTCCTAATATCCAATCTAAACCTCCCCTGGCACAGCTTGAGGCCATTTCCTCTCACCCTGTCGCTTGTTCCTTGGGAGAAGAGACCAACACCCACCTCACTACACCCTCCTTTCAGGGAGTTGCAGAGAGCGATCAGGTCTCCCCTCAGCCTCCTCTTCTCCAGGCTGAACACCCCCAGCTCCCTCAGCCACTCCCCACCAGCCCTGTGCTCCAGACCCTTGTCTCAGACAATGTGGTGAGGCAAGTTAAGGTCTGTGTAGAGACAAGGTAAGGTCTCCAAAGGGATGAACTGGGGTCTGCGTAGCACCACAGGTGAGAAGCCGATGTCGAGGATGGGCAGTTCTGCCTTCTGATGGCCGAAGGTCATGTGGAGTTCATTTGAGGAAGGGGTGCACGACCACCCAAAAGACCCCTCGCAACCACCACCCCCCCCCAGTGGCACCTGCACAGATGGAAAACAGTCTGGAACAAGCCTCAAGGGGGGTGAGACCAGAGGCAGGGACTGGCCTATAAGACACAACTTCGAGGAGCCACGTGCGCATCCCCACCTTCGGAGGACCCCACGCTGCTGCTGCTCTGGACTGGCCTCCTCCGCCCACTGCCAGCGCAGCCGCAGGCCCTGCGCTCCGGGAGCAGCGTGCCCACCGCCGGAGGACTGCCGCGTTTGCCATCGACATCGTGGGATCCAAGGGTGGTGATCTCTCCCCTCTTTCTTCCTTTTCCTTTCCTAAGTATTTGAACTGGAACCCACGTTGCCTATTGTTGCGCTTCCCTGGTTCGGGTTGCCTACCGTTATGCTTTCCAAGTTCAGGTTGGTGTTTACCATCAATAAAGTGTTTAATCGATCATTTGGTGTCGTTTCACCTTAATTTAGCCCAAGGGAATGACAGAACCTCCATGATCCTCTCTGGGGAGCCCAGTTTGGGTTGTGACAAGGTGTCCTCACCTACCATCGATATTTGGGCTCCTGCGTCAACAAGGAATGTTGTACGGTGGCAATCATTAACCACGACCATTATCTCAGGACTTGGATCCTCAGCGGTGGGAGTAGCAGCTGCAAGCGCTTCCACTGAACCAAGCCCCAACCCTGGTTTCCCATAGATTCATGGTCTGGGTTCAGTGCCGATAGGTTTGCGTCTATCTCTGACCTCACATCCTTCGTATCCTCTGGCTCCCGTTGTTATCCTTGTAAATGCTATGACATCACCCCCACCTCCTGACACCAGTCCCAGAGAACCATCATGAGAAGTTAACAAGAACCCACCCAGTAGAAGGGGAGTTGCCAGCTTGTTGAATCAACTCAACGGGAGCCCCTTATCCAAGCACATTTCCCATCATCTGTGAGTATTTCCCAATTTTCCCCTTATATTTTGCATGGAGACAGACCATCTCTTTTTCATTCCTTTTATTTTAGCTGAGGTTCTCCCCTGGTTTTCATCCCGTGGGGCACAGAGTGATCTGCTAGCATACATTGAAGGACCTCTTGGAAAATAATACACTTTAAGCCTGTCTTAACGGCTAAAGCTAACAATTTCTCAGCTCTGAGTTCAAAGGCTTTTCCCCCCATGAGCGGTGGGATGCAGAGTGCGTCCCCAGCGCAAGTCCGTAAAGGACTGGGATTATTTGGCCCTGTGGTATCCAATATTTCCGGACCTGATGCCAACGGTGGAGGTTCAGCGTGGGTAAGGTGGAGGTGGTTGGGTCCAGCTGTCCAGATCCGCGCCAGCCCCTCCACGGGTGTCACCTCCGTGTCTTCCCCTCCAGATCAATTAATTGGAGATGAGTTTTGTGCGCCTGCAGGTACGCTCCGTTGTTCAGCCTTAATTACTGGTGCCAAGAGGGCGGGGAATCATCCTCATTATCACCCGCGGGTCTGCTCGTTTCCAGATATCCCAACCATCATCACCCACGGCACAATGAACTTGAACTGGGTCTGAACTGGTTTCCCACCACCTTCTCTTGCGCTCTTCACCTTCTCCAACTACCTGGGGCTGACGTTTTGACTCGAGCGGTCTATTTTGCATTTCTAATTGCTTACACTTCACTTCTTCCTCATTTTCCTCTTCCAACCCTACATTTTCCCCTTCCTGCTCCTCAATCGTATCTGTCACTGCTCCAGGACAACTGCCCAGTCGCCAGCACACTGCATTTTCTCCTTTTCCCTTCTCTAACCTACACTAAGCTTGCCATCACCAAACTCCTCCCAAATATCACCAGGATCCGGCCAGCAGCTCTCCATCTGGGACAAATCCTGTCTGGGATTTCGCCATCCCTCTTCCTTAAATTTTTCTCCCGCTTGTTGCCGCTTAGCATCTGGTTTTTCGGTCTTTGCCATGGCATGGATGCACACAGGTATCTCTGCTCACACCAAAGCGGTCACCTCCAGCAGCTCCAATGGGACATGGCCATAAGAGATCCCCCTTCTGACATCACTAACATGTCACGGTCCATTTGCATCTCTCAAAACACTCTGTCAAGGAGCTTGTTAAGAAATATAACGAACAAACAAGGGTTCAGTCCCCTTTGCACCGAGTAGTTTATCACCTGAACTCGCTTATTCACCACTCCAGTCGCACGGTTTCATCACTTATAACTCATCAATTCATTAATTTGTGTGTCTACGAGCAAAACAAGCTGCCCAGGC
Organism: Pelecanus crispus; assembly: GCF_030463565.1. NCBI lineage: Eukaryota > Metazoa > Chordata > Aves > Pelecaniformes > Pelecanidae > Pelecanus > Pelecanus crispus. Next base: position 795,997 of record NC_134671.1, on the reverse strand, counting down.
AATGATGCGAGCAGTCATCCTTCCTCTGAGCAGGAGCTGAGTGACATCTAGGAAGTGACACAAGGTGACACATGGGTCACACCAGTGCTGGACTGGGCCAAACTGGTCCCCTCCCCGCTGGCGGGGGTGGTGGGGGTGACTCACGCAGATGCCTGGGGCCAGAGCGGGGTTGGAGGGGTCAGGAGGGGTCACCGTCGTCACCGTTGTCCCCACCGTCCCCGAGGATGGCAGCGCCCAGGGCCTGCAGCTGCGTCACGAGGGAGCCCAGTGCGGCTGGGGAGACATGGAGTGACACTGGAGGACACCAGGGACATGGAGGGACATTAGGGGCTGGGGGGGGAAACTGGGGGGACATTGGGGACCTGGAGGGGTACACTGGGGAGACACTGGAGGGCTGGAGGGGCATTGGGGACATGGGGGGAACATTGGGAGGACATGGGGGGACATTGTGGGGGCTGGAGAGACATTGGAGACATGGGAGAGGGGACATTGGGGGCACCCAGGGGTGTCACAGGACACTGGGGGGGACATTGGGACATGGGGGGGCATATGGAGGGGTACATGGGGACACTGGGGGAGACATGGGGACACCCGCAGGTGCCACATGGGACGGACCTACCTCTGCCATGGGCAGGCCCCATCCTGTCTCCACGGGGGGTGTCCTGGGGGTGACACGATGGGTGACACGGGGACAGCAGCCACTCCTGTCCCTGAGTGGCCTCCCAGACCAGTGTCCCTCCCTTGTCCCCCCCTCCCCACGTCCCCTGGCCCCTCACTATGCCACCTCCCCATGTCTCCAGTCCCCCCACGTCCCCTCTCTGTGTCCCCCACATCCCCACCCGTGTCCCCAAGCCACCTCACCTCGCCCTGCGCTGCCTTGTCCTGCATCACCTCGTCCTTTGTCACCTGGCCGTGTGTCACCTCCTCAGCCAACCCCAAGGCCACCGCTGCGGGGACAGGGACAGGCCGTGGTGGGGACATGGCAGCCACCACTCACCCACAGGGGCACAGGGTGGCACCGGGTCCCCAGGGTGTCCCCTGGCACCTGCCCGCTGTCCCCTCGTGTCCCCCCGGTCATGTCCCCTGCCTGATGCCCTTCCCACCAAGGGTGTCCCCAACATGTCCCCAGCATGTCCCCACTCACCCCTGCGCCGGACCCTGGCCGTTGTCCCCGTGAGCAGATGGGTGCTGCCTGTCACCTTGGCCACCGGGCTGGGGACAGCGTCACTGTGTCACCCCCAGCCCCAGACACGGGTCAGGGCCAGCAGGGTGGGGACAGAGCCACCGTGTCACCGCTGGGATCCCCAAGAGCAGGAACAGGGTCTCCTGCCACCCCTGCGCTCCCAAAGTCACTCCCAGGGTCCCCCCCAGTGTCCCCATGCCACCCTTGAGGTCGCAATGTCACCCACGGGGTCACCTCCCACCCTCAGGGTCCCCTCCAAAGTGGACCCAGGCATCTGGGTCCCTCCCCCATCACTCACTTGTGCCCTGCCGGGTCCCGCTGCCACCGTGGCCGGGCCAAGGCCACCGCCGGGGCCACCAGCCCTGGGGACAGGGTGATACCGGGGTCACCAGCCATGCCTGTCCCCGTGTATCCGTCCCTGTGTCCCCGTCCCTTCCCTGCCCCCATGTCTCCCTCCCTGTCCCCATGTTCCTGTCCCCTCCCCGCTCTGGTCCCTCTGTCCCACTCCCCGCCCCAATGTCCCCCTCCCCTCTGTGCCACCCATCCTCATGTCCCCCTCCCTGTCCCCGTCCCCCCATCCCCTCCCTGTCCCAACATCTCCCTCCCTGTCTCTGTGTCCCCCTCCCCTCTGTGCCCCCTGTCCCCATGTCCCCCTCTGTGTCTGACACGTCTCCCTCCTTGTGCCCCCCTCCCCATCCCTGTGTCCCCCTCCCTGGCCTTGTGTCCCCGTGTCCCCCTCCCCGTCCCCGTGTCCCCGTACCCTGGAGGACGCGGAGCCGCTGTCCTGCCCGGTGCAGGCGGGCACTGAGGGTGACCATGGTCCCGGTGGCTGCTGTCACCTCAGCCTCGCGTGCTGTCACCCCCCCGGCCAGCCTGGGGGACACGGGGATGGGGTGGGACACAGGGACAGAAGCAGCAGAGACGGGGCAGTGGGGACAGGGACACTGGTGACCTCCCAGTGTCCCCATCCCAGTCCTCTCCCAGTACCCCTCAGAGGTCTCTCAGTTCCTTCCCAGTGCCCTCCCAGTGCCTCCCAGTAACCCCCCGGCTCCTATCCCTGTCCCCCCAGCTCTTCTCAGTGTCACCCTAGTCCCTCCCAGTGCCCTCCCAGTCCCTCAGAGTGGCCCCCAGTCCCTCCCAGTCCCCCCTTCCAGTTTCTTCCCTGTTCCCCCCCATCCCTCTCGGTGCCCAGTTCCCCCCCAGTCCCACTAGTGCCCCTCCAGTCCCCCCCAGTTGTCCCCCAGTCCCTCCCAGTGTCCCCTATCCCTCCAGTTCCTCCCAGTCCCCTCCCAGTACCTGGCAGCTGCCCGGGCCAGTCCCCTCAGTGCCTCCTCAGCTGCCTCTGCCCGTCCCCGCTGCCGCATCACCTCCTGCACCAGGCGCTGGGACAAGTGCCACCGTGTCCCCAACCTGTCCCCAGGACCTCCCGTGGCCCCAGCATATCCCCACTCTGGGTCACCTCCCCGGCTAGGCACTGGGACATGGCCCACTGGTCACCGGTGTCCCCATCATGTCCCCAACCCCTCCACAAGTGGTCCCCCGTGATGTCCCCAGTGTGTCCCCCCATACCTGAGCCATCCCCGACCCATCCCTGTGTCCCCAGTGTGTCCCCAACACATTCCCAGCACTGTCTCTCTGTGTCCCCAGCACATCCTCATGTCCCCAGCATGTCCCCCTCCATGTCACCACATGTCCCCACTGTCGTTGTGTCCCGTGTGTCCCATTTCTCAGGCATGTCCCCAGCAGGTCCTTGTGTCCCCAGCATGTCCCCATGTGTCCCACGTGTGTGTCCCCATGTCCCCTAGCAGGTCCCCATATGCCCCACGCGTGTCCCCCCATGTCTCTAGCAGGTTCCCATGTCCCCAGCATGTCCCTGTATGTCACACGTGTGTCCCCCTGTGTCCCCAACAGGTCCCCATGTACCCACCGAGTCCCTCTTTACCCCACACATGTCCCCACTGTGTCTCCATATGTCCCTCCATGTCCCCAGCACATCCCTATATGTCCCATGCATGTCCCCAGCAGGTCCCCATGTCCCCGGTAGGTCCCCGTATGTCCCACGCATGTCCCCCCATTTCCCCAGCAGGTCCCACGCGTATCCCTAGCAAGTCCCCATATGTCCCCCCATGTCCCCAGCAGGTCCCCATATGTCCCACGTGTGTCCCCCGCCATGTCCCCGCTGACCTCGGTGTCCCGACGCTGCAGCTCGGCGGTGGCCGCCCTCTCGCGCAGGCTCAGCTCCAGCCGCGTCACCCGGCGCGTCCCCGCTGCCACCGCTGCCCCCAGCGTCCCAACCTGAGGAACCCAGGCGTCCGGGAGTCTCCCAAGGGGGACCCAGGCACCCAGAAGCCCCCCTGGAGGGAAAGAGGTGACCCCTGGAAGGGACCCAGGGGTTCAGGCACCCTCCAGCCCCCCTCAGATGGGACCCAGGTGCCACCCACATGAGGGAGCCAGGCATCCAGGCACCCCCTAAACCCCCCAGATGGGACCCAGGCACCCGTTGAGGACCCAGGACTCTCAGTGCCCCCCAACCCCTAAGATGGGACCCAGGCACCCCCCGCTCCAGGGAGGGACCCAGGAGTCTGGGTGCCCCCCAAACCCCCCCAATAAGACTCAGGAACCCCCAGCCCCAAGATGGGACCCAGGCATCCGGGCACCCACCTGCGCCCGCAGCGCCCGCTGCGCCTCCTCCTGCAGCCGCAGCTGCACCAGGAGGGCGAAGACCTTCTCCCGCCAGCGCCCCAGGAGCGCCTGCAGCCGGGGGGGGGCCACCGCCATGGGGATCCCGGTGGGGGGCAGCTGGGGGGGCATAAGAGGTGAAGGCGTGAGTGTCCCAGGGCACCCAGACACCCCCAAGCACACCCCAAAGCCACCCAAGCCCCCCCCCCCCCCCGCAACACACCCATGTCCATCCAAGGGACACGTGAGACCCCCTCAGCACCCCAGAATCTCCCTGTTGCACATCAGTGTCCCCTCAGCACCCCAAAAGCCCACCCAGTGGCACCTTATAGCACCCCAGGGGTGCCCCAACCCCCCCGAGCACCCCAGCCCCCTGTGTCACGCCATTGTGCCTCCAGACCCCCCCCCCCCCCCCGTGGCACCCCAGGACGCCCCTAGCAACCCAAAAGCTCCCCCCAGCAGCACCCTATGGCACCCCAGGGCTCACCAGACCAACCCCGAACTTGCCTGCCCCCCCTCAGCACTCCAGAGACCCCCTGGACCCCCCAGGAATCCGCCCCATCTCCCCGTGCCGCCCCATTGCCCAACCAGAACCCCCTGTGGCACCCCAGGGCCTCCCCACTGCCCCCCAGGGGCACCTCACAACACCCTAGGGCTCACCCAGCACCCCAAAAGCCCCCCCAGTGGCACCCTAGGGGAGCCGCAAACCCCTCCCAAAACACCCCAGGCCCACCCCCAGCACCCAAGGGGACCAACCCAGCACCCCAGAGGGCCCCCCAGCGGCACCCTATGCCCCCCTGCCCCCAAAAGCCCCCCAGGGGCACACTGTGGCCCCCCCAGCCCCACCTCACGGCCCAGTTCTTGCTCCTGCAGGGTCAGGATGTGGCCAAGGGCGCTGAGCCGGGCCTGGAGCAGCACCTGGGCCTGGCACTGGGGGGAACGGGGACAGCGTGGGGACACTGCAGGGACAAGGGGTGTGGGGACATTCTGGAGACAAGGGACTCCATGAGGACAGGGGGACAGCCTGGGGGCAGGGGGACACCATGGGGACACCAAAGGGACGTGGGAAGGTCCTGGGCACACTGGACATTGGGGACAGGGGTTATGGGGACATCCTGGGGAGAGGGGACAGGGTGACAACCTGGGGGTAGAGGGAACCATGGAAACACCAAAGGGACACGGGGACATCCTGGGAATACGGGATACTGGGACACTGTGGAGACAGGGGACGTGGAGGCACCCCAGGGGCATGGGGACACGGGACATGGGGACACTGTGGGGACAGGGGACATGGCCACCATGTCACCCCACCATAGAGACACCCCGGGGACATGGGGACATCCTGGGGACACTGTGGGGACAGGGGGCATGGCCACCATGTCACCCCACCATAGAGACACCCCGGGGACACGGGGACATCCTGGGGACAGGGGACATGGGGACATCCTGGGAATACTGGATACTGGGACACTGCAGAGACAGGGGACATGGAGGCACCCAGGGGCAGGGGGCACCCCGGGGACACGGGGACATCCTGGGGACACTGTGGGGACAGGGGACATGGCCACCCTGTCACCCCACCATAGAGACACCCTGGGGACATGGGGAGAGCCTGGGGACAGCAGAGGGACAGGGGACATCTTGGGGACATTGTGGGGACAGGGGACATCCTGGGGACACTGTGGGGACAGGGCACAAGGCCACTGTGTCACCCCACCACAGAGACACACTGGGGACAGGGGGACAGCGGAGGGACAGGGGACATCCTGGGGACACTGTGGGGACAGGGGACATGGCCACCCTGTCACCCCCACCATGAGGACACCCCGAGGACAGGGCCATCGTGTCCCCAAGGGCAGGGGACATGGCCCCAGGGGACCCAGGGGCCTGCGCTCACCTCCTCCAGGGGCTGCCCCCCATCCGGCTCCGCCCCCTGGTCTTGGCCCCGCCTCCTTTCATCCTCAAGCTCTGCCTCCAAGGCCTGGCCCCGCCTCTTCTCAGCCTGAAGCTCTGCCTCCAAGGCTTGGCCCCGCCTCCTCTCAGCCTCAAGCTCCACCTCCAAGGCTTGGCCCCGCCTCCTCTCAGCCTCAAGCTCCACCTCCAAGGCTTGGCCCCGCCTCCTCTCAGCCTCAAGCTCCGCCTCCAGGGTCCTGTCAAAGGGGACCTAGGTGTCCAGGCTCTGGGGGATACTGGGAGGACTGGGAGGGTTAGCGGGGGATTACTGGGAACACTGCAGGGGGAAACTGGGGGATTACAGAGAGCATTGGGGGTTACTGGGTGCACTGGGAGGGTTGGTGGGGATTACTGGGAACACTGCGGGGTTTACTGGGGGGGGCTACTGGCAGCATTAGGGTGTACTGGGAGGTTACTGCGAACACTGGACAGGGAAACTGAGGTTTCCCAAGGGGGACCCAGGCACCCAGGAACCCCCCTGGGAGTGCTCCCCCAGGGAGCACTGGGGGTTACTGGGAAGGGTACCAGCAGCACTGGGGGCTTACTGGGATCACTGGGGCAGTTATTAGGAGGTTACTGGGAGCACTGGGGGTTCCTGGGCAGCTACTGGGAACATAAGAGTAGGAGCAATTAGGGAGTATCTGGGGAGCAACTGGGAGCACTGGGGGGAGTTGCTGGGAGGCCTGCTGGGAGGCCTACTGGGAGGCTCTGGAAGGATTACAAGGAGCACTTGGGGGGTAACTGGGAGGTTACTGGGAGCACTGGGGGCCCTTACCTGGCGCTGGGGCCGGGGGGGCGGAGCATGAAGTGCGATGGGGGGACGAGGCCCCACAGGCCTGGAGGGGCGGGAGGGGTGACCCAGGCGTCCAGGGGGGACCCAGGCGTCTGGGGCTCACTGCTGCCCAGTGGCTCCAGGGGATTCTCGGCCATTGGTGGCACCTTGGGGTGGGACAACTCCCAGTAAGTCCCAGTAACCCCCCCCCCCCCCACCCCAATAACTCCCAGTACCCCCCCTATCCCCAGTACCTCCCAGTAACCCCCAGCGAGGGCCTGCTCCCCCATCCACACAGTCCCTGTACCCCACCCCCAGCCTCAATGATTCCCAGTAACAACCAGTGATTCCCAGTTCCTGCCTCGTCCCAGTAACCTCCCAGTAACTCCCAGTTCCCCCTGCCATGGCCCCAGTGACTCCCAGTCCCACCCCTCCACGCTCCCAGTAACACCCAGTGGCTCCCAATTTACTCCTTCCCCAGCCCCAGTGATTCTCAGCACCTCCCGCCACAGCTCCCAGTCCCAGTTCCCTTCTTCATGCTCCCAGTAGACCCCAGTGACTCCCAGCTTTCTACTCAGGCTCCCAGTTGCTCCTAGTAACCACACTCTCATATTCCCAGTGACTCCCAGTAATCTGCCCCTCATACTCCCAGTGACACCCAACATGCTCCCACTAACTCCCAGTGACTCCCCATTCCCACCCCAAGGTCCCAGTACCCCCAGTGACTCCCAGTAACTGCCCCCTGATATTCCCAGTGACTCCCAGTGGCTCCCACCCCCCCCCCAAGGTCCCAGGGGGTCCCAGTACCCCCAGTGACTCCCAGTAACTGCCCCAATATTCCCAGTGACTCCCAGTTCCCCTCCCAGTGACTCCCATTCCCCCCCTCAAGGTCCCAGGGGGTCCCAGAACCCGCAGTGACTCCCAGTTCCCCTCCCAGTGACTCCCATTCCCCCCCTCAAGGTCCCAGGGGTCCCCAGCACCCCCAGTAACTGCCCCGATATTCCCAGTGACTCCCAGTTCCCCTCCCAGTGACTCCCATTCCCCCCCTCAAGGTCCCAGGGGTCCCAGTACCCCCAGTGACTCCCAGTAACTGCCCCTTGATATTCTCAGTGACTCCCAGTTCTCCTCCCAGTGGCTCCCAGCACCTCCCAGTGGCTCCCATTCCCCCCTCAAGGTCCCAGGGGGTCCCAGTACTCCCAGTGACTCCCAGTAACCACTCCCTGATATTCCCAGTGACTCCCAGCTCCCCCCACACACTCCCAGTGTCTCCCCATTTCACCCTTCCCACGGCCCCAGGGGCCCCCAGTAACTCCCAGTTCCTCCCCCCAGCCCCAGTACTTCCCAGCAACCCCCCGTGACTCCCAGTTCAACCCACACCGATGCTCCCAGTACCCCCAGTACGCCCTCTGCCCCCGGGACCGCGCGGTGCACGCCGGGAACGCGCCGCCGCGGCCGCTCTACCGCTCCGCGCGGAGCAGCCAATCAGCGCGCGGAGCCGGGCGAAGAGCCCGCCCTCTCGCCCCGGCGGCGGGAAAGCGATAGCCAGTGAGAGGCAGCAACCCGAAAGTCCCTCCTCCCCGCTGGCCAATGGGAGACCGCGCCTGGGCGTGGAGCCGCTGTGGAGAGTGCAGCAGCTCGTCCCGCCCCCCTGCGGGGGCTCCGCCAATCAGAGCTCGAGAGGCGGGGCCTGGGGTAAAGCTGGGGGCTGGGGGATCAATCCGGGGCCTGAGGGGGGTAAAGCTGGGGATGGGGGTGTGAATCAGGGCCTCGGAGGTGTAAATCAGGGCATGAGGGGGTAAAACTGGTCCCCAGGGGGTAAATCTGAGCCTTGAGGGGGTAAATCTGGGGTCTTGGGGCGTAAATCAGGGCCCTGAGGTGTAATCAGGGACCTGGAGGTGTAATCTGGGCCCTGAGGGGGTAAATCTGGGCTCTGGGGTGTAAATCTGGGCTCTGAGGGGGTAAATCTGGGCTCTGGGGTGTAAATCTGGGCCCTGAGGGTGTAAATCTGGGCTCTGAGGGAGTAAATCTGGGCTCTGGGGTGTAAATCTGGGCTCTGAGGGAGTAAGTCTGGGCTCTGAGGGAGTAAATCTGGGCTCTGGGGTGTAAATCTGGGGCCTGGGTGGTAAATCAGGGCCCCAAAGGGGCAATATATGAGCCCTGAGGGGGTAAATTTAACAAAGCTTCCACATCCAGTCACAAAAAAACAGTTGCGAGGGTTCCTTGGAGCTGTGGGATGTTGTTGGCCATGGATTCGTGGTTTGGGAGAATTAACAAGACCGCTGACAGAAGCAACAGGAAATGAGGAGGTAGAACCTATTGCACGGGGTCCGGAAAGAGAGCAAGCTTTTAAAACGATAAAAGGAGCTTTGGTATCCGCTCCTGCTCTCGGACTCCCAGACTATACAAAACCCTTTAATTTGCACGTCCATGAACGAAAAGGGATAGCTAGTGGACTGATGACACAGGAACTGGGCCCCCATCATAGGCCAGTCGCCTGTTAGTCACCTCAGCTTGACCCAGGGGCAGCAGGAGCACCAGCTTGTGTTGAATCAGTAGCGGCAGCAGCGTCCATATTGGAGAAAAGGTGCCCGCTTACCTGACGACGTCCAGTGACACTTTATGTCCCACACAAAGTAGAAATACTACGGAAGCAATATGCAATGCAAGCCTTGTCACCGCAACGGGCACATAGGTACAGACAAATTCTTCTAGCAGCAGATAACGTAATTCTGAAGAGATGCAATACCCTGAATTCCGGCAGGAAAATCCTAGATTAAATGTTAATATAGTACTTGTCAATGTAACTTGTGAAACTACTATGCCAATATTGACAACTGTCCATCCAACCACCATATCGCCAACTTCAGTCCCCTTAAGAATGAAGAAGCTGACCCCACAAATATCTGAAATTGGACCATACGCTAACAAAAATGTGGGTCAATGTCATGGACTGGATGATCTTAAAGGTCTTTTCCAACCTAGACGATTCTATGATTCTATGCTCACTCCCCCTGCCCCGATGGGATGGGGAGAGAATTGGAAGAGTAAGAGTGAGAAACACTCCTGGGTTGAGATAAGAACAGTTTCATAATTGAAATAAAGTAAAATAGTAATGATGATAATAACAATATAATAATAATGATGATGACGATGATGATGATGATGATAATAATAATAATAATAATAATAATAATATACAAAGCAAGTGATGCACAATGCAATTGCTCACCATCCGCTGACCGATGCCCAGACAGTTCCCGAGCAGCGATCGCTGCTCCCCGGCCAACCCCCCAGTTTCTATACTGCCTATGACCCCATATGGTATGGAACGGCCCTTTGGCCAGTTTGGATCAACTATTCTGGCTGTGCCCCCTCCCAGTTTCTTGTGTACCTGGCAGAGCATGGGAAGCTGAAAAGTCCTTGACTGGCATAAGCAGTACTTAGCAACAACTAAAACATCGGCGTGTTATCAACATTCTTCTCCTACTAAATCCAAAACACAGTACTGTGCCTGCTACTAGGAAGAAAATTAACTCTGTCCCAGCCAAAACCAGGACAGTCAACAACAAGTATTATTTAATCCCTCATGGTCACAAAAACAAGTAGAATTATCAACGCAGGTAAATGTTTCCTCCATTAAACTGACTTGTGCACCATTCCTAAGGACATCTTCCACGGGGCGGCTAGCTCGGCTACATGGACGAACTCTGTCCCCTGCCAAAGGAACAGAAAGAAGTATGACTAGCGTCCTCTCAGGGCTAGGAGCAGGACTTGGGGTACTTGGTGGTATAGGTGCTGAGGTACTCGCAAACAAGCTCAGTGGGACATCTAGTGAATAAATGGCAAACGATCGATGTGGACGCATGTATTGTGCGAGAACAGCAAGGGTTTATCTGTGAAAGTAATACCACTGAAGCTCAAGATATATGTTTGGATACCGAGCAAAACGTCTGTCACTTTGCAATACATCCCAATGAAACCGTAAGAACTAAACTTGTATGTATCGGGGAGGACGTGTCTGTGGAAGGACTCTTTGTAATGTTTTACTAGTAGATGATAATTCTGTGTGTACAAATAACTATTCAAATATTTACATTTGCAACTTTACCACGATCATAGGATGTGACTTTCACTATTCAGCTCCTGTTACATCCCATCAATTGCTACAATCGGGATATTCCTTGTATCAGGACTTGTCACCCATTTCCATCAGAATGAATCTGACGGTGGTAAGAAACTTGTTACACCATAGGCAACTAAAGCAAGTGTTAAAGAGAGTAAAAGAAAATGGACAAAAGGCCCTGATCACTGTCCATCATGATGCAGAAAAAATCCACAGGGTCCTTGAAAGGGTGAAGCAGGATGGCCACCACCACCCGTGAGAGTCCCTTTTTGGATGGTCCCCTACAGCCACTGGAATACACAACCACGTTACAGCCCATGAGAGCAGTGTTACGCTTAGCGTTACTGCGTTTGGTACTTCTGTTTAGCCTCTACAGAAGAACATGGAGGTTAATGGTTCATCTCAAAAGGCGTCGTGACATTTGTCTGACCTTTGTCTGACATGTTAAGCAGGAATGCTTAGAAAAAACCAAGGGGAGGAGTGTTGCAGAAGACACAACCTGGCTCAAAGAGAGCCCAACACGCAGTGTTGGTAGCCAGGCCTGTTAAAGCTGACTGGGCTGAACTCCTGCTTAGCTCCATGAAAGAAGGCCCTGAAACGTGGGCAAACCAGAGAGAGAAGGTAGCCACAAGCGTCAGCAGAAGCTGTGTCCACTCAGATAAGAGAAGGAATGTCCCACCTGGAGACAAAGGATGCAATAAAGAACAAGGAGACCCCAGACCCAAATATTGCTATTGGACCCAACCGTGGCATGAGGGGAGGGGAACATCAATGGTGAGGGTGCCATAGCCCGGGGGTTTCTTTGTTCAGGGTCCCTCTCCAGAGGCACCCAGCTCGAGCTGCCGTTTACCGCTGTACCACTCAATAAATCCGCCAGGCGTGCGTCGTGTGGCAGGCTGTGCTTCGGGGAAACCGAGGGTCGATCCTGAGGGGAGAGAACGCGCCCAAGAGAGAAAGTCTTGGGTGGTGCGTGTGCGACTGCCTGGATGGGGGTGAATGCTCGGGCAGCAGCTGCTCCTTTTATAATGAGGGGGTAAAAGTGGTCCCCAGGGGGTAAATATGAGCCTTGAGGGGGTAAATCTGGGGTCTTGGAGCGTACATCAGGGCCCTGGAGGTGTAATCTGGGCCCTGAGGGTGTAAATGTGGCCAGCTGTGCTGGACCGATGGGCCGAGGCCAACTGGATGAGGTTTGACAAATCCAAGTGCCAGGTCCTGCACTTGGGTCACAACAACCCCATGCAACGCTACAGGCTTGGGGAAGAATGGCTGGAAAGCTGCCTGGCGGAAAAGGACCTAGGCGTGTTGGTAGACAGCGGCTGAACATGAGCCAGCAGTGTGCCCAGGTGGCCAAGAAGGCCAACAGCATCCTGGCTTGTGTCAGGAATAGTGTGGCCAGCAGGAGCAGGGCAGGGATTGTGCCCCTGTGCTCGGTGCTGGTGAGGCCGCACCTGGAATGCTGTGTCCAGTTTTGGGCCCCTCAGCACAAGAAGGACACTGGGGTGCTGGAGTGTGTCCAGAGAAGGGCAACGGAGCTGGGGCAGGGTCTGGAGCACAGGGCTGGTGGGGAGCGGCTGAGGGAGCTGGGGGTGTTTAGCCTGGAGGAGGCTGAGGGGAGACCCGATCGCTCTCTAAAACTCCCTGAAAGGAGGGGGCAGTGAGGTGGGTGTTGGTCTCTTCTCCCCCGGAGTTAGCGATAGGATGAGAGGAAATGGGCTCGAGCTGCATCAGGGGAGGTTTAGGTTGGATATTGGGAGAAATTTCTTCACGGAAAGGGTGGTCAAGCATTTGGAACAGGCTGCCCAGAGAGGTGGGGGAGTCCCCATCCCTGGAAGTGTTCAAAAAACGGGCAGAGGTGGCACTGGGGGACATGGTTTAGTGGGCATGGTGGTGTTGGGTTGATGGTTGGACTGATGATCTTAGAGATCCTTTCCAACCTTAATGATTCCTAGTTTTTACTTTCATTATAAATGATCCAGCCACCAAGGCAGGAAACATGAAATTGCTGCTCTCCCCTTAATTGGTTCAGTGATGGACTTGGAATGTTTGGTTAATGGTTGGACTGGGTGATCTTCAAGGTCTTTGCCAACCTAAACGATTCTATGATTCTATGATTCTAAACCTGGGCCCTGAGGGGTTAAATCTGGGGCCCGGGGGGCAAATCAGGGCCCTGAGGGGACAAATATGAGCCATGAGTGGGTAAATCTGGGGCCTGGGCAATAATCTGGGCTCTGAGGTAGTAAATCTGGGCTCTGGGGTGTAAATGGGAGGTCTGAGGGGGTATATCTGGTCCCCAGGCAAGTAATTCTGGGCCCTAGGCAAGTAAATCTGTGCCCTGAGGAGGTAAGTCTGGGCCCAGAGGGAGTAAATCTGGGCTCTGGGGCATGAGGGGGTAAATGTGGGGCCTGGGGGAGTAAATTTGGGCCCTGAGGGAGAAAATGTGGTGCTGAGGGGTCAATGGGAGCCCTGAGGGGGTAAATGTGGGCCCTAAGTGGGTAAATCTGAGCCCTGAGGCAGTAAATCTGAGCCCTGGGGTGTGAATGGGGGTCGGAGGGGTGGCGGAACCCAGGCGCCCGGGTGCCACGGGGGTGTGGGAGGGGCAGTGACGTCGGTGCCGAGGGCTGTGGGGACCGTCCCCAAGGGGCACGGGGAGGTAGGTGCTGGCAGGGGAGGGCCGTGCCCGGACGCCTGGGTCCCTTGGAGGGGGGACGCCAGGGTGGGAGGGGGAGCTGGGGAGGAGGAGGGAGCTGCACCCAGACCCCTGGGTCCCTCCGTGCCTGCGGAAAGGGAAGTGGAGGGGTTCCTGTGCCCGGACGCCTGGGTCCCTTGGAGTGGCAATGGCGGCCACACCCGGACGCCTGGGTCCCGTATAGTGGGGATGGGGGCCCTGCGCGGACGCCTGGGTCCCTCCAGATGCCTGGGTCCCTCTTATCTCTGTTACGGGGTTGGGGAGGGCTCCCCGCCCGGGGTCCCCACCCAGACGCCTGGGTCCCCCGCAGGATGTCCTCTCCGCCACTGTCGCCGGCGGTGGCCTCGGCCACGGCGGCCTCGAAGCAGGCACTGCGGGCGCTGGTGGGGCTGGCGGAGGCGCTGGGGACACCGGGGACGGTAGCGGTGGCGCTGGCAGAGGCGAAGGCAGCGCTGGAGGAGGTGGAGGTGGCACAGGAGGGGCTGGAGGCAGCGCTGGTGGCAGCTGTGGCAGCGGCGGCGGCGGCGGCGGCAACGCCGACGTCGGGGCTCGATGCCGAAGGTCTCTACCGGGCTCTGGGGGCAGCCGCCGATGCCAGCGCTTCCGAGCTGGAACGGGAGCTGAGCCGGAACCGCCGGCGCCGCAGGCATCTGCGGGTGGTCCGGACAGTCGCCCTAGTGCTGATGCTTCTCTGCGCACCCCTGTGTGAGTACGGACCAGTATAGGCCAGAATGGACCAGTTCAGACCAGTAGGGAGCCCTATGGGTCCGCTTGAATCACTAATACCAGTAGAGAACCCTACAGACCAGTAGGAACCAGTACGGAGCAGTAAGGAGCTGTACAGATGAGTAGAGGCTTTCCCCTGCCCTGACCAGTATGACCCAGTTCAAACCAGTAAGGACAAGTAGAAAGCCCTAGAGCAGTAGGGACCAGTAGGAGGCAATGTAGAGCAGTAGGGACCAGTAAAGACCAGTGGGATGCCCTACAAACCAGTGTAGACCAGTATAGAGCTTCCCCTGCCCCAGCCAGGATGGACTGGGGACACTGGGAGGGGACAAGGACGGTGGGACAAGACTGGGGACTCTGGGAGAGGACTGGGGACACTGGGATGGGACAGGGGCCACTGGGATGGGGGAGACCAGGAAGGGACAGGGGATACTGGGAGGGGACAAGGACCGTGGGACAAGACTGGGGACTTTGGGAGGGGGGACACTGGGATGGGACTGGGGACACTGGGAGGGGACGAGGACACCAGGTGATGTCCCCATCCCCCCAATGTCCCCGCAGTGTCCCTGGACATGGTGCGGGAGGCAGTAGGGGTGACACAGGAGAGCCACTTCATCCCCTGCCTGGCCACCGTCGTCCTTGTCTGCCAGGTGGCCCTGTGGGGCACGGGGACATCCAAGCGTCACTTGGCCACCGCCGTCAGCCACCAGCGCCAGCAAGCCCACCGCTACCGCTGCCTGGCCCGGGACACCGCTGCTGCCACTGCTGCCACCACCGAGGCCACCGAGTCCATCGCCGCCACCAATGCCACCCTGGGCATGCTGGAGGAGGTGGCCGGTCACCTGAGGACCCTGGTGGACGCTGTCACCCAGGACCTGGAGATGGCTCAGGGCTTCCCTGCCAGCGCCCGGGCCCTGGGAGACGCCGTGGTGGCCTTGGGGACAGCGATGGGGGACAAGGAGGGGACACAGAGGTTGGCCCAGGCACTGGGGGCTCTGCCAGGGGATGAGTAGGGACAGGGACGGGGACACCAGGAGGGTCCTGCTTGTCCTGGGGACACGCTTGAGATCAGTAAAACGTTGAGCTGCTTTTGGTCCCTGTCTAGTCCTGGCCGTGCCAGAACACGGCAGATGATTTAGTGTAGATGTACCAATCAAAGGCGCTGCGTGTGGTGCAATGGAACACCGCGGGAAGTGGGGCAAACGATGGCTGGAGGCAGTAGAAAAGGTTTGGATGACCACAGCTGGAACTTGGGCAACAAGCCTACGGGGAATACAGGCTGGAGCGACCACCGAAGGCCACCAGAGACCCCGAGGGAGCGCGCGCGGTTAGCCAAGTATTACACGAGTGTGTGATTTCGTCATGTATGTAAATCCAAATGCATGTATGGATGAGAGGGGAAAGGCATGCGGAATCTACTGCGTAAATATGATGAAGAGCAGACGTCGGTGCGCTAGCTTTGTGGAATTACCACCTAGCACCCATCTCTGCGCAGGAATGAAATAAAGCAATAGCTCACCTGCGTGTGTGGAAATTGGCTTCCTGCACCCCGGGCAACGAATCTGCTGTTCGGACAGCACCCTGATGTCCTTTCTCCATCCTGGGGACATCCCCAGCTATTATTTCTATTAAAAGCACTTTTATTACCTCCCTGGCTTTGTCGGTGTGACACAGAAAAGCCTCTGGCCAGCCCAAAAAGGTATCGACAATTACCGATAAATATTTAGATCCTTTACACTTTGGTAATTCTGAGAAATCAATTTGCCAATAACTCCCGGGTGCAGGGCCTCTTTTCACCTCTCCTGGTAAGGGTCTCTCTTGAATTTTGGGATTATTCCTCAAACAAGTCTCACATCCCTTTGTAATCCCTTTGGCAACGTTCAGCATATTAATGCCTGTTGCGTACGTCCTTGTCACTTCTGCTACAGCCTCAGCTCCCTTATGAGTGGCACTCTCTGTCCTTTTCATAATTTCTCTCATTACTTGAGGAGTAACTATGCATTGTCCGTCTGGGGTTTTCCACCATCCTTCAGAGGCCTTAATACAGTTAGGAAACTCAGCCAATTTCTTTTCTTTTTCTGTATATTCAGGAACATCAATGTCAAAAGTTCTTTCAGGGACTAAGGCTGCTGTCCTTACAGACAGAGCGGCTCGTCTTGCAATCTCATCCGCCTTTCGATTTCCTGTAATTATACCATTCTGTCCTGATTGGTGTGCTCTGCAATGTATCACCGCCACTTCCTTCAGAAACTTACGGTCGCTTCCTTGCATTCCTCAGCTGTATCCGCCCCCAACGGTAGTAGATCATCCACGTACTGCAGCAAGGTAACGTTAGGTTTTTTTACCTTGCCGTTGTTCCAGTTCTTTCGCAAGTACGTTACCGAAAATCGTGGGGCTGTTCTTGAATCCTTGGGGAAGTACCGTCCAGCACAACGGCGTTTTTCATCCTGTCGTAGGACTTTCCCATTCAAAGGCAAACAGCTTCTGACTTTAGAATCATAGAATCACGGAACGCTTTGGTGGGAAGGGACCTTTAGAGCCCACCCAGCCCAGCCCCTGCAGTGCCAGGGACAGCTTTAACCAGAGCAGGGGGCTCAGACCCTGTCCAGCCTGGCCTGGGATGGTTCCGGGGATGGGGCCTCTGCTACCTCTCTGGGCAACCTCTGCCAGTGCCTCACCACCCTCACTGTGAAACATTTCTTCCTTATATCCAGTCTAAATCTGTTCTTTAGTTTAAATCCATTACTCCTGGTCCTGTCACAGCAGGCCTTGCTAAAACCTTGCCCCCACCCTTCCTGCAGCCCCTCTCAGCACTGCCAGGCCGCACTCAGGCCTCCCCGCAGCCCCCTCCTCTCCAGGCTGAGCACCCCCAGCTCCCCCAGCCTGGCCCCGCAGCAGAGGGGCTCCAGCCCTCGGGGCATTTCTGTGGCCTCCCCTGGCCCCGCTCCAGCAGCTCCGTGTCCCTGTGCTGAGGCCCGGAGCTGGGCGCAGGGCTGCAGGGGGGGTCTGCCCAGAGCGGGACAGAGGGGCAGAATCCCCTCCCTCGCCCCGCTGCCCACGCTGCTGGGGATGCAGCCCAGGATACAGTTGGCTTTCTGGGCTGCCAGTGCACATATTGCCGACCCATGTCCAGCTTTTCATCCACCAGTACTTCCAAGTCCTTCTCCGCAGGGCTGCTCTCCATCCCTTCATCCCCTAGCCTGTGCTGATACCGGGGGTTGCCCCGTCCCAG
The DNA here is from genome assembly GCF_030463565.1 of Pelecanus crispus. Classification (NCBI taxonomy): domain Eukaryota; kingdom Metazoa; phylum Chordata; class Aves; order Pelecaniformes; family Pelecanidae; genus Pelecanus; species Pelecanus crispus. The sequence continues at coordinate 778,643 of NC_134671.1, read as the reverse complement.
GTGCAGGACCTTGCCCTTGGCCTTGTTGAACCTCATGAGGGTCACACCGGCCCCCCTCTCCAGCTTGTCCAGGTCCCTCTGGATGACATCTCATCCTTCTGGAGTGTCAACCGCACCACTCAGCTTGGTGTCATCTGCAAACTTGCTGAGGGTGCAGTCGATCCCACTGTCTCTGTCATTGATGAAGATGTTAAACAGCACTGGTCCCAGTACGGACCCCTGAGGGACCCCGCTTGTCACCGGTCTCCATGTGGACATCCAGCCATTGACCACGACCCTCTGCATGCCACCATCCAGCCAATTCCTTATCCACCGAACAGTCCACCCATCAAACCCATATCTCCCCAGTTTAGAGAGAAGGATGTTGTGGGGGCCTGTGTCGAAGGCTTTACAGCAGTCCAGATAGATGACATCCGTCGCTTTTCCCTTGTCCACTGATGCAGTCGCTCCTTCATAGAAAGCCACTGGCTTGGCCAGGCAGGACCTGCCCTTGGTGAAGCCGTGCTGGCTGTCTGGAATCACCTCCCTGTCCTCCATGTGCTTGAGCACAGCTTCTAGGAGGATCTGCTCCATGATCTTCCCAGGCACAGAGGTGAGGCTGACAGGTTCCCAGGGTCCTCCTTTCGTCCCTTTTTAAAAATGGGCACAACATTCCCCTTCCTCCAGTCCCCAGGGACTTCACCTGACTGCCGTGACTTCTCAAATATCCAGGAGAGTGGCTTGGCAACTGCATCAGCCAATTCCCTCAGGACTCTGGGGTGCATCTCAGGTCCCACAGACTTGTGAACACTGAGGTTCCTCAGGTGGTCTCGAACCTGATCTTCCCTTACGGTGGGAGGGGCTGTACCCCCCTGGTCCCCATCTTGCGCTCCATCGACTCGGGAGGGGTGAGGAGAGAGGTTGCCGGTGAAGACTGAGGCAAGGAAGTTGTTGAGTACCTCAGCCTTCTCCTCGTCTGCTGATACTAGGTGGCCATTCTTGTTCATCAGAAGGGGGTACGCTTTCTTTAACCTTCCTTTTCTGGCTGACTGTCGTGGTTTAGCCTCAGCCAGCAGCTCAGCACCACGCAGCCGCTCGCTCACTCCCCCTGCCCCGATGGGATGGGGGAGAGAATTGGAGGAGCAAGAGTGAAACACACTCCTGGGTTGAGATAAGAACAGTTTCATAATTGAAATAAAGTAAAACAGTAATGATAATAATAACAATATAATAATGATAATAAAAACACACAAAGCAAGTGATGCACAATGCAATTGTTCACGCCCCGCTGACCGATACCCAGACAGTTCCCGAGCAGCGATCGCTGCTCCCCGGCCAACCCCCCCAGTTTCCATAGTGCCCATGACGCCGTACGGTATGGAATAGCCCTTGGGGCAGTTTGGGTCAACTATTCTGGCTGTGCCCCCTCCCAGCTCTTTGTGCCCCTGGCAGAGCAGGGGGAGCTGAAAAGTCCTTGACTGGTGTAAGCAGTACCCAGCAACAACTCAACCATCAGCGTGTTATCAGCATTCTTCTCATGCTAAATCCAAACCACAGCACTATGCCTGCTCCTAGGAAGAAAATGAACTCTATCCCAGCCAAAACCAGGACACTGACATACCTGTAGAAGCCCTTCTTGTTATTCTTTACATCCCTTGCCAAATCCAGCTCCAGCCATGCCTTGGCCTTCCTGACCCTCTCCCTACACAACCGGGCAGCTTCCCTGTAACTCTTCCCAGGATACCTGCTCCTGCTTCCACTGCCTGTGCGGTTCCCTCTGGAGGCAGCCTGGGCTGCAGTGATCATGCAATGGTGGAGTTCACCCTCCTGAGGGATATGGGAAAAGCGAGGAGTACAGTCAGGACCCTAAATTTTAGGAAAGCAAGCTTCCAGCTCTTGAAGGAGTTAGTCAGAAGGACCGCCTGGGAAATGGTCCTCAGGGACAGGGGAACGGAACAGAGCTGTCAGATCTGTAAGGACACCTTCCATAGCGTGCAAGAGCTCTCAGTCGCCAGGTGTAAGGAATCAGGCAAAAAGGGACCAGCATGGCTGAGTCGAGACCTGCTGGTCAAAGTACAGAGCAAGAGGGAACTGCAGGGAGTCCTGAGTGCGGCCTTGCAGCGCTGAAAGGGGGCTACGGGAAGGGTGGGGGCAAGCTTTTTAGCAAGGCCTGTTGTGACAGGACCAGGAGTAATGGATTTAAACTAAAGAACAGATTTAGACTGGATATAAGGAAGAAATGCTTTACACTGAGGGTGGTGAAGCACTGGCAGAGGTTGCCCAGAGGCGGTGGAGGCCCCATCCCCGGAACCATCCCAGGCCACGTTGGACGGGGTCTGAGCCCCCTGCTCTGGTTCAAGCTGTCCCTGTCACTGCAGGGGCTGGGCTGGGTGGGCTCTAAAGGTCCTTTCCCACCCAAAGCGTTCCGTGATTCTATGAGACCAGGAGGAGGGATGTCCCCAAACCATCGCCATCAAAGGGCTTGGGACTGTGCCCAGTGTCCCCAGGGATGCCTGGCTGGATGTTCCCAAGCCATGGGGGACATGGTGGGGACAGCATTGGGGACACACTGGGGTCATCATCGTGGCCATGTTGGGGACATGCTGGGGCCAGCACTGGGAACAGACTGGGGAGACGCCAGGGCCATACTGGGGACATCACTGGGGCTGTGCTGGGGACATTGCTGAAGGCACCTTGGGTCCAGCATTGGGGACACTCCAGGGACATCACCAGGACCAGCACAGGGGACACACTGAGGCCACCATTGGGGCTAGTATTGGGGGCACAAATGGGCACATGCCAGAGCCAGCACTGGGGACATGTCAGGGACATGTTGGGGACATTGGGGGATGTGGGGAGGGTGCTGAAGTTTGGAGGTGAGCATGTTGGGGCCCCACTGGGGACATTGGGGGGAGGACATTGTGGGTCATGGGGCTGCACTGGGGAAAATGGGGGACATGAGGGGCTGTGAGGACATCGGGAGACATTGGGACATTGTGTGGGACATCAGGGGACACCGAGGGCTGTGGGTGGCCATGCTGGGGACATCGGGGGCCATATGGCTGCATTGGGGACATCAGGGGACACTGGTGGCTGCAGGACGCTGTGTGGGGACACTGGGGGACATCAAGGGAGACAAGAGGCTGTGGGACGCTGTTGGGGACACTGTGGGGGACATTGGAGGCTGTGGGGTCCCGTTGGGGACATTGGGGCACACCAAGGGGTGTGGGTGGCTGTGCTGGGGCCATGTTGGGGACACCAGTGGCCACAGGACCCTGTTGGGGACATTGGGGACACTGAGGACCATAGGTGGCCGTGCTGGGACCCCACTGGGGACACGGGGTGACACCAAGGGAGGTAGATGGGCATACCAGGGTCATGGGGCGGGCTGTAACACGGTCACAGGAGGGGTGACGTCTCCGCTGGCAATGGTCCCGCTGGCAGCGTCCCCTTGCCCAGCCCCCACGGGCTGCGTCGGGCCCAGCCCCAGGCCTGTATCCAGCCACCGCCGCCGCCGCCGCCGCCACTTCCCGGCCCCGAGCGTCCCTACCACGTCCCCACCGCTGCCAGCACCACCCATGGGGACCCCCGAGACCACCAGGGCCATCGTCCCCCCCGAGGTGGGACAAATCTCAGCGCTGGATGGCGGGGGAGGGGAGATGGCGGGGGAGAGAGGGCAGTGGCAGAGGGGACGGTGGGGATGAGGGACGGGGTGGCAGGGTGGTTATGGGGGTGGTAGGGGGGACACGGGGACGGTGGAGATGAGGAACGGGGTGGCAGGGTGGTTATGGGGGTGTCAGAGGGGACGGGGGGACGGGAAGGGGGTGTCAGGGGGGGTGTCAGAGGGGACGGGGGTGTCAGGGGTTTGCCAAGATGATGGGGCCGGGGGGACAGGGCAGTGGCAGAGGGGAGGAAGGTGGCAGGGGGTGTCAGAGAGACGCAGGGACAGGGGGGATGGGGAATGGGGTGTGGGGGGGGTGTGGGGCAGTGGCAGAGAGGATGGGGTGATGGGGTGGCAGAGGGGACAAAGGGACAGGGGACAGGGTGGCAGGGGTTGTCAGAAGGTATTGGGGTGGCAGGGGGGTGACAGGTTGTTGGGGACGGGGACAGGGCAGTAGCAGAGGGGATGGGGGTGGCAGAGGGGATGGGGGTGGCAGGGGGACGGGGACTGGGGGTGGTAGGGGACAGGGGTGACAGAGGGGACAGGGGACAGGGTGGCAGGAGGGTGGCAGAGGGTATGCGGGTGGCAGGGGGTTGACAAGGTAGTGGGGACGGGGGACAGGGCAGTGGCAGGGTGGGGACGGGGGTGGTGGGGATGGGGAATGGGGTGGCAGGGGGTGATGGGGACAGGAGGGTGAGGGGACAGGGAGGTGGCAGCAGGGATGGGGGACAGGAGGGTGACGGGGGACAGGGTGTGGTGGGGCCCAGGGTGGCAGACGGGGTGGGAGGTGACAAGGGAGCAAGTGCCAGGGGAGACCCCAGGGTGGCATCTGGGACCCTGAAGGTGACAAGTGGCTTTGGGGGTCCCTGAGGAGGGGACAAGGGACATGGGGGATCCCAAGGTGGCATCAGGAGACCCTGAAGGGGACCACAAAGGACCCCAGGGAGGGGACAAAGGGCGTGGGCAACCCTGAGGAAAGGACAAGGGACATGTGGGAAGCCCAGGGTGACATGGGGACAACAGAGGGGACAGGGGACATCAGGGGACCCCTGGGAGAGGACAAGGGACATGGGGAACCCTGTCACCGGCTGTCTCCCTGTCCCCAGGTGTCCCCAGAGCTGCTAGAACCGCTGGTGACTGTGGTGGCCATCCTGGGCGAGATAGGGGCCACCGCAGGCGACGTCCCCCTGCCTGGGACATTGGGCTCGCTGCGGGCCGGGCTGGTGGCCCTCATCGCCAAAATTGTCCGGGCCATGCGCTGCCATCACGAAGCAGCCACCCGCCAACGTCGTGCCATGGCCACTGCTGGGACCACCCCTGAACCTGCTGCGGTCCCCCCAGGGGATGTGGCTGTCCCCAGGGCCACTGCGGGGGACGCCTGGGCCACCGTGGCAACCATCGCCCATGAACGGTGGGAGGTAGTGGCCTCAGTGGAGGCCACCTGGGCTACAGTGGCAGTGGACGCCGCGTGTCTGAGGGACGCCTGTGGGACTGCGGCCACCGGTGGGGCCACCAGCGGGGCCACTGCAGGCCACCTGGCAGCAGCAGTGGCCCAGGAGGACAGGGCACGCCAGGAGCTCTTGGCGGCCACCCGGGCACTGCCGGTGGCCTCAGAGTTGGCTGAAGTGGCCTCAGCGGTGGCAGCCCACAGGACCCGGGTGGCCGAGGCCAGCACGGGGCTGAGGACAGCCACAGAGGCCACCGAGAAGACGGCGGTGGCAATGGTGGAGACGGCAGTGGCTGGGGAGCGGGGACGGCGAGCAGCGGTGGCCCATGAGCCCCTGGGACGCTTGGTGGCTGCCTGTCACGGGGCCACCGGCTTCTACCGTCACCTGCGATGCTTCCTCGAGGACATTGAGGCCACCGTGGCTGCTATGGCTGCTGGACGCAGTGGCCCTGAGGCTCCTGGGGTGGCCCAGGAGGGTCCTGGTGGCCCCAGAGCCACCATGACCATGCAAGCAGGTCCAGGTGGCCCCAAGGACCTGATGGCAATGCTGGCAGACGCTGAGGCGCTGTGGGATGCCAGCGCCCGCCTGGCCCAAGGCCACCTCCTGGAGACGCTGCGGATGGCCCGGGGACTGCTGGTAACCATCGGTGTCCCCAGTGCCACCGTGGCCGCCACCGTGGCCCAGCGCTGCCAGGACGCCACCGCTGCCCTCCCGGGGCTGCTGCCACGGGGACCACAGTAGGGGACGGTGGCTTCACTGGGGACCAGTGGCTTTGTTGGGGACCAGTGGCATTAACACGTCACTGCTGCAGTCCTGGTTCGGTGTCTCTTTGTCCCCAACTCGTGTCCCGTCCCACCCCGTGTCTCCTTTGTCCCCACTGTTGCAGAAGGCACAAAGAGAGCCCAACACGCAGTGTTGGTAGCCAGGCCTGTTAAAGCTGACTGGGCTGAACTCCTGCTTAGCTCCATGAAAGAAGGCCCGGAAACGCGGGCAAACCAGAGAGAGAAGGTAGCCACAAGCGTCAGCAGAAGCTGTGTCCACTCAGATAAGAGAAGGAATGTCCCGCCTGGAGACAAAGGATGCAATAAAGAACAAGGAGACCCCAGACCCAAATATTGCTATTGGACCCAACCGTGGCATGAGGGGAGGGGAACATCAATGGTGAGGGTGCCATAGCCCGGGGGTTTCTTTGTTCAGGGTCCCTCTCCAGAGGCACCCAGCTCGAGCTGCCGTTTACCGCTGTACCACTCAATAAATCCGCCAGGCGTGCGTCGTGTGGCAGGCTGTGCTTCGGGGAAACCGAGGGTCGATCCTGAGGGGAGAGAACACGCCCAAGAGAGAAAGTCTTGGGTGGTGCGTGTGCGACTGCCTGGATGGGGGTGAATGCTCGGGCAGCGGCCGCTCCTTTAACAGTTTCGCGGCCTAGGTGGGACCCTTGGCCAGCACCCTCGGATTTGCCACCTCCAAACATCTGACTGCCAGCAGCGGGTGAATTCACCTGGGACCTTTGGAGCGGGAGGTGAAAGGTGAGTGTTAAAATCCCCTGAGCAGACTTGAGACAAGTGATTTGGGAGGTGTGTGGAACCCTGATACGAGGAAAAGAAACGAGAAATGCACCCGGCGTAGAAAAGGGGACGCCCTTGGCCGAGGTCTTACAGAATTGGGAGAAAATTTATGGCACGGCGGAATTCTCTAAAAAGCGCGCAATCAAATTACGCCAAGATGAAAGGCCTTTTTTTCACACAAACTAATGTATTTGAGACATCGACTGGAAGACAGGCACCCATACCAAAGGGATTCCTGGCACGTACGGCATGTATGACGTGGGGAGAGAAAAATTCCAGGACAAAAGTTGACTAAGGAAAAGGGAGTAATTTTAGCAGTAGCAGAAGCCACCCCACCAAAAATTCCCCTGAGTACTTTATCCCCACCTTATTCTGATTCTCCTTCTGTTAACCCTCCAGCTGCCGGGCTCTACCCTATGACTATCACTCATGTTCCTAATCCTGCTGCCGTGCAAGCTGGGACCCCGGCAGAGACAGTGCCAGTATTCACCTTCTGCAGGGGCCGGCCTTGGGAACCTGGTTCCTCTGCGTCATGGGGAAGCAAGATGCCCGCCTAAGGGAGGACGCCGAGAGGTGTGCCCAGCTATTCTTGAATATATGTGCAGGGAATACACCGAACTGGAAGGACACTCCAATACGATTAAGGGAACTCTTTCACCCTTATGAAAGAGAGAAAATGATGAATAAGGATGCTGAAATGGTCTCAACAGGCAGGGGGAAACAGCAACCACTGGCCAGCAAATGATCCAAACTGGGAATAACGTCATGCAGGGCGTGGAGCCATTTGTCAGACAAGGCTCTGGAATCTAATCAAAGCCTTTAGGCTTTGGGGAACTAGGGGTGATCTGAAGTACAAGAATGCAGGCAGAGACCCGACGAGCATCCCAGTGATTTTTGGGGACAACTCTGACAAGCTCTGCTAAAATATGGAGGAATGATGCCACAGAATTTTAACAACACGCTCACGATTAACCTCTTTGTGGACAAGGCAGCTCCCGACATAAGGAATTACTTTAAAGAACACATGCCCTGGCGGCAGGGAGGGAATTTGTAAAAGATCTTGAGTATTGCTGTGTTTGTATATGATGGGCGCAAGGAAAAGCAAAAAGCTGAGCAGGTTAAAGAAAGGAAGGGGCTTTAGCAAGGAATTTGCAAGTGAGAGACAGGGGCCAGGGGAAGGCCACCGGATACGAGGTCTGAGCTAAGACCAGGAAAAGAAGAAAGGGCAACGGGAAGGAATGTTGGATGGGAGTGTTGTTGTTGTGTGAATTTAGGGCATATACAGCGGGAATGCCCACTCTGGCTGCGGGAAAAGGCAAAAGAAGGAAATTATCACCTGGGAGAACTGCCCTGGGAAGATTTGCAATCATAATGGCTGGAGGAAAGAGACCCTGTGGATCCTGCAGGGTGAGCAGAAAGATTAGAAATTTTTAATATGTGGGTAACCCAAGTGGATCAGCAGGCACAAATTATAGGTAAAGTCGAAGGTCGTCAAGTTGAATTCTTGGTAGGTGTGGGAGCCACATTATCCCTCTTGAATTTGACTGCGAGACAGTCTCGGACCACAGACAGAATTTTGATACATGGAGTCACAGGCCAGAGAGAGCAGAATTTGAGTAAACCCCTATCGGTAACCATAGGAAACAAGAGTATACGGGGGCGATTTGTGTTGGCGGAGGACTCCCCAGCGTGCCTGTTAGGAAGAGATCTCTTGCAGGCTTTAGATGCAGAATTACACTTGTCACCTGAGGGAATAGATTTAATAATCATGGGAATGACTGTAGTCACTGGAAGCCCAAATACTGAGCTAAAAATACCGGAAGTGTTGAAATCCGTACCAACAAAGCTGTGGAGTAAGACTAGCAGGGATGTAGGATTACTAGTTTCAGCTCAACCCGTACACTTAAAAACAAAGGGAGGAGACCCCCCTCCGGCTGTGAAACAGTATCCGACTCCCCAGGAAGCTGGGAAGAGCATTCAAAACCAAATAGACAGGTATTTAGCCCAAGGAATTTTGAAAGTGTGTGTGTCACCGTATAATACTCCTCTACTCCCTGTAGAAAAGAACAGATTAGATGAAGATGGGGACCTGGAATACCGTTTTGTGTAAGACCTACGGGTAGTTAATCAGTCCGTAGTGACTCCTCATCCAGGAGCACCGGATCCCTCTACCATACTTTTACAAATATCACATTGGGCAAGATATTTTACTGTGATTCATCGAACCACAGCCTGCTTTAGCATCCCTTTAGATGAGGACAGCCAAATTTCGTTTGCCTTTACTCGGAAAGGGCAACAGTTAACGCGGAAAGGACAAGAATTAATCTGGACGTGTCTCCCACAAGGGTTTGCGGGGTCTCCTATCATTTTTTTTTCATGAATATTGAAAAATTATTTGAGAGACATAAGACTACTGGGCAAATCTGCTCTTGTACAATATGTAGCTGATTTGCTGATAGCAAGCAAAGAAGCTGTCCTCCATGTGCTTGAGCACAGCTGCTAGGAGGATCTGCTCCATGATCTTCCCAGGCACAGAGGTGAGGCTGACACCTGGATAATACTGCATTAATAAAATCTCTTGGAAGTTACCCGAAAACAAGGAATGAAGGCAAACCAGATGGATATCCTGAGCTGTTTGGAACAGTTTCCACTCTGTCCCCTTGGAGGGCTCATGTCTAACCCATGATTCCAAAGAGGCTCCCAGGCTTTTTGGCACCTGCCTGCTCCGCAGAGCAGCAAAATGGCGGTGTGCTTCCAACCCAGGCTGAAAAACCAGTGGGATTACAGAGAAATCGGTAACAGGGAGAAGGCGGAGACGCTGGCGTAGGTTTGGGTGTGGAGAAGCAGTGGCTAAGGCTAGAAAACCCCTTTCCAGTAGCTAAAGGGAGGAGATAAGGGTGGGAGAGATCTGGTTTTATTTTATTTTGTAAAAATCACAATTCTTCCAATCCTACTAGGAATATTCTGGGAGATGGCAGAGCCTCTGCATCATTCTTGCAATGACACCTTCTTTTTCCCAGAAGATAACCAGTTTGGACAGAGGGGAGCGAGGTCTGGAAGTGCCTCTTTGCAGAACCCCATATTTTGGGGTTGTTTTGGCTTGTTTTATTATTGAAGGTGTCTTGTGTGGGAGATTTCCTTTGGTAGCTTAGAAGACTGTGGCTCGACTTTGAATAGAAAAGGCTTCTTGGTGCTATCAGACGTTACTTTCCTTGATGTGAACTCATTCTCCCTAGCTTAATTCAGAAGAAGCTACGTAAAGTTTCATTTTCAGGCCAGCTAGCGCATCAAACACGCCCTTTTGCAATCTTTTGCGCTTCTCTTTGCAGACCTCTAGCTTGGAGAGGAGCTTGCAAAGCTGAGCTGGAGGAGTGAAAAACCTCAGAAAAACTGGACTTGGCGCCTGCTGCATTGCCACTGTTCGAGCAAGAGGCATGGCTGATGGTCCTCTCGCCTCTGCTGCTGTGGCTGGGGAAATTATTTATGCTGACCTGGATATCGGTCCCGGGAAACGCTGCAGGAGACTGCATTCGCTTCCTCAGCCTGGCAGTAAGTGTCTCGTGCGTTTTGGGGGCTTTTTTTGTGGGGGCTGTGGTTGTGCTGGGAGACTCAATACTCCGGGTTCATCTCTCCTGCCCTCGTAGTGGTGTTTCACATCTCCGTCTTGCTTCCTTCCTCCGCTGCCTTGCTGCGGTGCTTCATGCTCTCTTTTCCTGCTGACTCCAGTTCTGGTTGCTGGCTTATGAACAAAACCAGCAGAAGGTTTAATTCCTGCTCTTTCTGCCCCTGGGAGGGACCTCTGCCTGGTGAGGCCCTCTTCAGTCACAAGCTGCACCCTCTTTCTTTGTGACAATTCATGATTCCAGCAAACACATCCCTTTTGATCTCAAAGGGCTGGGCAAAACCCATCTTCTGCTGCTGTGAAGCTGCACTCGGATGTTCCTCCTTTGCTGTTCTATTCGTAGGCCGATGAGGAACCTTAATTGCGGATCCACCTTCGGCCAAGGCGAGCTCTGGCTTTGTCCAGAAGCATCGTCCTGCCTCCCTCCTGTGAAACAAGAGCCGAGGATGGGTGGCCTTTGCCTGGCCTTGAGCTCTGCAGGGAGGACATGTGCTGCATGCTTCCCTGAGCAGGGTGGAGCTGGGGGCGGAAGGGGCTGTCTAACCTGGGTCAGATGAAGTCTCCTTCCAAGGAGAGCTTGGTCCGTCCAGGTTCAGCGGTTTTGCCCTGGTGTGGAGATAGGGTGCCATGGTGGGGCACATCTCCCATCCTGGCCCACCTCTAACCTTGGCAGAAATGTACAATTTTCTATATTTTTTCCCCTCCACCATTTTTGGGAAGGGGGGAGGAAATTGTTTACCTTTTTTTTTTCTAATTTCTCTGGCAGTAGCGTGTGCTGCAGCTCTTTGTCCTTTCTCCCGCGGGATGCAGCCCCGTACCCCAGTTTTCCTTTCTCTGGAGAGGAAGCCCCATGGAGACCCCGCCGCCGCAGTGCCCCTCACCTGGGCGTCAGGGCTGCTGCCCCCAGCAGCTTTTGGGCTGTTCAGCTGTGGCCGTGGCAGGAAGCGCGGGCCCCGCTGGCAGTTTGCACCTTGCTGGCGCAAGCCCCATCGGTCATCGGTGGTTTGGTTTCCTGTCCCCTCTTCCGCGTCCCCAGCCCTGTGCCCTCCCGGCTCTTGGGCGCCATGGAGGATGAGGATGGCTACATGGTCTTGGGCAAGCGGGGTGCTGCGGGGAGCCCAGGTCCCCTCCAGGATGCAGGTATTGGGGGTCGTGTCTGCTGGTCCGAGAGAGGCCGTATGGGGCGGTGATGAGCGGTGCGACTTGAGAAGGGGGAGAAGCGGGGTGATGCCATCTGCCAGGTCCCCAGGAGCTGCTCAAGCTGGGGAAACTGAGGCACGGTGTGAGGGAGAAGGATCTGGGGGGGCTGTTGCTCATCCAACACCCTGGGCTGGCTGCTGTCCTGCCTCCGCCAAGCTACGGGTCTCAGCTGTGACCCCAAAAGAGGGAGCAGAGGGATTTTTGGGGATACCTGGCTCCTGCTGCTGGTCTCTTACTGGGTCACTCTGGGGTCACTCCTTTGTGTGTGTGTGTGGGGGGGGGTGTCTGCGGGGATTTGGGGGGGGTCTCACCAAGGTGCTTTGCCCCAGGACAGCCTGCTTTGGGCTCTGTGGGGATGGGGGGGACACGAGGACAACAGATGTTCTGCACCCCCACACCTATTTTTTGTCCCCCTTCCCCTGACAGCAGGATCCATCATGCAAGACTCCCAGAGGGGTTTTGCCCTGCCGCGGGCGCGTGTCCCCTCAGGAGCCCCCCGCTGTCCCCGCTGCCTCCTCAGGGGCCTGATGGCCACCCTGGTGCTCTCCCTCATGGTGCACGGTGAGTTGGGCCCCAGCGCCTTTTTTCTTGGGGGGGCAATGGGGGGTTCAGGGGGTGCTACCCTATTCCCCACTGCCAGTTGCTCTGTCTCCATCGCTCCAACCACCCCCACAGGGCATTTGCCACCATCCCTGACACAGTACAGAGATAAAGTCCTGGCCACTTCTTGTTCAGCAATAGCTAAAGCCAGCTGGATGGCTTTCACCCCTGAAACTGCTGGCAGTTTGTTATACAGTGGGGCCTCCTCAGCACAAGTCTCCTCCTCCTCTGGTGATATTCCAAAACTTTTGCCTTCTGCCCAGTCCATGATCACTGCCAGGATTCCCGGGCGACTGGGGTTTCCTATTCGAGCCCGGTGTGTAATCGGTGCAACCCACTTACCCCACGCAGCATCAGTTGCATGATGTGTAGAGGGGACCCTCCCTTTGAACACCCAGCCCAGCACCGGCAGTCGGGGTGCCAGCAGGAGCTGGGCTGCAGCACCAACCACTTCCCAAGCAGCTCAAACCCCTTCATATGCTGCCAATATCTTTCTCAGTTGGAGTATAGTGGGCTTTGGATCCTCTGTATCCCCGACTCCAAAACCCTCGGGGTCGACCTCGAGTCTCCCCTGGTGCTTTCTGCCAGAGGCTCCAGGTATGGCCGCTCTCCCCACCTGCGGTGTAGAGCATATTCCTTACATCCTGCCCTGCCTGGACCGGCCCAAGCGCTACTGCATGAACTATCTCCCGTTTAATTTGTTCAAAGGCTTGGTGTTGCTCAGGGCCCCATTTGAAATCGTTCTTCCTTTGGGTCACCTGGTAAAGAGGGCTTACGATCTGACTGCAATTTGGAATATGCATTCTCCAAAACCCACAACGCCTAAGCAAGCTTGTGTTTCCTTTCTGCTAGCTGGTGGGGACGTAGCTGTTATTTTGTTGATCACATCCATTGGTATCTGACAACGTCCATCTTGCCATTTTATTCCTAAAAATGGCATCTATAATGCAGGTCCCTTGACCTTACTTTGTTTTATGGCAAAACCTGCCTTCAGAAGGATTTGGACTAGTTTCATTCCCTTCTCAAAAACTTCTTCTGCTGTATGGCCCCACACAATGATGTCCTCAATGTACTGCAGATGTTCTGGAGCTTCACCCTGTTCCAGTGCTGTCTGGATCAGTCCATGGCAAATGGTGGGGCTGTGCTTCCACCCCTGGGGCAGTCGGTTCCAGGTGTACTGAATACCCCTCCAGGTAAAAGCAAACTGGGGCCTGCACTCTGCTGCCAAAGGGATGGAGAAAAATGCATTAGCAATATCAATTGTGGCATACCACTTGGCTGCCTTTGACTCCAGTTCGTACTGAAGTTCTAACATGTCTGGCATGGCAGCACTCAGTGGTGGTGTAACTCGTTCAGGCGGCGATAGTCCACTGTTAGTCTCTACTCCCCATTAGACTTTCACACTGGCCATATGGGACTGTTAAAGGGTGAGCGAGTCTTGCTGATCACTCCTTGGCTCTCCAGTCCATGAATCAGGTTATGGATGGGAATCAGGGAGTCTCCGTTGGTGCGATATTGCCGCCGGTGCACAGCTGTGGTAGTGATTGGCATCTGTTGTTCTTTGACCCTCAGCAACCCCACAACAGAAGGGTCCTCCGAGAGACCAGGCAAGGTGGACAACTGTAATTTCCTCCGTCTCCAAGGCAGCTATACCAAAAGCCCACCAGCACCCCTTTGGGCCCTTGAAATACCCTCTCCTCAGGCAGTCTATGCCAAGGATGAACGGAGCATCTGGGCCAGTCACAACAGGGTTCTTCTGCCACTCATTCCCAGTTCAGCTCACTTCAGCCTCCAGTACAGTGAGCTGTTGGGATCCCCCGTCACTCCAGAAATACAGATGGGTTCTGCCCCTCTATAACTTGATGGCATTAGGGTACACCGTGCACCGCTGTCCACTAGAGCCTTCTACTCCTGTGGGTCTCATGTGCCAGGCCACCGAATCCACACAGCCCAGTAAAGCCGGTTGTCCCTTTCCTCCACCTGGCTGGAGGCAGGGCCCCTCTAACACTGGTCACAGCATTCGCTGTTCACTCCTTGTAAATGTGAATCAGAAGTCCCTTGATTAAGATCGGGAGTAGAATTAGCCCTCCTCCTCTGTCTGGGGAACTGCTCACTGGAAACTGGAGCTGCAATTTTCCTGGGAGAACCGCCTTTTGTAATAGTTTTCCCTTCCAACTCACACACCTGTGCCTCTAGGGTCAAGGTGGGTTTTCCATCCCACTTCCTCATGTCCTCTCCGTGATCATGCAGGTAAAACCACAGGGTGCCCCTGGTGTGTATCCTCTCCATCCTCTCTCTTGAGCATAGGGACATTGACTCCTAATGGCTGAGATTAGTCTGTACAGGTGGGGAGTAGGACACATCCTCTCCGAGTTGCTGCAACTCTTGGGACAGCTTTTCCACAGCCAAGACACAGGCCTGTAGGGAGGAAGAGATACTTTCTTCGTATTCCCAGAGTTGGCCAGCAACTTCATCCACCGTTGGTGCCTCGTCATCTTTCCAGGTCAGTATTGCCAACGAGTTGGAATACGATGCTGGTGCGCTCCGTACCACCTTCCGCCACATGGGTCGTGTGCACCTGACTTCATCTGGATCTTTGGGTAACTGCTCATCGTTCAGGTCACTGTAAATCACCTCCAGCATGCCTAATTCCCCTCAGGTACTGGATACCTCTCTCCATGGTGGTCCATTTGCCTGGGCGATATATAACATCCTCCTTGAAGGGATTCCTTTCCTTCACGCCTGACAGGAGTCACCTCCAGGGGCTAAGGACTTGTGCCCCTTTCCCAATTGTTTTGTCAATGCCCCCTTCCCTGGAAAGGGATCCCAGCTGCTTGGCTTCCCTACCCTCTAATTCCAGGCTACTGGCCCTGTTATCCCAGCATCGGAGCAGCCAGGTGATGATGTGCTTGCCTGGATGACAACTGAAATCTTTTCGCATATCTCACAGCTCACTCAGGGATAGCAATCAGGTGGTTACCATCTCATTTATGGGTTCTTCCTCCTCATCCCTTACTAAAGCAGCTGATTTTCTTGTGTATTTTTTTCTTTTGTGTAGGGGCAACTGATACCAGCACAGGTTGGTTCTCTGGTTTAGCCACGGTGCCAGTCACTGGGGTTGGAGTGGCTGCAGTGCCTGTCATTTTGTCATCAGATCCAGACACCTTCTCTTTCCCTTGAGGGTACTGATTAGTGTTGACCACAGCTCGATAGGCATGGGCCAGTCCCCAGCATGTTGCCATGATTTGTGTCTCTCTCGAGTTGCCAGGGTGACCACATACTTTTTCCAAATACTTTACTAATTCTTCAGGATTCTGCACTTGTTTGGGGTGAAGTTCCAAAACACTGGAGGTGCCCAGTGCCCTAGGGACTTGCCCATATGATCCCACACACCCTGCCACTCATAACTCTCCAGCCTTGGGGCAGATCTCTGGGTGATATTCTTAAACTGCTTACTGACCTTTGTCAAAACCAAAACAATATTCCCAAGAAGTATCAATAGAAGTATCTCAACTGCCCAGGGATGTTCAAGATGCTGAAAAGTTATTGTAATGAAGGAGGAAACATCATAGAAGATGGCACAGGTGCCATTCATATTTCCTCCACAACAACACTCTCCGAGGAAGAGGTATAATTGCTAACTCTCTCCATGAGGTAGTACCCAAAGTACAGTAATGACTTCTGTATGAAACCCAAATACCAAGCAATGCTCAAGGTCAGGGTTTTGATAAGGAACCTCCAAGCAAAAGATCATGAATCACTGCAGAGCATAGCACACTGCACAAACCAACACCAAGCTTTAACATGTACTGCAAAAAAAAAAAAACCAAACCACAGTGCAGATCAGATGAACTAACATCATGACTGGCAACTGTTAAGAGATTCCTTCATTCACTCTGGTTAATCTGTTGTTATCTCAAACCCTTCAAGCCCCACGTTGGGCAGCAAAAAGGACTGTCATGGTTTAACCCCGGCCAGCAGCTCAGCACCATGCAGCCGCTCGCTCACCTGCAGAAAGCCAAACCCCTGCCCCGGTGGGATGGGGGAGAGAATTGGAGGAGTAAGAGTGAAAAACACTCCTGGGGTGAGATAAGAACAGTTTCATAATTGAAATAAAGTAAAATAGCTGTAATAATATAATAATAATAACAATATACAAAGCAGGTGATGCCCAATGCAATTGCTCACCACCTGCTGACCGATACCTAGACAGTTCCTGAGCAGCGATCGCTGCTCCCCAGCCAAACCCCCCCAGTTTCTATGCTGCCCATGATGCCATATGGTATGGAATGGCCCTTGGGCCAGTTTGGGTCAGCTGGCCTGGCTGTGCCCCCTCTCAGTTTCTTGTGCACCTGGCAGAGCATGGGAAGCTGAAAAGTCCTTGACTGGTGTCAGCACTACCCAGCAACAACTAAACAATCAGTGTGTTATCAGCATTCTTCTCACACTGAAGCCAAACCACAGCACTACACCAGCTCCTAGGAAGAAAATTAACTCTGTCCCAGCTCAAACCAGGACAACAAAGTTTTAATAAAAATAAATAATAAAAAGGTCGGTAGAAAACCAGCACCAGCACCTGATATATACACCAAGTACAAACGAATTACGAGAGAAGCAAGATGAGTTCTCGGACGGTCCCAGGAGGAGAAAGAAACCTGCTCCATGCATAAAACAAGGTGCCAGGCCAAGCAGACATATGTCAACTTCCACCACATCTCCACTTCCCGCAGGTTCATCTCCCTGAGAACTGCAGTGAGTTGTTGCTGAGAACCAGGAGCAACCTGGAGCAGCAGCTGAGGTAAGCACATCCCTACAGTCCTGGAGGAAGAGGTGAAGCTGGGAGGTTCCAGCACAGGTCCCTTCTCCATCACCTCTGATACCCCAGAGCCTTAGGCTTGCTGCACAAATAGCGACAGTGATGGGAACAGCTTGAACTCCCAAAATTACGCTTGTTCAAATACACGCATGGTCCTTGGCCGTGCACTGGGAACCTGCAACAAGAAGGAAAGACACCACCGGTACCGTTGGGTTACTGGTTGTCCCCTCAAGCACCCAGAAGAGACGAGTGCTGCCTGCAAGGGACAGCCCCAGCACACATGTCCCACCAGGACCCTGCCCGGCCCACTGCAGGACGGTCGCCCCACGGCCCCGGATCGCAATGGGACTCACGTCTGGTTGAAGCTGCTGCCATCCACCCACTCCAGGCGCTCGCCCCGTCTCCACAGCCCAACCCAGTAATCATCATTGTCCTTGAGGCACAAGTTAAACTCCTGGGTAGGAAAGAGAGAAGCCAACAGTCGGGAGCTGCTGCCAGCCCCACGCGAGTCACTGTCCCAGCCCCACGCTGCTCCCTGCCGGCCTCGCAGGCAGCCCCGGCCCCACACCGCTACCCCCCGGCCGTGGCACAGCAGCAGCTCCCACCCAAGGGCTGCTCCAGCAAGCTCCAGAGGCTTCTCAAGAAGCTCACCAGCACGGCCAGCGGTGCTGTTCCTGCTCTGCTCTGCCCCAGCCCTGCTCTGCTCAGGGGCCAGCCGAGCACCGCAGATGGGCAGACGCGCCCTGGGCTCCACGCTGCACCCCGTGCCTCCCTCCCTCCCTGCCAGGCCCCAGCCCACAGCTGCATCTCTGGCCCTACAAGCACCTCTCGCCTGCCCAGCACCACCCCCACGCCTGCACCCCACCCAGAACCCCCCGTCACCCCCACGCAGCCACAACAGCCCCTCACTCACCATCTCCCACCCCATCTTGAGCACGGCCAGCGAGGCCCCGAGGGAGGAGCACTGCTCCTGGCTCCACTCCCAGCTCCCCTCCTCTGTCGAGTTCGAGCAGTAGTAGCAGACCTTGTGGTACCCAACCCAGCCCTCAGGACAGCCCAGCACCCCAGCCGCAGGCAGATCTGGGTTCCCTCTGTGCCTTCCTGCTGCAGAGGGAAGGGGAGAAGGTCAGAGGATTGCACTCCACAGGGACCAGGGGACACAGGTCTGTGATGCTGGATGGAGGCAGCCGCTCCTCCCTTACCTGATTGTACAGCAACAGCCATGGCAAAAGCCACAACCAGAACCACGAGCACAGCCACCACCACCATGGCACACACTGGATGGCGCGCAGGCCAGTTGCCTGGGGGAGGAACAAGCCACTGGCAGTGAGGACAGTACTGTCCCACAGCAGGCATGGCCCTCGCATCCCCACCACCCCCAACACCAGCTGCCCAGGGAACACAGGAGGGACCCCCAGGGCACAGCCCGCAGCAGGAGAGCTGCCAGACAGACCCAGACATGCTGCGGGGCTGCTACGGACCACCCGATGAGGACTGAGCAGAACACGAGGCGTTCTTCGCTGGCTGGGCACACAGGTGGGGGTTTGAAAAGCCAACACACAGCCAGAGTTGAAAATGGCAACAAGGGCTTCTGTGGATTTAGGAGCAGCAGCAGGTAGACTCTGAAAAACCCAACTGCACCCTGCCCTGAGCAGCCTGCCCACGGGTGACATTGCCACAGAGAAGCCATCCCCTCCCTACAGGCCGCAGAGCTGGCTCCGTACTCACACAGAAATCCGCGTGCCCTTCTGCCTGTATCCCCTGGCATCTCTTTGCAAAGGCTTGCCTCTTCACCTGGGGGACCCAAGGCCTGCTCCAACTCTCCTGACTGGGAACATCTACAGGCTTGCGCCCAAGGCATCACAGCTGCCAAGAAAGCCTGTTTCAAGCCAGGCTGAGACACAGTTTTACCTCCACAGCTCTTATCGTCGTATTGGGACATTGCAGAGAAGATGATGATGACAATGATGCAGTAGATGGGGACGTTTAATTCTGTGTGCTGGCTGGGGCCACGCTTGGCTCTCCCGGATCAGCCGTGGCCCTGCGCTCACACTCAGGCTCGCGGAGGCGATGCCAGCGCAGGCCTGCCCTGGCCCTGCTCCCCCTGGCACGCTGCAGCCTGTCCCCAGCAGCCGGCCAGCACCTGGGGAGACAAACGCAGCGTCAGGGAGCTCAGGGACCGGCCCTCGGCCCCCAGCACAGCCAGCACCCTCCCCAACACCCTGCACCCACCCTGCCCACACAGCCCGCCAGCCACTCGACGCCTGCCACCAGCCCCCTGCCCACCGCTCAGCCCCCCCTGCTCCACCACCAGCCCGGGCCCAGGCACGACAATGGGGGGGACGGGGGCCCCCAACACCTCTGCCCAGCCCCGCTCACCGCCCCTGACGCGCACCAACACCCCCAGCCCCGGCACCCCAGC
Organism: Pelecanus crispus; assembly: GCF_030463565.1. NCBI lineage: Eukaryota > Metazoa > Chordata > Aves > Pelecaniformes > Pelecanidae > Pelecanus > Pelecanus crispus. Next base: position 759,330 of record NC_134671.1, on the reverse strand, counting down.
CTGGGCCAGGGGCCGCACCTTCAGCCCCTGCAGCCAACAAGGGGCTGCAAACTCGGCTCTCCTGGGGGCGACGGGATGGACCGGGCCTGAGCAAAGCTCCTTACGGGGTGCTCCGCACACAGACTGAAGCCAGGCGAGGGAGGAATAAGGCACAGCGCGCAGGAGAACACACACGCCTGCAATTCTTTTTTTTTGCTTTCCCCCCCACTCACCCGACAGAGCCCCTCGCACCGAGCCCCATCGGTTAAGGCAGAAACCAAAGCTCACTCCGGCTGCTGGAGCACAAGCTCCCCGCCCTGACATGCCAACACCAGCCCCGGGGAACCGCCGGCTGCCGGCACAGCAGAGGGTTTCCATGAATCCCAGCTGGGCTCCCGCCAGAAGAGCTGGAGCGGCTCCGCCCCACCGCGCCGCGGGGGAGGGCAGCACCCACGCCGGCACAGAGCGGGGGGTGCTGGAGCGGGGCGGGGGGGACGACCCGAAGCAGAACCCAGTGCCCGGGAAAGCCTCCCCAGGAGCCCTTCTCTGCTGCACAGAGAAACCAGAGGCAGCCACAGCTGCTGGGGAACGGGCTCCTCCTGCCGCTCCCGCACCGGCACCGGCGGGGAGCAAACGCGGGCAAAACCCAGCAGGAAAGCCCGGCCGAGCCCGCCGGGCCCCCTTCCCTCCGCGGCGAGCGGCCGAGCCCCAGCAGCCCCCACGGCCGGGCCCTACCTGCGCTACGGCCGCCCCCGGGCTCCGGACGCTCCCGCCGCTGCCGCCGCTCTCCGCCCCGATCGCTCCTGACGGGAGAGGCGGTACCCGGCCTGAGAGCCCGCTCAGCCCGCCCACCGCCCTCGCCCAATCAGCGCGCAAGGGGGAGGCGTGGCGGGAGGAAGCAGCCAATCGCAGCGGCCGCTTTACGGAGCTGGTGCGGGGAAGCAGCCAATCGCAGCGGCCGCTTTATCAGTCGCTCCTCGTGCGGGGCCTCGGCGCCCCCGGCCCAGGCCGTGTCGGGTCAGCTCGGTCTTTAACGGCCAGGCCCGTCAGGGGCGCGGGGCCGTGTCCCAGAGATGGGGCCTTGTCCCCGCTGTGCCAGAGCCACGGCCCGCGCCCAGCCCAGCTCTTTGCTTTATGCCATTGCCGCGCAGCGGTGGGTGCTGGGTGCTAATGGCACGCAGCTGGCACAGCCGCTGTCCTTGCTCCGCGTATTTATACATCGCACCGAGTCCCCGCGCCTGCGCTCAGCACCTCCTTACCTGCCTCCATTGGCCGTTCCTCCTTTTGCTTCGATGTGAAGACAGAGCTGCCTTTAAAATCACTCGGGGTGCTCGGTGGGCGGGGGTCTCCCCTTGCGGGTGGGTAGCTCTTCCAGCAGAGGTGTGGGTTTCATATTCTGATGAGCTGGGTCACTCAGGGCACTCCAGCGAGTGGATCTTGCTGCCTCGTGAGAGAGGGAGAGGGCACTTTTGACACCCGAGGATATGTGTTCGTTGTTTAGAGATCTCTTGGCCTTCTGCTCCTCAGGACAGATACCCTGGTGCCCGTTATCTTTCCCACATTCCTTCAATCAGTCATCAGCTCCCCCCTTTAAGACTGTAAGGAAAGAAGGTTCACATTTTCCTTAGACAAGATGGGGACCAGGGGGGTAAAGCCCCTCCCACCGTAAGGGAAGATCAGGTTTGAGACCACCTGAGGAACCTCAGTGTTCACAAGTCTGTGGGACCTGGGATGCACCCCAGAGTCCTGAGGGAATTGGCTGATGCAGTTGCCAAGCCACTCTCCCGGATATTTGAGAAGTCACGGCAGTCAGGTGAAGTCCCTGGGGACTGGAGGAAGGGGAATGTTGTGCCCATTTTTAAAAAGGGACGAAAGGAGGACCCTGGGAACCTGTCAGCCTCACCTCTGTGCCTGGGAAGATCATGGAGCAGATCCTCCTAGAAGCTGTGCTCAAGCACATGGAGGACAGGGAGGTGATTCCAGACAGCCAGCACGGCTTCACCAAGGGCAGGTCCTGCCTGGCCAAGCCAGTGGCTTTCTATGAAGGAGCGACTGCATCGGTGGACAAGGGAAAAGCGACGGATGTCATCTATCTGGACTGCTGTAAAGCCTTCGACACAGGCCCCCACAACATCCTTCTCTCTAAACTGGGGAGATATGGGTTTGATGGGTGGACTGTTCGGTGGATAAGGAATTGGCTGGATGGTGGCATGCAGAGGGTCGTGGTCAATGGCTGGATGTCCACATGGAGACCGGTGACAAGTGGAGTCCCTCAGGGGTCCGTACTGGGACCGGTGCTGTTTAACATCTTCATCAATGACAGAGACAGTGGGATCGAGTGCACCCTCAGCAAGTTTGCAGATGACACCAAGCTGAGTGGTGCGGTTGACACTCCAGAAGGATGAGATGTCATCCAGAGGGACCTGGACAAGCTGGAGAGGGGGGCCGGTGTGACCCTCATGAGGTTCAACAAGGCCAAGGGCAAGGTCCTGCACCTGGGACGGGGCAACCCCCAGTATCAGCACAGGCTGGGGGATGAAGAGATTGAGAGCAGCCCTGCGGAGAAGGACTTGGAAGTACTGGTGGATGAAAAGCTGGACATGAGCCGGCAATGTGCGCTTGCAGCCCAGAAAGCCAACTGTATCCTGGGCTGCATCCCCAGCAGCGTGGGCAGCGGGGCGAGGGAGGGGATTCTGCCCCTCTGCTCCGCTCTGGTGAGACCTCATCTGGAGTACTGCGTCCAGCTCTGGGGCCCTCAGCACAAGGACACGGAGCTGCTGGAGCAGGTCCAGAAGAGGGCCACCAAAATGATCCGAGGGCTGGAGCACCTCTCCTACGAGGCCAGGCTGAGAGAGTTGGGATTGTTCAGCCTAGAGAAGAGAAGGCTGCGAGGAGAGCTTATTGCGACCTTCCAGGACTTAAAGGGGGCCTACAGGAAAGATGGGGAGAGTCTTTTTAACAAGGCCTGTTGTGGCAGGACAAGGAATAATGGATTTAAACTAAAGAAGAATAGATTTAGACTAGACATAAGAAAGACATTTTTTACAATGAGGGTGGTGAAGCCCTGGAACAGGTTGCCCAGAGAGGTGGTAGAGGCCCCATCCCTGGCAACATTCAAGGTCAGGTTGGACGGGGCTCTGAGCACCCTGATCTGGTTAAAGCTGTCCCTGCTCACTGCATGGGGGTCGGGCTGGGTGACCTCTAAAGGTCCCTTCCCACCCAAAGCATTCTATGATTCTATGATTCTATGATAAGTCTCATCTTTTCGCACATCTGTCTTCCCGAGGCAGAGCAACATTTCCATGCACACTGTATGTATATATGTGTTAACCCAAATATTAATAAACTTATAATCAGTGTACATATTAGTTCCTTTAACCACAAGCTTAAATCTGCTATCCAAGAGGTCAGCCACTTGCAAGTTCCAGCAAAGCCAAGGGAAGTAGCATCCTTTTGAATTTCATATAAAATTTTAGGTTTTTTCCAAATTTCATCAGGATCAGCAGATACTCTGCCGCTCTGGTCCACACAGGCACAACAGCAGGTGTTTAGGACGGCACACACCCCTCCCTCAGTTGCCAGGAGCATATCCAGGGCCATTCTATCCTGAATAGTCATTTCAGTTAACTGGGTCACTTCTTACAAATCCAGCAATATTACTTCTATAAACTAATAAACTATGATTTGAGTCAGTTTTTGCACTAATCCAAAATGTGCGTTCTCCTCCCAGGGATGCTCCACTTCCTGCCTCTGAGAGTTCCCACAATGCACACTCATGATTAGAATAGAATTGAATCATTAAGGTTGGAAAAGACCTCTAAGACCATCGAGTCCAACCATCAGCCCAACACCCCCATGCCCATTAAACCATGTCCCCAAGTGCCACCTCTGCCCGTTTTTTGAACACTTCCAGGGATGGGGACTCCCCCACCTCTCTGGGCAGCCTGTTCCAATGCTTGACCACCCTTTCCGTGAAGAAGTTTCTCCCAATATCCAATCCAAACCTCCCCTGATGCAGCTCAAGCCCATTTCCTCTCATCCTATCACTGACTACTTGGGAGAAGAGACCAACACCCACCTCACTACACCCTCCTTTCAGGGAGTTGTAGAGAGTGATAAGGTCTCCCCTCAGCCTCCTCCAGACTAAACAACCCCAGTTCCCTCAGCCGCTCCTCATCAGCAGGACCCGGCACTTGGCCTTGTTCAGCCTCATACAATTGGCCTCGGCCCATCGATCCAGCCTGTCCGGGTCCTCTGCTCAAGGGTAGGAAAGCTCTGCAGATCAACACTCCCACCCAGTTTGGTGTCATCTGCAAACTTACTGAGGGTGCTCTCAATCCCCTCATCCAGATCAGAGCCCTGGGGAACACCGCTTGTGACCGGCCGCCATTGCATTTAACTCCATTCACCACAACTCTCTGGGCTCAGCCACCCAGCCAGGTTTTTACCCAGCAAAGAGTACACCTGCCCTAGCCACAAGCCGCCAGCTTCCCTAGGAGAATGCTGTGGGAGACGGTGTCAAAGGCTTTGCTAAAGTCCAGGTACATGACATCCACAGCCTTTCCCTCATCCACCAGGCAGGTCACCACGTCATAGAAGGAGATCAGCTTGGTCAAGCAGGAGCTGCCTTTCATGAGCCCATGCTGGCTGGGCCCGATCCCCTGGTTGGCCTCCACTTGCCTGTTGAGCATACTCAAGATGAACCCCAAGGGAGATCCCTGTAACATATCCTGTGCCCTGTGCCACTGCGTGGACCACTATCCTGGGCCTTGAAAAGCAAGTCTTATGGGAATGTGGCACACCAGAAGGAATCAAGTCAGGCAACGGGACTCATTTCTGAAACAGCCTGGGCCAAAGAGCACGGCACTGAGTGGGTATATCACATCCCCGGCCATGCACCAGCCTCCGGGACAATCGAACGATACAATGGGCTGTTAAAGCCTACCCGGAGAGCAATGGGTGCTGGGCCATTCAAACATTGGGAGACGCATTTAGCAAAAGCCACGTGGTTAGTCAACACCAGGGGATCTGCCAGTCGAGCTGGCCCTGCCCAATCAACACTTTTACGTACTGTAGAAGGAGATAAAGTCCCTGCAGTGCACATGGAAAAATATGCTGGGGAAGACAGTGTGGGTTACTCCTGCCTTGGGCAAAGGCAAACCCATCTGTGGGATTGCTTTTGCTCAGGGACCTGGGTGCACTTGGTGGGTGATGCAAAAGGATGGGCAAGCCCGATGTGTACCTCAAGGGGATTTGATTTTGGGTGAAAACAGCCAATGAACTGAATTGTACATTGCTAATTGTTATAGAATACAGTGTGTCATCACTTCTCTGGTTGCTATATGGCGTATCAATGGCTGTGAGAAGCTGCCAGAAGCTTCCCCCATGCCCGATAGAGCCAACGGCAGCCAGCTCCAAGATGGACCTGCCGCTGGCCAAGGCCGAGCCCATCAGCGATGGTGGTAGCACCTCTGGGGTAATGTATTTAAGAAGGGGAAAAAAACCCGTGGGACACCAACAGCAGCTGGAGTGAGGAGTGAGAATGTGTGAGAGGAAGGACTGTGCAGACCCCAAGGTCAGTGCAGGAGGAGGGCAGGAGGTGCTCCAGGCGCAGAGCAGAGATTGCCCTGCAGCCCCTGGTGCAGCCCATGGTGGGCAGCTGTGCCCCTGCACCCATGGAGGGCCCCGGGGAGCAGAGATCCCCCTGCACCCGGGGAGGAGCCCATGCCAGAGCAGGTGGGTGCCCGGAGGAGGCTGGGACCCCCTGGGAAGGACCCACGCTGGAGCAGTTTGTGGAGGACTGTCTGCCGTGGGAGGGACCCACGCTGGAGCAGGGGAGAAGGGTGAGGAGTCCTCCCCTGAGGAGGAAGGAGCAGCAGAGACACCTCTCCGCTTTGTTCAGATGTGCCACTCGTTAGGTTATCGTGGCCAAAGCTCAGCTAAGGAGGATTAATTAGTAATACCAGCATCCTCGGCTGCCGCGTGCTGCAGCGCTGCTTGGTGGTGAGCAACTGTGGGCCCTTGATTACCGGGGACATTTCAAGCTTGCTTTCTGTCGCCCTCCTGATACAAAAATTCGCGGATACCATTCTTCAAAGTCCAAACCTCTCTGCAGGAGGAAACGGAGTATTCAGAAAGTTTCCGAAATTAAACTCAATAGCAACAAAGCTACTATTAAGCAGGCATCCTTTATTGCAGCGCTGGGCAGCACTGGGGATCGTTCCACCACGAGTGCTCCAACGATTTGGCAAACTTCCAGCCACGTGGTGGGGCTGGCTGCGTGGCGCAGGCAGCGAGAGAAATATGAACAGGGCACGCACATGGGGCCAAGGGGAAGAGGCAGGCGGCGGCAGCACCGGGTGACATTTCCTTCCTCTGAGCCAGAAGGTGAAGGAGAAACTGGTGCAAAGCGAAGGAGCGAGGAAGAAGGACGGGGCTGGGGCTGTGAAAGGCGGCGGGGACGGGAGCAGGAGAGAAGGGCAGTCGTGGATTTGGCTTTCTGATCACTGCTGATTTAAACTCAAGTTTATCCTTGTGTGATAGAGAAGAGGGGGAGCTGATGGATGGCAGAGCACAGAGACTGGGGCTGCGGGCTCGCCTTGCCTGCCTATGCCCCAACATCTCAGGCACTCTGTGCCCTGTTTTTTTTTCCCCGAGCCAGGCACGGGGCTTGCGAACGTCCAGGGATTTCTGCCACACCAAAGGGACCAGCCCCCAAAGCTGTGGCCAGCCCTTGGCCTCCCCTGCCGCCACTTCCACAGCACCACAGAGCCTGGGGCTGGGGGCTCGCCTTGCCTGCCTATGCCCCAACATCTCGGGCAAGCTTGGCCCCGGTTTTTTTGCGCGAGCCTGGTGCAGGACTTGCGAACGTCAGGGATTTCTGCCACACCAAAGGGGGCAGCCCCCAATGCGTTGGCTGGCCATCGGCCTCCCCTGCCGCCGCTTCCACGGCACCACAGAGACTGGGGCTGTGGGCTCGCCTTGCCTGCCTATGCCCCGATGTATGAGGCACACTCGGCCTTGTTTTTTGCCGGAACCCAGCATGGGGCTGTTTTTTTCTTTGCCCGAGGCAGGAGTAACCCACATTACCTTCCCCAGCATATTTCTCACATGTACTACAGGGACTTTATCCCCCTCTACACTATGTAAGAGTTTTGATTGGGTAGGGCCACCTCGACTGGCACATCCCCTGGTGTTGACTAACCACGTGGCTTTTGCTAAATGCGTCTCCCAATGTTTGAATGGCCCAGCACCCATTGCTCTCCGGGTAGGCTTTAACAGCCCATTGTATCGTTCGATTGTCCCAGAGGCTGGTGCATGGCCGGGGATGTGATATACCCACTCAGTGCCGTGCTCTTTGGCCCAGGCTGTTTCAGAAATTAGTCCCGTTGCCTGACTCGATTCTTTCGGGGGTGCCACGTTGCCATAAGACTTGCTTTTCAAGACCCAGGATGGTGTTCCGGGCGGTGGCACGGGGCGCAGGATATGTTTCCAGCCATCCGGTGGTTGCTCCCACCATGGTGAGCACATGGCACTTGCCTTGGCGGGTTTGTGGGAGCGTGATACACTCAGTCTGCCAGGCCTCCCCATATTTCTGTTTCAGCCATCGCCCTCCATCCCAGAGAGGCTTGAACCGCTTGGCTTGCTTGATTGCAGCGCATGTTTCACATTCACAGATAACCTGTGCAACAGTGTCCATGGTCACGTCCACCCCTCAATCATGAGCCCATCTGGACATTGCATCTCTTCCTTGATGGCCTGAGGTGTCATGGGCCCACCAAGCTATAAATAATTCACCCTTACCTTGCCAGTCCAGATCCACCTCAGCCACTTCAAGCTGACCAGCCTGATCCACCTGCTGGTTGTTTTGATGTTCCTCAGTGGCCCCACTCCTGGGTACATGAGCACCTACGTGATGAACTTTGACAGCCAGGTTATCTACCCGGGCAGCGATATCTTGCCACAACGCAACAGCCCACATGGGTTTGCCCCTGTGCTGCCTGTTCCTCTGTCTCCATTGCTCCAACCACCCCCACAGGGCATTTGCCACCGTCCGTGACTCAGTACAGAGATAAAGTCCTGGCCACTTTTCTCATTCAGCAATACCTAAAGCCAGCTGGATGGCTTTCACCTCTGCAAACTGACTCAACTCCCCTTCTCCTCCAGCAGGTTCTGCGACCTGTCGTATACGACTCCATACAGCAGCTTTCCACCTCCGATGCTTTCCCACAAGACAACAGGACCCAGCACTGAACAGGCCACACTGCTTCTCATTTGCTGGCAGTTTGTTATACAGTGGGGCCTCCTCAGCACGTGTCTCCTCCTCCTCTGGTGATATTCCAAAACTTTTGCCTTCTGCCCAGTCCATGATCACTGCCAAGATTCCTGGGCGACTGGGGCTTCCTATTCGAGCCCGGTGTGTGATTGGTGCGACCCACTTACTCCACGCAGCATCAGTTGCATGATGTGTAGAGGGGACCCTCCCTTTGAACACCCAGCCCAGCACCGGCAGTCGGGGTGCCAGCAGGAGCTGGGCTGCAGCACCAACCACTTCCCAAGCACCTTGAACCCCTTCATACGCTGCCAATATCTTTCTCAGTTGGAGTATAGTGGGCTTCGGATCCTCTGTATCCCCGACACCAAAACCCTCGGGGTCGACCTCGAGTCTCCCCTGGTGCTTTCTGCCAGAGGCTCCAGGTACGGCCGCTCTCCCCGTGTGCGCAGTGAGGCACAGCAGGAACCCATGGGTCCTCGCTTCTCCTGACTCCTAATTAGCAGCCATTTCATTAGCCTAATTATCCACTATTTTATTACCTCCTGCACGTACCTTTCTTGCACCCTGACGTGGTTTAGCCCCAGCCAGCAACTCAGCACCATGCAGCCCCTCGCTCACTCCCCCTGCCCTGATGGGATGGGGGAGAGAATTGGAGGAGTAAGAGTGAAAAACACTCCTGGGTTGAGATAAGAACAGTTTCATAATTGAAATAAAGTAAAATAGTAATGATAATAACAACAATATAATAATGATGACAATAATATACAAAGCAAGTGATGCACAATGCAATTGCTCACCACCCACCGACCAATACCCAGACAGTTCCCGAGCAGCGATCGCTGGTCCCCAGCCAACCCCCCCAGTTTCTATACTGCCCATGATGCCATATGGTATGGAATAGCCCTTGGGGCAGTTTGGGTCAACTGTTCTGGCTGTGCCCCCTCCCAGTTTCTTGTGCACCTGGCAGAGCATGGGAAGCTGAAAAGTCCTTGGCTAGCATAAGCAGTACGAGAAACAACTAAAACATCAGCAGTTATCAACGTTCTTCTCCTACTAAATCCAAAACACAGCACTATGCCTGCTGCTAGGAAGAAAATTAACTCTGTCCCAGCCGAAACCAGGACACACCCTTTGCTGGACACTGGCAAGCATCACTGCTCACCATGCCACAAGGCTGCCCAATTCCTTCTGTGACTTAAATGCATTCATTGGCTCCGATAAGGAAAACGGCCCCAAATCCATTTTGCTGACCAGAGAAGGGGACATCAGGGGACGAGAGAAAAGACAGAGAGCTCCAGCCATCCCCCTCCGGCCCCTGGCACCCCACACTGCCACAGCTCCAGGGAGAAGAGCCGGGAGAAGCCGTCACGGCACACACGCACACTCCATCGCTCCAAAAGCCAGGACGGAAAGCGCACCCGGGGCCGAGGAGGGCAACGGACACGGCTGCCTGCAGCAGGCGCCTTCCAGAACATGAGGGACACCCATGGCAGTTTATCATGTTTTAATAGAAATAAATAAAAATGTCAGTAGAAAAACAGCACCAGCATCCATAACTCTCATGGGTGCCACACTGGGAGAAATTCCAGCAGGTCCATCTCCCCGAGAGCTGCAGTGAGCTGTTGCCGAGGCCAGGAGCAACCCGGAGCAGCAACCGAGGGAAGGACACCCCTACACTCCTCTGGTGGGGGAGGTCAAGCTGGGAGGCCCCAGCACAGGTCCCTTCTCCATCACCTCTGACACCCCAGAGCCTTAGGCTTGCTGCACACATAGGGACGGTCCAGTGAACAGCTTGAACTCACGAGGTCGTTGTTGTTCAAGTACAGACAAGGTTCTTGACCCTGCACCGGGAACCTGCAACAAGAAGGAAAGACACCACCGGTACCATCGGCTTAGCAGCTGTCCCCTCAAGCACCCGGAGGAGACGAGTGCTGCCTGCAAGGGACAGCCCCAGCACACACGTCCCACCAGGACCCTGCCCGGCCCACTGCAGGACGGTCGCCCCACGGCCCCGGATCGCAAAGGGACTCACGTCTGGTTGAAGCTGCTGCCATCCACCCACTCCAGGCGCTCGCCCCGTCTCCGCAGCCCAATCCAGTAATCATCCCTGCCCTTGAGGCGCAAGACAAACTCCTGGGTAGGAAAGAGAGAAGCCAACAGTCGGGAGCTGCTGCCAGCCCCACGCGAGTCACTGTCCCAGCCCCACGCTGCTCCCTGCCGGCCTCGCAGGCAGCCCCGGCCCCGCACTGCTACCCCGGCCGTGGCACGGCAGCAGCTCCCACCCAAGGGCTGCTCCAGCAAGCTCCAGAGGCTTCTCAAGGAGCTCACCAGCACGGCCAGCGGTGCTGTTCCTGCTCTGCTCTGCCCCAGCCCTGCTCGGGGGCCAGCCGAGCACCGCAGATGGGCAGACGCGCCCTGGGCTCCACGCTGCACCCCGTGCCTCCCTCCCTGCCTGCCAGGCCCCAGCCCACAGCTGCATCTCTGGCCCTACAAGCACCTCTCGCCTGCCCAGCACCACCCCCACGCCTGCACCCCACCCAGAACCCCCCGTCACCCCCACGCAGCCACAACAGCCCCTCACTCACCATCTCCCACCCCATCTTGAGCACGGCCAGCGAGGCCCCGAGGGAGGAGCACTGCTCCTGGCTCCGCTCCCAGCTCCCCTTCTCTGTCGAGTTTGAGAGGTAGTAGCAGACATTGTGGTACCCAACCCAGCCCTCAGGACAGCCCAGCACCCCAGCCGCAGGCAGATCTGGGTTCCCTCCATGCCTTCCTGCTGCAGAGGGAAGGGGAGAAGGTCAGAGGATTGCACTCCACAGGGATCAGTGGACACAGCTCCACGGAGCTGGACAGAGGCAGCCGCTCCTCCCTTACCTGATTGTACAGCAACAGCCACAGCCAAAGCCACAACCAGAACCACGAGCACAGCCACCACCATGGCACACACTGGATGGCACGCAGGCTGCTTACCTGGGGGAGGAAACAAGCCACTGGCAGTGAGGACAGTGCTGTCCCACAGCAGGCACGGCCCTCGCATCCCCACCACCCCCAACACCAGCTGCCCAGGGAACACGGGAGCAAGCCCCCAGCCCAGTTTCCCCACACTCACAGCTGGCAGCAAGAAAGCCAAGGGACAGTCACACCCACCAGGGACAAGGCTCTCACGCCACAGACGTGGGGGGACAACCTGCAGCAGGAGAGCTGCCACAGAGCTGGGGGGCTGGGGGGTGTCTGCTACAGACCATCCGATGAGGACCCAGTAGGGGACGAGCCCTTTCCAGAGAGCTGGAAGAAGCCTCACACTTGCCAGCCCCACTCCTCGGGGGGTGACGCTGCCACAGGGACACTGTCCCCTCCCCACAGACCACACGGCTGGCCCCGCACTCACCCACAAGTCTTCTGGGGCTCCTTTTGTCTGTACCCCAAGGCACCTCTGGCAGGGGGAATGCCCCTCCGTCCTGGCCACTCAGGGGCTCCTCCGCATGCCCATCGCCAGCCCAGAATCCATTCCCCTCCCTGTGTCCTATGGCACACTGACACGTGGAACACTTTTTCTCATAATAAGCAGGATCTTGCAGGCACGGCATCGCAACTTCTGTCAACAAAGCCTCTTCAGAGCAAGACATGGATGCAGATTCACCACCACAGCTCTTATCATCATATTGGGACATTGCAGAGAAGATGATGATGACAATGATGCAGTAGATGGGGACGTTTAATTCCGTGTGCTGGCTGGGGCCACGCTTGGCTCTCCCGGATCAGCCGTGGCCCTGCGCTCACACCCAGGCTCACGGAGGCGATGCCAGCGCAGGCCTGCCCTGGCCCTGCTCCCCCTGGCACGCTGCAGCCTGTCCCCAGCAGCCGGCCAGCACCTGGGGAGACAAACGCAGCGTCAGGGAGCTCAGGGACCGGCCCTCGGCCCCCAGCACAGCCAGCACCCTCCCCAACACCCTGCACCCACCCTGCCCACACAGCCCGCCAGCCACTCGACGCCTGCCACCAGCCCCCTGCCCACCGCTCAGCCCCCCCTGCTCCACCACCAGCCCGGGCCCAGGCACGACAATGGGGGGGACGGGGGCCCCCAACACCTCTGCCCAGCCCCGCTCACCGCCCCTGACGTGCACCAACACCCCCAGCCCCGGCACCCCAGCCTGGGCCAGGGGCCGCACCTTCAGCCCCTGCAGCCAACAAGGGGCTGCAAACTCGGCTCTCCTGGGGGCGACGGGATGGACCGGGCCTGAGCAAAGCTCCTTACGGGGTGCTCCGCACACAGACTGAAGCCAGGCGAGGGAGGGATAAGGCACAGCGCGCACGAAAACACACACGCCTGCAATTCTTTTTTTTTTTTTTTGCTTTCCCCCCCACTAACCCGACAGAGCCCCTCGCACCGAGCCCCATCGGTCAAGGCAGAAACCAAAGCTCACTCCGGCTGCTGGAGCACAAGCTCCCCGCCCTGACATGCCAACACCAGCCCCGGGGAACCGCCGGCTGCCGGCACAGCAGAGGGTTTCCATGAATCCCAGCTGCGCTCCCGCCAGAAGAGCTGGAGCGGCTCCGCCCCACCGCGCCGCGGGGGAGGGCAGCACCCACGCCGGCACAGAGCGGGGGGTGCTGGAGCGGGGCGGGGGGGACGACCCGAAGCAGAACCCAGTGCCCGGGAAAGCCTCCCCAGGAGCCCTTCTCTGCTGCACAGAGAAACCAGAGGCAGCCACAGCTGCTGGGGAACGGGCTCCTCCTGCCGCTCCCGCACCGGCACCGGCGGGGAGCAAACGCGGGCAAAACCCAGCAGGAAAGGGGGGCGCGGGCAGCGCCCAGGGCCGGCCGAGCCCGCCGGGCCCCCTTCACCGCCCCCCTCCCTCCGCGGCGAGCGGCCGAGCCCCAGCAGCCCCCACGGCCGGGCCCTACCTGCGCTACGGCCGCCCCCGGGCTCCGGACGCTCCCGCCGCTCCCCACGCCGATCGCCGCGGACAGAAATGAGGCGGTGGTCGGCCTTAAGAGAGCCCCGCTCAGCCCGCCCACCGCCCCGGCCAATCAGCGCACAAGATCGAGGAGTGGCGCGGGTAATCAGCCAATCGGAGCGGCCGCTTTACGGAGCTGGTGCGGGGAAGCAGCCAATCGCAGCGGCCGCTTTACGGAAGTGAAATTCGGCGTTGCCACATTCGGCCTCTGGCCACGGCCAGGCCCGTCAGGGGCGCGGGGCCGTGTCCCAGAGATGGGGCCTTGTCCCCGCTGTGCCAGAGCCACGGCCCGCGCCCAGCCCAGCTCTTTGCTTTGGTGGCAGGAGCTGCGACCCCCTGCTCCACGCTGGAGCAGTCTGCTCCTGAAGGGCTGCGGCCTGGGAAGGACCCGCGCTGGAGCAGTTTGTGGAGGACTGTCTGCCGTGGGAGGGACCCAGGCTGGAGCAGGGGAGGAGGGTGAGGAGTCCTCCCCTGAGGAGGAAGAGCAGCAGAGACACCTCTCCGCTTCGTTCAGATGTGCCACTCGTTAGGTTATCGTGGCCAAAGCTCAGCTAAGGAGGATTAATTAGTAATACCAGCATCCTCGGCTGCCGCGTGCTGCAGCGCTGCTTGGTGGCGAGCAACTGCGGGCCCTTGATTACCGGGGACGTTTCGAGCTTGCTTTCTGTCGCCCTCCTGATACAAAAATTCGCGGATATGAAAGGCCTAAACCTCTGACAATACCTGACTCAGGTAGTTTTAGTGATCTGCTGAGACAGATATTTCGAAGAATGTGACTCCTTGCCCGGCAGGAGTGAAAACAGACCCTGAGCAAGCTCGTTAGGCTTCCTGTGTAAAACACTGATGGCACAGACTCAGGACCCCCATGCTGAGACGAGCACTCAAGGAACCGGTTTCGTGGCATTCCAAGGCCAAAGGACTGATGAGCTCATTCAATGACCATATATGGACAAAGGAGGCCCAAAGATCAACCAGCGGACAAGTGAGGAAGACTATCGGAGACCACCGGAGGACCCCCGAAGACCACCAAAGAGGACGACTATGCCTGCGGATTGGACATTTGCATATGTTAATGAGTCTCATGTTTATGTAGATGCATTCTCGGAAATCCTATGAATATGTACGACTTTATAGTATATAATCTTTGGAAGCTTGCCCAATCGTTGGCGCACTTGTGGTGGAACGATCCCCAGTGCTGCCCAGCGCTGCAATAAAGGATGCCTGCTTAATAGTAGCTTTGTTGCTATTGAGTTTTACTTCCAGAACTTTCTGAATACTCCATTTCCTCCTGCAGAGAGGTTTGGACTTTGAAGAATGGTATCTGCGAATTTTTGTATCAGTTTTGGCGACCCAGATGGGACCATCTCTGTCCGGCTGCAGGACCCCTGAGTCGGAGACTCCCTTGTCCGGCCCCGGAGACTTCTCTGGAGAGACTCCCCGATTCGGCGGATCCGTGCGGGGGCAGACAAGGACCTCTGGTAAGAATAAGGCATTCTCTTCTGTTTTTCTGGTTTGACCGGTCATTTGAAGCTACTCGTAAGTCGCGGTTCGTGCGAACCCCACAGGGTGGCATACAATTGCATATACGATTTGTATTAATCACCTGGTTAGTACGTTGCATGGTTGTATTGACCATTTGATTAGTACGGTCGTCTGTGCATTTGTATTTGATTTTGGTTTACATACGCGTGTGTCAGTTATAAGTTTGGTAGTTTGGTGTAGACATATTTGAAAATCCCTGATCATCCTATGTCGACATTTGTTATTGTATCTGTGATAGTAATTGTTAGTTGTGTGTGGTGTTCGTGCCCCAGTCTCTGTCCTTGTCCTTGTGTTGTATAAACTTTAGAATGGGGAACCAACAAGGCGGAGTTCTGAAAAGGAGCCCTTTGGGCTGCATTTTAGCTCACTGGAAAGACATTGGGGGGCCATCTGGAGGGAATGTGAATCGTAAAACCTTGATAAAATATTGTAATCAGTGGTGGCCTTTATATAAGCTAGATGATGGCGAAAAATGGCCTTTTAACGGAACTTTAAAGTATAATACTTTGTTGCAACTTACGTTATTTCTACGAAGAGAGAGAAAATGGGATGAAGTGGTCTATACAGATATGTTTTTCACTTTGCGAAATCACCCTGAATGGCAGGAAGTATGTGGAATTAATCTATCGCCCCAGGACCCTATGGTTCTGGCGCTAGAAGGAGAGAAAAATAAGCAGGGGAGAGAATTAAAGAGGTGTTGCTCGGCGTGTAGCATTGGACAGAGATGTTTAAAAGTTGGCTCGCAGAATGAAAGGCTGGAGGATTATTTGCCTCCGCCAGAGAGAGAATGTGATTGGGAGGGAGATGCTGGTGCTGTCGGGGGTGAAGGATCGGAGGCACGAGTTAGGGAAGAAACTAATATCGGATTTTCTCCCATCACTGCCAGAACTCGGAGTAAAGTGGGACCTGTTGTACAGGCTCCACTAAGGCAGGCAGTGGGAGGACTTGTTAGAATTAAAGTGCCTTTTACTTTAGCAGACTTGGACTGCTGGTGAATTAATTATCGGGATGATCCCGAAAAGGTTGCTAAAGGATTTGAATTGATTGTGAAAACTCAGGACCCTGATTGGAAGGATGTGGATGCAATGTTGGATGTGGTGTTTAGTGAAGTACAGGCTCTGGTTTTGGTACAGGGAATGGATTGCTTATGATATCAGGAGAAAGTTACAGAAGGTGCAAGGAACAGATGCGAGAGATTTAGAGAAATTGCTGGAGATTGCTTGGCAAGTGTATTGGAACAAAGATAGTCAGAAAGAGAGAATAATGGGCAAAACAATTGCTAACGCTACAGTGGCTGCCTTGCGCACCACAGGGGGTCGGACACCACCCTCTTGGAACTCCTCGGGAAGCAACAGTAAGGGAGGGGGAGCCATGAGAAGGGGTGTGAGTGCCCCAGCCAAAGGAAATCAGCCCCTCTTAAGAAACCAGTGTGCTTCTTGTAAACAAACGGGGCATTGGAAAAAGGATTGCCCAAGATTGGGCAAATTGGTGAAAGTTGCCAACATGGAAGAAAATTGACGGGGACCAGGGGAATCTTCCCTAGCAGAGCCCTTGGTAAGAGTACAGCTAGGGAAAGAGGAAAAACCTGTAGAATTTCTAGTAGATACAGGTGCCACGTTTTCAGTATTAAACCAAAATTTATTGCCCGTAAGTAGGCAAAATGTTAATATTGTGGGAGCAACCGAACAGGTCGAGAAGGCTTTCTTTTTGAAACCCTTAAAATTCAGAATTGGGAACAGTGTAGAGATTCACAAATTTCTCTACCTGCCTGAAGCTCCTGGACCACTTTTGGGAAGAGACTTATTAGCTGAAACAAAATTTAACAACGGAAAAATTGTTTTTAAAATACCAGAAGAAAAACACATTGAAATTCTAAGTCTGGCTGTCACTGAACCCCGAGTTAAAGAAGAAAAATTATACAAGAAATAAAAGACCAGGTATAGCCAGGAGTATGGGCCTCGGGAATACCGGGAAAGGCTAAAAATGCAGAATTAATTGTTGTTAAACTCAAAGAGGGAGCACGACCTAAAACAATATCCCTTGAAATTAGAAGACAGGCAAGGAGTGAAAAGCGTTATAGAAGAATTCGTAAGATTCGGATTATTGATTGAATGCTCTTCAGAGTATAACACTCCTATTTTGCCTATCAAAAGAAACTGATGGCAAAACCTATCGATTGGTACAAGACCTGCGGGCAATAAATAAGATAGTTGAAGATTTACACCCAGTAGTGGCAAACCCATACACTTTATTAACAAGTTTAAAAGAAACCTATGAATGGTTCACAGTACTAGATCTGAAAGATGCATTCTTTTGCCTCACCTTGGCTCCTGAAAGCTGCAATTTATTTGCCTTTGAATGGGAAAACCCTGATTCAGGACAAAAAACCCAACTAACCTGGACAGTGTTACCTCAAGGATTTAAAAATAGCCCCACGATCTTTGGAAAACAATTGGCTAAGGAATTGGAGACCTGGGAAAGACCTCCAGGAAAAGGTATCCTTTTACAGTATGTGGATGATATTTTAATAGCCACTGAAAAGGATGAAGAATGTAAAGAATGGACTGTGAGTTTATTAAATTATCTTGGACTAAGGCGTTATCGAGTCTCATTACAGAAAGCCCAGATCTTGAAGAAGAAGTAATATACCTGGGATTCGTGATATCTAAGGGACAGAGACAGCTCGGGAATGACTGAAAAGAAGCCATTTGCAGGACTCCAGAACCGACTACGGTAAAAGAACTTTGAACATTTCTGGGAATGACAGGTTGGTGCAGATTATGGATATATAACTATGGACTTTTGGTTAAACCTCTATATGAACTGCTGAAAAATAGCCAGATACAATTAATATGGACTGATGAAGCCAAGAGGGCATTCAAAGAACTGAAATTGGAATTAATGAGGGCTGCAGCTTTGGGCCTGCCCGACGTAACGAAGCCCTTCTGGCTGTTCTCTTATGAAAGGCAAGGAGTGGCTTTGGGAATTTTGGCCCAGAGGATGGGTCCTTATAAACGAGCTGTAGCGTACTTCTCCAAACAATTGGATGAAGTAAGCAAAGGATGGCCAGGATGCCTTCGGGCAGTGGCTGCCGTTGTCTTGATCATCCAGGAAGCCCGAAAATTCACGTTGGGGCAGAAGATGATTGTGCACGCTTCCCACACTGTAACCTCCCTTTTAGAACAAAAAGGGGGACACTGGCTCTCTCCATCAAGATTCTTGAAATATCAAGGTCAACCCTGCTTCCTTTTTAACCGATAAACAGGAAATGGAGGCTGTCGTGCATGGTTGCATAGAAACCATTGAGACTGTGTACACGAGTAGGCCTGACTTGAAGGAGGAGCCGCTAGAAGAAGCTGACCACACCTGGTGTACCGATGGGAGCAGATTTGTAAAGTACGGAGTTTGAATGGCAGGATATGCTGTGACCACCACAGACCAAGTGGTGGAAGCGAAGTCACTCCCTAAGGGCACATCTGCACAACGAGCTGAAATAGTTGCTCTAGTAAGGGCGTTAGAGCTTGCTGAAGGATTGCGAGTGAATATCTGGACAGATTCAAAATATGCCTTTGGTGTAGTTCATGCCCATGGGGCAATTTGGAAGGAGCGAGGACTTTTAACCGCTCAAGGAAAAGTCATAAAACACGCTGATATAATTTTGCGACTTTTAGATGCTGTACAACTTGCGTCAGCTGTAGTGATTATGCACTGCAAAGGACATCAGAGAGGTAACACTGACAGGGAAGTGGGAAATAAATTGGCTGATCATAAGGCAAGGCAAGCTGCCGAACAAGGTGAGATATTAAGTCTAATTCCTGAAAAATCTTTGCCACTATCTGAGGTAGTTGAATATGATGAAAAGGATCAGAAGTTAATTACTGATTTAAAGGCTGAAGTTTGCCCATCAGGGTGGGCAATGTTGAAAGATAACAGAATAATAGTTCCCTTTAGAATATTATGGAAAATGGTAAAAACAGAACATGACAAAACTCATTGGGGAACTGAAGCTTTGTGTAATTCCCTCACCAAGCAAATAGTAGCCAGAAATCTGTTTCAAACTGTAAGAACTATGGTTAATAGATGTGAAATATGCTTAAAGAATAATCCCAAGGTAGAGAATCGTGTAAAATTTGGAAGTATTGATAAAGGGAATGTTCCAGGTCAAAATTGGCAAATAGATTTTTCGGAGCTCCCTAGAAAAGGGGGGTATAGGTATCTATTAGTATTAACTGATACCTTTTCTGGGCGGCCTGAAGCTTTCCCTTGCAGAACAAATAAAGCCCGAGAAGTAAAGTGCCAGAAGTGATCTCCTCTGATAGGGGACCACACTTTGTGTCACAAGTAGCTCAACAAGTTAGTAGACTTTTAGAAATTAACTGGAAATTACATACAGCTTATCGCCCGCAAGCAAGTGGGCAAGTAGAAAAGATGAATCCTTGACAATCACTTAAAAATCTGACAAAATTTATGGATTGGACTGTTTGTACCCTACAAGTTATGTGGCAATTGGAACAAAAGAATAAGGTACAGTCCTACTTGATGAGTAATAATGAGTTTATTTGGAGAAAATTATTTGGACAATGGGTCCACCCCAAGCACTGGGTAAAAGCGTTTTCGCAATTTGTGCAGTGCTATGATAGATGGTGTGCAGGAAAATTAATGTACTATAATGTAACCAACCCTAACATAATGTGTAACTTCTTAATTCTGCCAACACTCTTCTCGAGTCAAGAGAGCCTAGAATATTGGTTACCAGAATTCCAAGGGAAATATATTGGGAATGATAATAAAACATATGATTTGGATCTTTGTGAAACCACCTCTGACGGCATCTTATGTGGACAACAATCTCAATTAAACGAACCCTGCTTGTTAGAGCTAGATATGTGTGCTTAGTGACTAACAATGGATCAGTAGTTGAAGAATACAGCGTGACCACCCCATTCATAGGATGCCATAAGAATATAACCCATTTAACTTGGCACGGTCAAACGTATTCGTTTTGTTGCATATACAGAAGAACAAGTAGCAATGTTTTGGCATTATGAAAGCCTCAAGAACATTTCAGAATCTGTACAAACTTGTTGGACTGTCTAGTCAAATTGAATCTGATACCGCCTGTCACTGGTGGGATATCTTTTCAGGATACTCACCCTCTGCAGGGAAAACTTTGAATATTTTGGTTCACCCACTTTTGATATTGTTAGTGTTTGTTATCATGCTAACAGTCATCAATTGCCTTCTGTGGTATAAGCTAAAGAAACTGGCCATAAGAGTTTGGGCTTTGCCTAAGGTAATGAAATATGAAAATTTAGAAGCTTTGTAAAGGAATTTACAAGGTTTAAAGAAAAGGGGGGAATGAAAGGGCTAAACCTCTGACAATACCTAACTCAGGTAGTTTTAGTGATCTGCTGAGACAGATATTTCGAAGAATGTGACTCCTTGCCCGGCAGGAGTGAAAACAGACCCTGAGCAAGCTCGTTAGGCTTCCTGTGTAAAACACTGATGGCACAGACTCAGGACCCCCGTGCTGAGACGAGCACTCAAGGAACCGGTTTCGTGGCATTCCAAGGCCAAAGGACTGATGAGCTCATTCAATGACCATATATGGACAAAGGAGGCCCAAAGATCAACCAGCGGACAAGTGAGGAAGACTATCGGAGACCACCGGAGGACCCCCCCGAAGACCACCAAAGAGGACGACTATGCCTGCGGATTGGACATTTGCATATGTTAATGAGTCTCATGTTTATGTAGATGCATTCTCGGAAATCCTATGAATATGTACGACTTTATAGTATAAACTCCAAATCGTTGGCGCACTCGTGGTGGAATGATCCCCAGTGCTGCCCAGCGCTGCAATAAAGGATGCCTGCTTAATAGTAGCTTTTGTTGCTATTGAGTTTAATTTCGGGAACTTTCTGAATACTCCGTTTCCTCCTGCGGAGAGGTTCGGACTTTGAAGAATGGTACCTGTGAATTTTTATATCAGTTACTATTCTAGTCCGAACGATTTGGCAAACTTCCAAAGATTATATACTATAAAGTCATACATATTCATAGGATTTCCGAGAATGCACATTCTTCGAAATATGTGTCTCAGCAGATCACTAAAACTACCTGAGTCAGGTATTGTCAGAGGTTTAGCCCTTTCACTCCTTCTGGTATTATTGATATGGTGTTATTAACATGGCACAGGTATTGCAGTATTATCAACACAGTATTATGAAAACAGCATTATTAACACAGCGTTATCAATACAGCATTATTACCGCAGTATTAGTGATGCAGTATTATTAATAGAGCAGCATCAATATAGCGTTATCAACATTAACATTATCGATACAGCAGGATTATGCAGCATTAACAATACAGCATTATTAATGCAGCATTATCAATGCAGTATTATTAATGCAGTCTTATCAATACAGTGTTACTGATGCAGTAATATCACTACAGTAACAGAACACAGTAACATTCCTTATAGTACCTGTAATTAATTAAATACAAATAGAGGTATTATTAAGACAGCCACATGGTGGGGCTGGCTGCGTGGCGCAGGCAGCGAGACAAATATGAACGGGGCGTGCACATGGGGCCAAGGGGAAGAGGCAGGCGGCGGCAGCACCGGGTGACATTTCCTTCCTCTGAGCCAGAAGGTGAAGGAGAAACTGGTGCAAAGCGAAGGAGCGAGGAAGAAGGACGGGGCTGGGGCTGTGAAAGGCAGCGGGGACGGGAGCAGGAGAGAAGGGCAGTCGTGGATTTGGCTTTCCAACTTCCTGGGGTGAAACCAAGTGCTGTTAAAACCGTGATGGAAAAGAGAGGAGAAATAGCAGAGGGCAGAAATCGCCGCTGATTTAAACTCAAGGTTATCCTTGTGTGGCAGAGAAGAGGGGGAGCTGATGGATGGCAGACACCGACGGACATCAAGCGCTGATGGATGCCCATCACCGACAGCTATCAAACCCCGATGGATCCCAGACACCAACTGCTGGGGGGCTGGCAACAAAACCAAGCGGAAAGACCCTTCATAGCACCAGAAACCGCTCAGGTCAGGAGGATCAAGTAGTAAGAACAAGTTGTCCTTATTTTTGTCTTGCACAGGCAGCATGGGAGGGTCGGTAGCCTGTGCACGTTGAAAATTAAATATGACTTTGTTCTGTTTCTTGGGTTTATTACTACACGTGCATATAATGAGAAGGAGAAGGCATAGATCCCTTCTGTCCTCTCTTTAAACAGTTTCTCTGTCTGCACACGAGGGAAAACGAGGACCTTGGTCATTAATAGCTGTGGTGGGTTGGCCCCGGCTGGATGCCAGGTGCCCACCAAAGCCGCCCTCTCACTGCCCTTCTCAGCTGCACAGGGCAGAGAAAATACAACGAAAGGCTGGTGGGTCGAGGGAAGGATAGGGGGATCACTCAGCAATTACTGTCGTGGGCAAAATAGACTTGAGTTGGGGAAAATCAGTGTCTTTTATTGCCACTCAAATCGCAGCACAAAACCCCAGAGAGAAAATAATGTTATTAGTAAGAGGCTCCATGCGGTAGCTCAGCTTTCTAGGAAAGCACGCAGACGTTAATCAACCGTTTGCTTTTGCTTTTGTGACTGCTGTGCTTGCAGAAACCATCCCAAGCTCAGCCGCTCCAGCTCTTCTGGCGGGAGCCCAGCTGGGATTCATGGAAACCCTCTGCTGTGCCAGCAGCCGGCAGTTCCCCGGGGCTGGTGTTGGCATGTCAGGGCGGGGAGCTTGTGCTCCAGCAGCCGGAGTGAGCTTTGGTTTCTGCCTTGACCGATGGGGCTCGGTGCGAGGGGCTCTGTCAGGTTAGTGGGGGGGAAAGCAAAAAAAAAAAGAATTGCAGGCGTGTGTGTTCTCCTGCGCGCTGTGCCTTATCCCTCCCTCGCCTGGCTTCAGTCTGTGTGCGGAGCACCCCGTAAGGAGCTTTGCTCAGGCCCGGTCCATCCCGTCGCCCCCAGGAGAGCCGAGTTTGCAGCCCCTTGTTGGCTGCAGGGGCTGAAGGTGCGGCCCCTGGCCCAGGCTGGAGTGCCAGCGCTGGTTGCTGACCTTCAAAGATAAGGGGATGGTAGAACAAACGGGCATGGACAAAATAGGAGAAGCTGGGTAAGAGGTAATTCGGGCAGGGGCAGATCACGACCTCCGACCCGATTAAGGACTGAAGCAAGTACCCCCCCGACTCCTCCTGCGCAAGCGCAGTGAATTAAAAGCACACTAGGGCTTTAAAGGCTATGCGAGTAAACTGTTAAGCAATGAAGATGAGCGCAAGAAGACAAGTTAAGGATTATGTATTAGAAAGGTGTGGAGATTGTATATTCAATGTATAAACAAGGGAATGGAATCCGAAGCTGGTGCGCTTGATTTGTGGAATTCTTCCACCTTGCACCCTGCGCAGAAGAAAGCAAAATCTCCTTTCAAAACCAATTTTGGTTTCGGGAGCTTTATTTCCAGGTACCAGGGGGAGCGTGGTGGGGCCGGGCCCTCAGGCTGGCTGTGCCCCTGCCCTGTGCCGGGGGTCCTGGGGAGGAGCAGGGCCACCCCCAGCCGTGCCGTGGGGCAGGCTGTTGAGCCCTGGGGTGTCTGCTCCCCGTCGGTGCCCGGCAGCAAGTTGGGGCTGCCCGTGGGGGAGCCCGGGGCTGCCTCCTTCCCTGCCCCACGGAGCTGCGTCCCCTGCTCCCTGGAGCGCAATCCTCTGACCTTCTCCCTTCCCTCTGCAGCAGGAAGGCACGGAGGGAACCCAGATCTGCCTGCGGCTGGGGTGCTGGGCTGTCCTGAGGGCTGGGTTGGGTACCGCAAGGTCTGCTACTACCCCTCGAGGGAGGAGGGGAGCTGGGAGTGGAGCCAGGAGCAGTGCTCCTCCCTCGGGGCCTCGCTGGCCGTGCTCAAGATGGGGTGGGAGAGCTCCTGGAGTGGGTGGATGGCAGCAGCTTCAACCAGACGTGAGTCCCATTGCGATCCGGGGCCGTGGGGCGACCGTCCTGCAGTGGGCCGGGCAGGGTCCTGGTGGGACGTGTGTGCTGGGGCTGTCCCTTGCAGGCAGCACTCGTCTCCTCCGGGTGCTTGAGGGGACAGCCGCTAAGCCGACGGTACCGGTGGTGTCTTTCCTTCTTGTCGCAGGTTCCCGGTGCAGGGCCAAGAACCTTGTCTGTACTTGAACAACAACGACCTCGTGAGTTCAAGCTGTTCACTGGACCGTCCCTATGTGTGCAGCAAGCCTAAGGCTCTGGGGTGTCAGAGGTGATGGAGAAGGGACCTGTGCTGGGGCCTCCCAGCTTGACCTCCCCCACCAGAGGAGCGTAGGGGTGTCCTTCCCTCGGCTGCTGCTCCGGGTTGCTCCTGGCCTCAGCAACAGCTCACTGCAGCTCTCGGGGAGATGAACCTGCTGGAATTGCCCCCTGTGTGGCACCCATGAGAGTTATGGATGCTGGTGCTGTTTTTCTACTGACATTTTTGTTATTTATTTCTATTAAAACATGATAAACTGCCATGGGTGTCCCTCATGTTCTGGAAGGCGCCTGCTGCAGGCAGCCGTGTCCGTTGCCCTCCTCGGCCCCGGGTGCGCTTTCCGTCCTGGCTTTTGGAGCGATGGAGTGTGCGTGTGTGCCGTGACGGTTTCTCCCGGCTCTTCTCCCTGGAGCCGTGGCAGCGTGGGGTGCCGGGGGCCGGGGGGGGATGGCTGGAGCTCTCCGCTGGAGCCCGTCACGCGGCGCTGGCTCTGCCCCATGCCCAGGCGAGTTGTGGGGCTCCCCCGGGCCGTGCTCTGCTGAAAGCCACCGTCCCTCCCCGTCAGCCCTTGTTTTCCTGCGTATGGGGGCTCTGCGGGCCCCCCACATCCTCGCCCCCTCGAGAAGGTGCTGCTGCTGGAGCCCCAGAAGCAGCCGAAAGCAGCCGTGGGCGTTGGGGACGAAGCCGACCAGGATGGTGGGTGAAGAGACCTCGCCGTGTCCCCTGGGAGCGCGGTGCCGGTGTGGTGGCTGTGCAGGAGGGCCCCTTCCCAGTGCTCCCAGTGTGTCCATCCTTGAGCATCCCAGTTAGGGGCTCAGATGGCAGCAGGGACGGGCGAGGAGTGCTGCTGGGGCAGTGCCAGCTCATTTTTGTTTGACTTGTTCTTCCTGAGCTGGGGAAACCGTATTCTGGAGGCTTCTGCCACAGGGAGAGGCTCTTTGCTTCTCTCCCCCTGTCCCAGTTTCTTTCCAATTTCTTCCTAATTCCATTTTCCCCCCTTTTACTTACCTTAGCGCTTGCACCACTACGCTTTGTCTCCACCTTGGCCTCCGTTAAGGCCGACAATCCAGCTAGAAGTTTGACAATCCCCTGAGTTAGAGCAGGCGCAGGCTGCGGTGAGCAAAGGGTGGGAAATGCAGGAGCACGTCCCCGTTTTTGAGGTGCCTTTTTTCCCTGGGGCAAGGTCACTGGGGCTTTTTGACTGCAACAGCTCTACAATTACCTTGGTGGATGTGGCAGCCATCACAGGCTGCCCTTCTTATTTCTGCTTTCATGCTGTTAACCACAGACACCTCCTTTCTCATGAGGGACAGGGCAAAATTTACCCGATGAGGCCGCAAAGCTGCTTAAAGGAAAGCAAAATGGCTTTGAGCGATGTTTGTCTGCAGTGTGATGGGGGTGACAAGGGAGATTGGGGTGTCAGATCGGGGGCTGTTGTGGAAATAGGGTCTGCACTGAGCTGCTTGGAACGTGGTGGTGGCTGGCGTAGGCGGCTCACGCCCAGCTGCCTGCGCTAGCAATGCCTGCACCTCGGTTTAGCTCGCATTTCCCCTACCTGATGCTCTCTTTCTGCCTCCGCGCATCACGGGGCTCCTGCCAGTGTTGCCTGCAGTCCAACCTGGACTGGAGGCAGTGGGTTAAACTGGTCCCTCGAGAGCAACCAGCACGGCTGAGCGTCCAGCTTCCCCGCACTGCTTAATTCCTTCCTGCTGCTGTTGCTGTAAAGAGGAGGCATCATGCTCCGCAGTGTCCTGGCTCTGCTGTTCCTAGCTGCAAAATTAAAAAATGAGCTTAACAAGGTCACAATCTCTCCGGGGTTTTCCCTTCCTGCTCTGCACAGGCAGCATGCGGGGATGCCGTGTTCGGATGTGTGCAGCGCAGACCGTGATGGGACAGTCCCTGCTCGGGTCCCACCCTTCTGGGCATGGCATGGGTTGCAGTCAAGCCCCGCCGTGTCCTTACATTGCAAATCTGGAGTGGTTTTGCTCTCCAGAGAAACCACTTTCTCCTAAATGGGGATAAAGACCTAATTTTGGGATGCTTCAGGAGGGCTCATGTCTAACCCCTGCTTTCCAAAGAGGTTCCCAGGCTTTTTGGCACCTGCCTGCTCCGCAGAGCAGCAAAATGGCGGTGTGCTTCCAACCCAGGCTGAAAAACCAGTGGGATTACAAAGAAATCGGTAACGGGGAGAAGGCGGCGACGCTGGCGTAGGTTTGGGTGTGGAGAAGCAGTGGCTAAGGCTAGAAAACCCCTTTCCAGTAGCTAAAGGGAGGAGATAAGGGTGGGAGAGATCTGTTTTTATTTTATTTTGTAAAAATCACAATTCTTCCAATCCTACTAGGAATATTCTGGGAGATGGCAGAGCCTCTGCATCATTCTTGCAATGACACCTTCTTTTTCCTGGAAGATAACCAGTTTGGACAGAGGGGAGCGAGGTCTGGAAGTGCCTCTTTGCAGAACCCCATATTTTGGGGTTGTTGTTTGGGCTTGTTTTATTATTGAAGGTGTCTTGTGTGGGAGATTTCCTTTGGTAGCTTAGAAGACTGTGGCTCAACTTTGAATAGAAAAGGCTTCTTGGTGCTATCAGACGTTACTTTCCTTGATGTGAACTCATTCTCCCTGGCTTAATTCAGAAAAAACTACGTAAAGTTTCATTTTCAGGCCAGCCAGCGCATCAAACACGCTCTTTTGCAATCTTGCTCCCCTTGACGAGCGCTCAGAGGCTCGCGCTGCTCCTCGCAGACCTCTAGCTTGGAGAGGAGCTTGTCAAACCGAGCTGGAGGAGTGAAAAACCTCAGAAAAACCGGACTTGGCGCCTGCTGCATTGCCACTCTTCAAGCAAGAGGCATGGCTGATGGTCCTCTCGCCTCTGCCGCTGTGGCTGGGGAAATTATTTATGCTGACCTGGATATCGGTCCCGGGAAACGCTGCAGGAGACTGCATTCGCTTCCTCAGCCTGGCAGTAAGTGTCTCGTGCGTTTTGGGGGCTTTTTTTGTGGGGGCTGTGGTTGTGCTGGGAGACTCCCACCCTCCAGGTGGTGCAGGGAGGGGAAGGGGCCCATGGCTGTGGCGGTGTGATGAGGGATCCCGTCTGCTGTTTGGGATCCCTTCCGTAGTTTTGTCTTGAAACGGCTCTGGGGTTTCTTTGAAAACAGGGTCACCATTTCACTCTGTGGCCTGAGTCCTACCGTGACTCAATTAAAATGGGATTCTTCCACTGTGGAAACCAAGTGGGCTTGCATTAACACTTGGTGCCGTGGGGTTAAATACCGCGGTGGCTTTTCTGCCTGCAGCTGCCCTTGGCGTTGCCCCCCTTACACCTCCCTCCTCCTTCCTTGTGCGGCTGCTTTGGCTGCAGCCCTGCCAGCATCAAGCCTCAGCTTTGCACGATTATTTCTAAGCCCTGACTGCCCCCAGCTTGGCCGTTTGAACATCCTGGCATGATGGAAGAAGAAATCCCCACACCCAGCCTCCAAAGCTGCCCAAATTCAGCTGCTCTTAGGAGACCTGTGATGCTTAAGGGCAGCTGGTGTCTTTAGATGGCCTGATCCAAGTCTCAATACTCCGGGTTCATCTCTCCTGCCCTCGTAGTGGTGTTTCACATCTCCGTCTTGCTTCCTTCCTCCGCTGCCTTGCTGCGGTGCTTCATGCTCTCTTTTCCTGCTGACTCCAGTTCTGGTTGCTGGCTTATGAACAAAACCAGCAGAAGGTTTAATTCCTGCTCTTTCTGCCCCTGGGAGGGACCTCTGCCTGGTGAGGCCCTCTTCAGTCACAAGCTGCACCCTCTTTCTTTGTGACAATTCATGATTCCAGCAAACACATCCCTTTTGATCTCAAAGGGCTGGGCAAAACCCATCTTCTGCTGCTGTGAAGCTGCACTCGGATGTTCCTCCTTTGCTGTTCTATTCGTAGGCCGATGAGGAACCTTAATTGCGGATCCACCTTCGGCCAAGGCGAGCTCTGGCTTTGTCCAGAAGCATCGTCCTGCCTCCCTCCTGTGAAACAAGAGCCGAGGACGGGTGGCCTTTGCCTGGCCTTGAGCTCTGCAGGGAGGACATGTGCTGCATGCTTCCCTGAGCAGGGTGGAGCTGGGGGCGGAAGGGGCTGTCTAACCTGGGTCAGATGAAGTCTCCTTCCAAGGAGAGCTTGGTCCGTCCAGGTTCAGCGGTTTTGCCCTGGTGTGGAGAAAGGCTGCCGTGGTGGGGCACGTCTCTCAACAACCAACCCATCATGAGCAAGTTTACCGCAGTGCCAGCGGGATCAGTGTGAAACGGAGGAGGGTGGCAGTGCTGAAATGCGGACGCTTGACCAAAGCTTTTGAACAATCAGCAGCAGAACCGTGGAGGGCTGCCAGGCTCTGAGCTGCGTTTGGGGACAAAATGGCCCAAATCTGTGCTGCAGGCCTGGCTGGCTGGATGTGGGATTGAGGGATTGAGTGTTTTTCTCCTAACAGCTCTTTCCCTTGCAGCATCGGGCTGCCCTCAGTGGCACCGAACCGCTCTCTGGGCCAGCTGGACCGGGAACCTCCTTCTCGGAGTGGCCGTGGTGGGGATGGGATGCTCCTGTGAGTAGCTCTGCTTGCCAGCACGGGGACAAGCAAAGGACAATCCAAAGAGCAGGGAGGGGGTCCCTGCTCCTGGGGGTCTGGCCCGGGGGCTTGTGTAGGAGGCAAATCTGCTTTTTATGATCTGCGTTGGGTGACGCACATCAGTGCAAGGTGTGGGGAAGTGGGGTTTTATCAGAATTGCTTAGAGCTGCTGGGTGGAGGAGACTTGGCTGTTTTGGTTGGCCAGCGAGGGGAAACCACTGGAAACTTCTCAGCTGTGGCAGGGTCAGGATTTGACACCCCGTGGCCGAGCTCAGGGTCACACGGAGCCCTGACAAAATTAGTCTTGCACCCAGTGTGATGTTGCTGGTGCCATCTGATGCTGCCCACAGCACCCCCAAACCACACCAAGCATGTGGAAGGGAGACTCAAGTGTCTGATGTAACTTGGCAAGGAGATCCTCCAAAGCGGGGGAGATCCACTGGATCTTGCGCTGGGGAGGGACTCGGGTGTGGATTTGAACTGTGGGGATGGATCTGCCATGCTTTTGGCACAGGGGTTCGGAGGAGGGAGCAAAGGGATCAGACTCGAGCTTCCCTGGGCACCGTGCCCTCCACGGGGCCGAGAGCTGCAAAACGCAGGTGATGCTCTCGGCATGTGGGAGCAACTTTGGGCGTGAGCCGGGGCATGGTGGCTTTGTAGGGATCTGCTGTCCCCATTGTAGGGTGGATCTGGGGCCAGCAGCGACCTGGGGATGATTGTTTGAACTTGGTGTGTGTCCAGTAGCGGAGAAGACCCCAAAATAAATCTGCTGGGAGCTGTCACGTGCACTGCAGGTGCCTGTGGGCTCGCTGTGCTGCAAGGGGTGGTCAGAAGGTGGCAAAGAGCCCTTCACCCTTGCGTCAGGCCCCTCTGGCTGCACAGATAAGGCTGGCGCAGCTTGTTTTGCAGGGGAGGCCGCTTCCGTAGCGGTCAGAGGCTACGGGGCTTTCTGCAGCTGTCCTGTTTGATGCCTCCATACCTCGTGTGCTGCCTCATGCAGGGGGTGCAGGGGCCACATCCTGTCGCCAGTGCAAAGCAGCAGTGGGGTGGAGGCAGTTCCAAGTGAGTGTGGGGGTGAGCTCAGAGGTGCTGACCCCGTACCCCAAAAGAACACGGCCTGGGGTCTGCTCTGGGTTGGGACCCCAGGCCAGTTCTCACCCCCCTGAGATGCTCAGATCAAGGCTCAAGGTGAGCTGAGATAGCAGGAAGGATGAGGGGAGGGCTGGAGGGCTCTGAGCACCGGCTTGGGGTCAGGATCCATCCCAGACACTGCCCGGCATCCTGCTGGGGCCACGTGCAGGTAGATGTCGGTGGGCATCATGCCTGAGGGAGCCAGTCCCTCTCCCCTGCTCCATCCTTCCCTTGCAGTTCTCCACCAGCAGTCACAGAACCCAGGAAGCTGCAAAAACGGGAGCGGGAACGTAGGAGACGGCAACGCCACCCTGGAGAACATCCGCTCGGAGCTGAAGAAAGGTCTCTGCTTGTCAAAGCTGCAAGGTAACTGCCCCGGCCACAATGCATCTCCACACCATCAGCATTCCCAAGAACTTGCAGCACCCCTAAACTGGAGAACCAAGCAAAGCTCAGGGCATCCCCGTGTTCCTGGGGAGCAAGCAGGACTTAAACACTTGTCCTTCTTTGGATGTGCAGGGGCCAAGGTGGCTTCTTGGTGGCTGAACGTGGCACTGACTGTCTTTCAGAGAGTGAGGGGTGCAGGCTCTGCCCCACGGGCTGGGTGCTGCGCGGGACCAAGTGCTATTGGGCTGCCGACAGGTTCAACCCTTGGAACAAGAGCCGGGAGGACTGTGCGAATCGGGGTGCCGAGCTAATGATGCCGGGGGACCTGGATGATTTGGTAAAGGGACCGATGGCATCGGGGATGTGGGACGGGTGCCCGGACTGCACCCGAGGGGCTGCTGGTGGCACCTGGGGAAGGGCTGAGGGCTTGCCCCGAAATCTGGGATCAGCACCCAAGCCCCCGGGATGCCTCTGCCAGCGTCAGAGTGTGGGGGACACGGGTGGGGCTCAGTTCTGGGCTGGGGGCTGCACGGGGACAGGCTGGAGCCTGTTTTGGGATGGTGATCCATGGCACATGGGCGTCACCCCCTGCCCTCTCCCCCGATACAGGATTTCCTCAATAAAATCCTACAGAAACCCAGCCGCTACTTCTGGATCGGCCTCTCCCTCCCCTCCGGTGGGAAGGGCTGGACCTGGGTGAACGGCTCCCGCCTGGACCAGAGCCGGTGAGCGCTTTGGGGAGGGATGGGTGTCGGGGTGGGCACCTCCACCATCACCCGAGGGCCCCTCGTGCCGTGACGTGGGCTCCCTCCTGCACCCGCAGGTTCCCGCTGAGCCCCGGGGATGAAGGCAGAGCCTGCGGGATGCTCCGGCAGGACAAGATCGGCTCTAACAGCTGCAGCTCGGGATTGCACTGGATCTGCCAGAAAGAAGCCACCCAGCTCTGAGCCATGGGCCGCAAGCTGGGCTGTGGTCGGGAGAGACGCTTGGGGATGGGCCAGGATCAGGCCCTCATCGGGGGATGTGGAGCCAGTGCTGACATTGTTGTGCACCGACCATCTCCTGCACAAATTAATCGTGACGCTAGCTGGGCTCTGTTGTGTGGTGCTTTCAAGCAAGTTTGCTCAGGGAGGGCTGGGAAGAGCATCCTTCTGTACCAGCCAAGCCTGCTTGTGCACGCACACCCATGGGCACGCTGTGCCGGTCCCTTTCTGCCCGGCAGCACTTGCCCCTGGCCCTGCCTCGGCCTGCCATGGCTCCAGGGTGCACCAGGGCCCCCATCCAGCCCCCTGGGGCGATGCCTTTGGGATTTCTGCCCATGCCAGCGTCCCCTTCAATCTTCCTCCTGGACCGTCCCCATCCTCAGGTCATGCTTTCGCCCCAGGCGCAGCACAGCTCACCCAGGAGGTGGCTCGTGCCGGGCACTGGAGGAGACAGATGCTCACGGCATGGTGCTTGCAGCAGCATTGCAAAGGCAGAGAGAGGAAGTGCAGCCATGAGAGCGTTAGGGTTAGAAAGGCAAAAAGAGGTGGGGGGATTAAAAAAAATCCCAAACTACCACCCCAGCAAGTGAGGTCGCCATGAGGCAGCGCCTGGCCCAGAGCCCAAGGAGGGAGAACACCCAAACCCTGTTTTGCTGAGCAGAGGAGGGGGACGGGGGACCTGGGGACGGCTGCAAGTCTGAGCCACAGCTGCCACGTCGGCGTGATGGGGATAAGATGGTGATAAGAGCCTCTCCCTAGAGCAAAAACCTCCAGAACTAGGGTTTCCCCAGCGCAGAGCGAGCTGCAAAGCTCGCTGGGACTGCCCCAGGGTATTGCGCTGCTCCCATCCCTGCTGCATGGAAACAGCCGCCTGAGCTGGGATGCTTGCGGATGGATGGACTGGGAGCACTGGGAAGGGGCCGTTTGCAGCAGCCCTGATGCCCGCCCTTGCACAGAGCCACACCAGCACTGCCCTCGCAGGGGGGGCAGCGAGGTTTCTTCACCCACCACCCAGCTGGGTTTGTCCCTGCCACCCACAGCTGCTGCTGGGGCTCCTGCAGCAGCACCTTGGGGGGGATCAGGATTCGGGGGGCCCTGAGAGCCCCCGTACACAGCCTTGCGCAAGCAACCGCACCCCTGTGCAGACACAGCCATCTCCCCGGGCTCCTCCTCCTGCCCCCAGCACCTTCTCTCTCCTTTTGGTGCACTGAAAACAGGAGGGTGCTGCCAAGAGCTGCCCAAGGGGAGAGCAACCACTCCCTTCCATCCGCTGGTGTTCCCAGCTCTGCTCGCTCTTCCCTGCCAGGGTCTCTGCAATGAGATGGGATGGAAAAGCTGGCATCACCCTCCGGCTCTTGAGCCCAGAAATAGCTTTGTCTGCTGCATCTGTCACCTGGCACCAGCTGCGATAGAAGGCTGTAGCTTTGGCCCTGTGTTTGTTGGCGGGTTGTTTTGTTTTGTTTTGTTTTTTTAAGCACTTGTTCTGTAAAAGGAACTGACCCTTTCAAGTGGGGAAGAGGCCCTGGCTGGGAGCTGGCAACTGTTCCTTTGTGGGGAAGGCGGATGGGATCCGTCGCCTAAAAACCATGCGTGTCGCTCTCGCGGCTGGTGGGTGAAGATGCTGACGATGGGCAGCCATCAGCTGATGCGCTTGGGAGGATGGTTTGGAGCTGATGCCATCCCTGCTGCCCACCTGTGGTGGTGCAATCCCCCCCACCCCCTTATTGCTCTTTCTCGTACACCTCTTTACGACCTCCGGAATTCCAGGCTGCAGCCTTTGTGTAGCGAGTTGGTCAGTTAAGCACCCTTAATTGTACCAGAAACTCCTACATGGAGAAGCAGAGAGCGGCTCTGTTCTTATCAAAATCTTCATATTATGGCTCATGAGGGGAGCAAGAACAAGCAGCTACCCCTGGCAGCCTTGGAACAGAGCGGTATCAGCGCTACTGGAATTCCAGCAACTACCGACCCGAACTGTGGCTCGGGTGGAAATTTACTGGTGGTTAAAGTCAATCATCTCACAATGCTATGAACAGCAGTCCTAGGGGAGGCCCTTTGAGCTCTCCTGGACCGCCGCGGGCTGCACCAGCATCTCCCTCTGATCGAAACGCCTCTCAGAGCCGGCGAAGCTAGCAGACCCTGACAGTTTGCTGCAACCAGAAATCCATCGCCGAAGACCGACAGTGGAGCCTGGGCTGAAACCCTTCACTCCTCGAGGCTCAACCCTCGCCCGTTGAGAAATGCCAAGACATTCGACATGAATATTTCACTGAACTCGAGTGGAATTTTTAACTGGTATGAAAGGGCTAAACCTCTGACAATACCTGCCTCAGATAGTTTTAGTTATTTGCTGAAGCAGAGTAGATAAATAGGACAGATATTTCAAAGAATGTGACTCCTTCTCTGACACAATTAAAACAGATCTTAAGCTCGTTAGGCTTACTGAAGCACTGATAGCACAGACTCAGGACCCCCATGCTGAGACGAGCACTCAAGGAACCGCTTTCCAGGCATTCCAAGGCCAAAGGACTGATGAGCTCATTCAATGACCATATATGGACAAAGGAGGCCCAAAGATCAACCAGCGGACAAGTGAGGAAGACTATTGGAGACCACCGGAGGACCCCCGAAGACCACCAAAGAGGACAACTATGCCTGCGGATTGGACATTTGCATATGTTAATGAGTCTCATGTTTATGTAGATGCATTCTCGGAAATCCTATGAATATGTACGACTTTATAGTATATAATCTTTGGAAGCTTGCCAAATCATTGGAGCACTCGTGGTGGAACAATCCCCAGTGTTGCCCAGCGCTGCAATAAAGGATGCCTGCTTAATAGTAGCTTTTGTTGCTATTGAGTTTTATTTCGGGAACTTTCTGAATACTCCGTTTCCTCCTATGGAGAGGTTTGGACTTTGAAGAATAGTATCCGCAAATTTTTGTATCATGTATACTATTATATATATGTATTCACGTTTGTGTGTATGCATGTGTGAATCAGTTTAAGTAGTCTGCAGATGTACGATTTAATTTCAAAGTGAGTCTCATACTGCTGCATTATCCTTATTCCTATTAAACCGTTGACCAAGTCTGAGACCAAGAGTGGGCCCAGCCGCACCCAGACTCCTCTCTGAGAAGGAGTTTAGAAAGCAAGGGGGTCTATTCCAAACCTCGTGACTCAACGGCAGGGTCCTCCTTATCCCCTACATACGCAATCCCTTTGTGAATCATTCCAACTCAGTGTAATTTAATTTTCCTTTATGCACTTCCTTCTAGTAATAGTGTAAACCTTGCCATCTTCGAGTCTGTAACTAAGTCACTGTTTTGATCCATTTTGTCTAATCACATTGTTAATCACTGATGACTGAGTGCTATAAAATATTACAATCAAATGCCCTCTGTGTTTCTCTGTAGGAGACAAGAGACAGGACGGGAACTGCAGCCCATGGAAGGGACCCACGCTGGAGCAGTTTGTGGAGGAAATGGAGGGAAACTCAACAACTTCTTTGTCTCAGTCTTCACCGGCAAGCTCTCTCCTCACCCCTCCCGAGTCGATGGAGCGCAAGATGGGGACCAGGGGGGTACAGCCCCTCCCACCGTAAGGGAAGATCAGGTTCGAGACCACCTGAGGAACCTCAGTGTTCACAAGTCTGTGGGACCTGATGAGATGCATCCCAGAGTCCTGAGGGAATTGGCTGATGCAGTTGCCAAGCCACTCTCCCGGATATTTGAGAAGTCACGGCAGTCAGGTGAAGTCCCTGGGGACTGGAGGAAGGGGAATGTTGTGCCCATTTTTAAAAAGGGACGAAAGGAGGACCCTGGGAACCTGTCAGCCTCACCTCTGTGCCTGGGAAGATCATGGAGCAGATCCTCCTAGAAGCTGTGCTCAAGCACATGGAGGACAGGGAGGTGATTCCAGACAGCCAGCACAGCTTCACCAAGGGCAGGTCCTGCCTGGCCAAGCCAGTGGCTTTCTATGAAGGAGCGACTGCATCAGTGGACAAGGGAAAAGCGACGGATGTCATCTATCTGGACTGCTGTAAAGCCTTCGACACAGGCCCCCACAACATCCTTCTCTCTAAACTGGGGAGATATGGGTTTGATGGGTGGACTGTTCGGTGGATAAGGAATTGGCTGGATGGTGGCATGCAGAGGGTCGTGGTCAATGGCTCGATGTCCACATGGCTGGAGCCCCTCTGCTCCGGGGCCAGGCTGAGGGAGCTGGGGGTGTTCAGCCTGGAGAGGAGGGGGCTGCGGGGAGACCTGAGTGCGGCCTGGCAGTGCTGAAAGGGGGCTACGGGAAGGGTGGTTTAACAAGGCCAAGTGCCAGGTCCTGCACTTCGGGCACAACAGCCCCATGCAGCGCTGCAGGCTGGGGGAAGAGTGGCTGGGAAGCTGCCTGGCCAAAAAGGAGCTGGGGGTGTTGGTCGACAGCGGCTGAACATGAGCCAGCAGTGTGCCCAGGTGGCCAAGAAGGCCAACAGCATCCTGGCTTGTATCAGGAATAGTGTGGCCAGCAGGAGCAGGGAGGTGATTGTGCCCCTGTGCTCGGCACTGGTGAGGCCGCACCTGGAATGCTGTGTCCAGTTTTGGGCCCCTCAATACAAGAAAGACATTGAGGTGTTGGGGCGTGTCCAGAGAAGGGCAACGGAGCTGGGGAAGGGTCTGGAGCACAGGGCTGGTGGGGAGCGGCTGAGGGAGCTGGGGGTGTTCAGCCTGGAGAAGAGGAGGCTGAGGGGAGACCTGATCGCTCTCTACAACTACCTGACAGGAGTGGGCAGGGAGGGGGGTGTTGGGCTCTTCTCCCATGTAGTTAACGATAGGACGAGAGGAAATGGGCTCAAGCTGCGCCAGGGGAGGTTTAGGTTGGAAATTAGGAAAAATTTCTTTACGGAAAGGGTGGTCAAGAATTGGAACAGGCTGCCCAGAGAGGTGGGGGAGTCCCCATCCCTGGAAGTGTTCAAAAAACGGGCAGAGGTGGCACCTGGGCACATGGTTCAGTCTGGTCTACCCTTGGTTGGCTTAGAGTAGACTTGGCAGTGTAGGTTAATGGTTGGACTGGATGATCTTAAAGGTCTTTTCCAACCTAAACGATTCGATGATTCTATGATTCTATGATGGGGGCAAGCTTTTTAGCAAAGCCTGTTGTGACAGGACAAGGAGTAATGGATTTAAACTAAAGAAGAACAGATTTAGACTGGATATAAGGAAGAAATGTTTTACAGTGAGGGTGGTGAGGCACTGGCACAGGTTGCCCAGAGAGGCGGTGGAGGCCCCATCCCCGGAACCATCCCAGGCCAGGCTGGACGGGGTCTGAGCCCCCTGCTCTGGTTAAAGCTGTCCCTGGCACTGCAGGGGCTGGGCTGGGTGGGCTCTAAAGGTCCCTTCCCACCAAAGCGTTCCATGATTCTATGAGTCTCTGATTCTATGAAATGGAGTCCCTCGGGCAGGGGCTGTCGGGAGCTGTAGTCCTGGGGGAAACTCACCCGTGGGCCCTCTCAGGGGTGCACCCTGGGGGTCCCCTCTGTGTCCCCCCCACCCCCAGGGGAAGCCCCCAGGATCCCCCGGCCCCTGTGCCACACTCCCAGGGATCCATGTTAGGCCTCGGGGTGAGAGTGGGCCCAGGCCCCACATCCATCAGGCCCCAGGGCTTTGGCCATTTTGGGGGGTGAAATACTCCCCTTGCAGGCGTTATTTGGCGTTTTACAGCCCTGTCCCCCCTGGTTGGGAGGAGAAGGCAGAGCCCCCCCAACCCACCCCACACCCCTTCCCTTTCAGCCAGCTCCCAAGCTGCGCTAACAGTAAACAACAACACTAAAAATAAAAGCTAAGGCACCTTTGTTGCCATGGCTGGGTGACCTCTTCCACGCTCACCTGCTGCTCCTTCCCATTCCTCTAAGGGCTCTTATGGCCATTGCCCAAGTTATCCCACTGTTCCATGAAATCATTTTTCCACCCTCCTGAGCATCTTTTTAGGGTTCTCCTCTCCCCAGCAAGAGCTCAGATATGCTTGGCATTAAGAAAGCTGTTTGAAATTTAGATTTCTACCTCCTCCCTCAAGTCTTCCCCCAAAAAAGTGGATTTTTTTTTTAAAGTATTATTATTGGTTTTATTACTTGTTTTAACCTGGCTCAGAGGTGGGTGGCTTCTTTCTGGCAGATCCAGTGCAATTCCAAGCTGCAGTTGTGGGAGCTGATCCTGCCCCATTGGACCATCCCGCAGGCTCTGCCTTCATCCCCGGGGCTCAGCGGGAACCTGCGGGTGCAGGAGGGAGCCCACGTCACGGCACGAGGGGCCCTCGGGTGATGGTGGAGGTGCCCACCCCGACACCCATCCCTCCCCAAAGCGCTCACCGGCTCTGGTCCAGGCGGGAGCCGTTCACCCAGGTCCAGCCCTTCCCACCGGAGGGGAGGGAGAGGCCGATCCAGAAGTAGCGGCTGGGTTTCTGTAGGATTTTATTGAGGAAATCCTGTATCGGGGGAGAGGGCAGGGGGTGACGCCCACGTGCCATGGATCACCATCCCAAAACAGGCTCCAGCCTGTCCCCGTGCAGCCCCCAGCCCAGAACTGAGCCCCACCCGTGTCCCCCACACTCTGACGCTGGCAGAGGCATCCCGGGGGCTTGGGTGCTGATCCCAGATTTCGGGGCAAGCCCTCAGCCCTTCCCCAGGTGCCACCAGCAGCCCCTCGGGTGCAGTCCGGGCACCCGTCCCACATCCCCGATGCCATCGGTCCCTTTTCCACCTCATCCAGGTCCCCCGGCATCATTAGCTCGGCACCCCGATTCGCACAGTCCTCCCGGCTCTTGTTCCAAGGGTTGATCCCGTCGGCAGCCCAATAGCACTTGGTCCCGCGCACCACCCAGCCCGTGGGGCAGAGCCTGCACCCCTCACTCTCTGCGGACAGACGGACAGACACCACCCTGCTAAGGCACCCCAGGGCAGCCTTGCACCAGCCGGGGTGGGGACAGCACGGTTCCGCCGGAGGGATGCTCCGGTACGGCTTATTGGGGGGGGTCCCCGTTGAGGAGACCCCATGGGGGATGGGTTACCTTGCAGGGGGCACAGGCTCTTCCTCAGCCCCAGGTAGATGCAGCCCAGCGACGCGTTCCCACAGCCCGCGGTCCCCTCGGGCTGTCCCCTCTCCGCCACCAGCCAAGACACTGGGAGAGACGGATGCTGAGCCCAGTCCGGGGCTCGGGAGTGGAGGGGGCACCTGGTCCCTCCCACAGCCCCCATTCCCCACCAAAAAGGCCCCTGGGGCCCAACTCACAGTGAACCATGAGGGAGAGCACGAGGAAGAGCACCAGGGCGGCCATCAGGGCCCCAAGGAGGCAGCGGGGACAGCGGGGGGCTCCTGAGGGGACACGCACCCGCGGCGGGGCAAAACCCCCCTGGGGGTCTTGCATGATGGATCCTGCTGTCAGGGGAAGGGGGACAAAAAAAAGGTGTGGGGGTGCAGAACATCTGTTGTCCTCGTGTCCCCCCCATCCCCACAGAGCCCAAAGCAGGCTGTCCTGGGGCAAAGCACCTTGGTGAGACCCCCCCCCCCAAATCCCCGCAGACACCCCCCCCACACACACACACAAAGGAGTGACCCCAGTAAGAGACCAGCAGCAGGAGCCAGGTATCCCCAAAAATCCCTCTGCTCCCTCTTTTGGGGTCACAGCTGAGACCCGTAGCTCGGCGGAGGCAGGACAGCAGCCAGCCCAGGGTGTTGGATGAGCAACAGCCCCCCCAGGTCCTTCTCCCTCACACCGTGCCTCAGTTTCCCCAGCTTGAGCAGCTCCTGGGGACCCGGCAGATGGCATCACCCCGCTTCTCCCCCTTCTCAAGTCGCACCGCTCATCACCGCCCCATACGGCCTCTCTCGGACCAGCAGACACGACCCCCAATACCTGCATCCTGGAGGGGACCTGGGCTCCCCGCAGCACCCCGCTTGCCCAAGACCATGTAGCCATCCTCATCCTCCATGGCGCCCAAGAGCCGGGAGGGCACAGGGCTGGGGACGCGGAAGAGGGGACAGGAAACCAAACCACCGATGACCGATGGGGCTTGCGCCAGCAAGGTGCAAACTGCCAGCGGGGCCCGCGCTTCCTGCCACGGCCACAGCTGAACAGCCCAAAAGCTGCTGGGGGCAGCAGCCCTGACGCCCAGGTGAGGGGCACTGCGGCGGCGGGGTCTCCATGGGGCTTCCTCTCCAGAGAAAGGAAAACTGGGGTACGGGGCTGCATCCCGCGGGAGAAAGGACAAAGAGCTGCAGCACACGCTACTGCCAGAGAAATTAGAAAAAAAAAAGGTAAACAATTTCCTCCCCCCTTCCCAAAAATGGTGGAGGGGAAAAAATATAGAAAATTGTACATTTCTGCCAAGGTTAGAGGTGGGCCAGGATGGGAGATGTGCCCCACCATGGCACCCTATCTCCACACCAGGGCAAAACCGCTGAACCTGGACGGACCAAGCTCTCCTTGGAAGGAGACTTCATCTGACCCAGGTTAGACAGCCCCTTCCGCCCCC
The DNA here is from genome assembly GCF_030463565.1 of Pelecanus crispus. Taxonomy (NCBI): domain Eukaryota; kingdom Metazoa; phylum Chordata; class Aves; order Pelecaniformes; family Pelecanidae; genus Pelecanus; species Pelecanus crispus. The sequence continues at coordinate 719,730 of NC_134671.1, read as the reverse complement.
AGCTCCACCCTGCTCAGGGAAGCATGCAGCACATGTCCTCCCTGCAGAGCTCAAGGCCAGGCAAAGGCCACCCATCCTCGGCTCTTGTTTCACAGGAGGGAGGCAGGACGATGCTTCTGGACAAAGCCAGAGCTCGCCTTGGCTGAAGGTGGATCCGCAATTAAGGTTCCTCATCGGCCTACGAATAGAACAGCAAAGGAGGAACATCCGAGTGCAGCTTCACAGCAGCAGAAGATGGGTTTTGCCCAGCCCTTTGAGATCAAAAGGGATGTGTTTGCTGGAATCATGAATTGTCACAAAGAAGGAGGGTGCAGCTTGTGACTGAAGAGGGCCTCACCAGGCAGAGGTCCCTCCCAGGGGCAGAAAGAGCAGGAATTAAACCTTCTGCTGGTTTTGTTCATAAGCCAGCAACCAGAACTGGAGTCAGCAGGAAAAGAGAGCATGAAGCACCGCAGCAAGGCAGCGGAGGAAGGAAGCAAGACGGGGATGTGAAACACCACTACGAGGGCAGGAAAGACAAACCAGGAGTATTGAGTCTCCCAGCACAACCACAGCCCCCACAAAAAAAGCCCCCAAAACGCACGAGACACTTACTGCCAGGCTGAGGAAGCGAATGCAGTTTCCTGCAGCGTTTCCCGGGACCGATATCCAGGTCAGCATAAATAATTTCCCCAGCCACAGCGGCAGAGGCGAGAGGACCATCAGCCATGCCTCTTGCTCGAACAGCGGCAATGCAGCAGTCGCCAAGTCCGGTTTTTCTGAGGTTTTTCACTCCTCCAGCTCGGCTTTGCAAGCTTCTCTCCAAGCTAGAGGTCTGCGAGGAGCAGCGCGAGCCTCTGAGCGCTCATCAAGGGGAGCCTGGGAGCCTCTTTGGAAAGCAGGGGTTAGACATGAGCCTTCCAAGGGGACAGGGTGGAAACTGTTCCAAACAGCTCAGGAAATCCATCTGGTTTGTCTTCATTCCTTGTTTTCGGGTCACTTCCAAGGGACTTTATTAATGCAGCATTATCAATACAGTATTATTAATGCAGTCTTATCAATACAGTGTTACTGATGCAATAATATCACTACAGTAACAGAACACAGTAACATTCCTTATAGTACCTGTAATTAATTAAATACAAATAGAGGTATTATTAAGACAGCCACATGGTGGGGCTGGCTGCGTGGCGCAGGCAGCGAGAGAAATATGAACGGGGCACGCACATGGGGCCAAGGGGAAGAGGCAGGCGGCGGCAGCACCGGGTGACATTTCCTTCCTCTGAGCCAGAAGGTGAAGGAGAAACTGGTGCAAAGCGAAGGAGCGAGGAAGAAGGACAGGGCTGGGGCTGTGAAAGGCAGCGGGGACGGGAGCAGGAGAGAAGGGCAGTCGTGGATTTGGCTTTCCAACTTCCTGGGGTGAAACCAAGTGCTGTTAAAACCGTGATGGAAAAGAGAGGAGAAATAGCAGAGGGCAGAAATCGCCGCTGATTTAAACTCAAGGTTATCCTTGTGTGACAGAGAAGAGGGGGAGCTGATGGATGGCAGACACCGACGGACATCAAGCGCTGATGGATGCCCATCACCGACAGCTATCAAACCCCGATGGATCCCAGACACCAACTGCTGGGGGGCTGGCAACAAAACCAAGCGGAAAGACCCTTCATAGCACCAGAAACCGCTCAGGTCAGGAGGATCAAGTAGTAAGAACAAGTTGTCCTTATTTTTGTCTTGCACAGGCAGCATGGGAGGGTCGGTAGCCTGTGCACCTTGGTTTGGTTTGGGTTTTGGTTTGTTTTTTGGGTTTTGTTACTATATGTAACTATTTGGGGTTTATTACTATATGTAACGAGAAGGAGAAAGCGTAGATCCCTTCTGTCCTCTCTTTAAACAGTTTCTCTGGCTGCACACGAGGGAAAACGAGGACCTTGGTCATTAATAGCTGTGGTGGGTTGGCCCCGGCTGGATGCCAGGTGCCCACCAAAGCCGCCCTCTCACTGCCCTTCTCAGCTGCACAGGGCAGAGAAAATACAATGAAAGGCTGGTGGGTCGAGGGAAGGATAGGGAGATCAGCAATTATTGAATTTATTGCCAATCAAATCAGAGTAGGGTAATGAGAAATCAAACCAAATCTTAAAGCACCTTCCCCCCAATTCTCCCTTCTTCCCAGGCTCAGCTTCACTCCCCATTTTCTCTCCCTCCTCCCGCTGAGTGGTGCAGGGGGACGGGAATGGGGGTAGCGGTCAGTTCATCATCCATCATCTCTGCTGCTCCTTCCTCCTCAGGGGAGGACTCCTCACCCTCCTCCCCTGCTCCAGCGTGGGTCCCTCCCATGGGGTGCAGTCCTTCAGAAGCAGACTGCTCCGGCGTGGGCTCCTCCCCGGGTGCAGGGGGATCTCTGCTCCCCGGGGCCCTCCATGGGTGCAGGGGCACAGCTGCCCACCATGGGCTGCACCAGGGGCTGCAGGGCAATCTCTGCTCCGCGCCTGGAGCACCTCCTGCCCTCCTCCTGCACTGACCTTGGGGTCTGCACAGTCCTTCCTCTCACACATTCTCACTCCTCACTCCAGCTGCTGTTGGTGTCCCACGGGTTTTTTTCCCCTTCTTAAATACATTACCCCAGAGGTGCTACCACCATCGCTGATGGGCTCGGCCTTGGCCAGCGGCAGGTCCATCTTGGAGCTGGCTGCCGTTGGCTCTATCGGGCATGGGGGAAGCTTCTGGCAGCTTCTCACAGCCATTGATACGCCATATAGCAACCAGAGAAGTGATGACACACTGTATTCTATAACAATTAGCAATGTACAATTCAGTTCATTGGCTGTTTTCACCCAAAATCAAATCCCCTTGAGGTGCACATGGGCTTGCCCATCCTTTTGCATCACCCACCAAGTGCACCCAGCAAAAGCAATCCCACAGATGGGTTTGCCTTTGCCCGAGGCAGGAGTAACCCACACTGCCTTCCCAGCATATTTCTCATATGTACTACAGGGACTTTATCCCCCTCTACACTATGTAAGAGTTTTGATTGGGCAGGGCCAGCTCGATTGGCAGATCCCCTGGTGTTGACTAACCACGTGGCTTTTGCTAAATGCGTCTCCCAATGTTTGAATGGCCCAGCACCCATTGCTCTCCGGGTAGGCTTTAACAGCCCATTGTATCGTTCGATTGTCCCAGAGGCTGGTGCATGGCCGGGGATGTGATATACCCACTCAGTGCCGTGCTCTTTGGCCCAGGCTGTTTCAGAAATGAGTCCCGTTGCCTGACTCAATTCTTTCGGGGGTGCCACGTTGCCATAAGACTTGCTTTTCAAGACCCAGGATGGTGTTCCGGGCGGTGGCACGGGGCGCAGGATATGTTTCCAGCCATCCGGTGGTTGCTCCCACCATGGTGAGCACATGGCACTTGCCTTGGCGGGTTTGTGGGAGCGTGATACACTCAGTCTGCCAGGCCTCCCCATATTTCTGTTTCAGCCATCGCCCTCCATCCCAGAGAGGCTTGAACCGCTTGGCTTGCTTGATTGCAGCGCATGTTTCACATTCACAGATAACCTGTGCAACAGTGTCCATGGTCACGTCCACCCCTCAATCATGAGCCCATCTGGACATTGCATCTCTTCCTTGATGGCCTGAGGTGTCATGGGCCCACCGAGCTATAAATAATTCACCCTTACCTTGCCAGTCCAGATCCACCTCAGCCACTTCAAGCTGAGCAGCCTGATCCACCTGCTGGTTGTTTTGATGTTCCTCAGTGGCCCCACTCCTGGGTACATGAGCACCTACGTGATGAACTTTGACAGCCAGGTTATCTACCCGGGCAGCGATATCTTGCCACAACGCAACAGCCCACATGGGTTTGCCCCTGTGCTGCCTGTTCTTCTGTCTCCATTGCTCCAACCACCCCCACAGGGCATTTGCCACCGTCCGTGACTCAGTACAGAGATAAAGTCCTGGCCACTTTTCTCATTCAGCAATACCCAAAGCCAGCTGGATGGCTTTCACCTCTGCAAACTGACTCAACTCCCCTTCTCCTCCAACAGGTTCTGCTTTCCACCTCCGATGCTTTCCCACAAGACAACAGGACCCAGCACTGAACAGGCCACATTGCTTCTCATTTGCTGGCAGTTTGTTATACAGTGGGGCCTCCTCAGCACGTGTCTCCTCCTCCTCTGGTGATATTCCAAAACTTTTGCCTTCTGCCCAGTCCATGATCACTGCCAAGATTCCCGGGCGACTGGGGCTTCCTATTCGAGCCCGGTGTGTGATCGGTGCGACCCACTTACCCCACGCAGCATCAGTTGCATGATGTGTAGAGGGGACCCTCCCTTTGAACACCCAGCCCAGCACCGGCAGTCGGGGTGCCAGCAGGAGCTGGGCTGCAGCACCAACCACTTCCCAAGCACCTCGAACCCCTTCATACGCTGCCAATATCTTTCTCAGTTGGAGTATAGTGGGCTTCGGATCCTCTGTATCCCCGACTCCAAAACCCTCGGGGTCGACCTCGAGTCTCCCCTGGTGCTTTCTGCCAGAGGCTCCAGGTATGGCCGCTCTCCCCACCTGCGGTGTAGAGCATATTCCTTACATCCTGCCCTGCCTGGACCGGCCCAAGCGCTACTGCATGAACTATCTCCCATTTAATTTGTTCAAAGGCTTGGTGTTGCTCAGGGCCCCATCTGGAATCGTTCTTCCTTTGGGTCACCTGGTAAAGAGGGCTTACGATCTGACTGTAATTTGGAATATGCATTCTCCAAAACCCACAACGCCTAAGCAAGCTTGTGTTTCCTTTCTGCTAGCTGGTGGGGACGTAGCTGTTATTTTGTTGATCACATCCATTGGTATCTGACAACGTCCATCTTGCCATTTTATTCCTAAAAATGGCATCTATAATGCAGGTCCCTTGACCTTACTTTGTTTTATGGCAAAACCAGCCTTCAGAAGGATTTAGACTAGTTTCATTTCCTTCTCAAAAACTTCTTCTGCTGTATGGCCCCACACAATGATGTCCTCAATGTAGTGCAGACATCGTGGAGCTTCACCCTTTTGCAGTGCCATCTGGATCAGTCCATGGCAAATCATGGGGCTGTCAATTCCAGGTGTACTGGATGCCCCTCCAAGTAAAAGCAAACTGGGGCTTGCACTCTGCTGCCAAAGGGATGGAGAAAAATGCATTAGCAATGTCAATTGTGGCACACCAGTTGGCTGCCTTTGACTCCAGTTCGTACTGAAGTTCTAACATGTCTGGCACGGCAGCACTTGGTGGCAGTATGACTTCGTTCAGGCCACAGTAGTCTACTGTTAGCCACCAATCCCCATTAGACTTTCACACTGGCCATGTGGGACTGTTAAAGGGTGAGCGAGTCTTGCTGATCACTCCTTGGCTCTCCAGTCCATGAATCAGGTTATGGATGGGAATCAGGGAGTCTCCGTTGGTGCGATATTGCCGCCGGTGCACAGTTGTGGTAGTGATTGGCGTCTGTTGTTCTCTGACCCTCAGCAACCCCACAACAGAAGGGTCCTCCGAGAGACCAGGCAAGGTGGACAACTGTAATTTCCTCCGTCTCCAAGGCAGCTATACCAAAAGCCCACCAGCACCCCTTTGGGCCCTTGAAATACCCTCTCCTCAGGTAGTCTATGCCAAGGATGCACAGAGCCTCTGAGCCAGTCACAACAGGGTTCTTCTGCCACTCATTCCCAGTTCAGCTCACTTCAGCCTCCAGCACAGTGAGCTGTTGGGATCCCCCGTCACTCCAGAAATACAGATGGGTTCTGCCCCTCTATAACTTGATGGCATTAGGGTACACCGTGCACCGCTGTCCACTAGAGCCTTCTACTCCTGTGGGTCTCATGTGCCAGGCCACCGAATCCACACAGCCCAGTAAACCCAGTTGTCCCTTTCCTCCACCTGGCTGGAGGCAGGGCCCCTCTAACACTGGTCACAGTATTCATTGTTCACTTTTGTACATATGAGTCAGGAGTCCCTTTACTGAGTGCAGAAGATGATCAGCCCTTTTTACTCTGTCTGGGGAACTGCCCGCTGGAAACTGGAGCCACAATTTTCCTGGGAGAACCCCGCTGTGTGATTGTTTTTCCTTGCAATTCACATACCCGTGCCTCTAGGGTCAAAGTAGGTTTTCCATCCCACTTCCTCATGTCCTCTCCATGGTCTCGCAAGTAAAACCACAGGGTGCCCGTGGTGCGTACCCCCTATATCCTCTCTCTTGAGCGGAAGAATGCTGACTGCTAGTAGCCGAGATACTGGCCTGTATAGGTGGAGAGCAGGACCTATTCTCTTTGAGTTGCTGGATCTCCCAGGACAGCTTCTCTACAGCCAATATGAGGGAGGAAGAGATATTTTCTTCGTATTCCCAGAGTCAGCCAGCCACTTCATCCACCTTTGGTGCCTCTTCAGCTTTCCAGGCCAGTATTGCCAACGAGTTGTCATATGATGCTGGTGCGCTCCGTACCACCTTCCGCCACATGGGTTGTGTGCACCTGACTTCATCTGGATCTTTGGGTAACTGCTCATCGTTCAGGTCACTGTAAATCACCTCCAGCATGCCTAATTCCCTCAGGTACTGGATACCTCTCTCCATGGTGGTCCACTTGCCTGGGCGATATATAACATCTTCCTTGAAGGGATTCCTTTCCTTCACGCCTGACAGGAGTCACCTCCAGGGGCTAAGGACACAACAACTCTGAGATCAAGTGAAACAACATTGCACCCAGTGACTATTAAACTAATATAATGAATGCTTCTCACAAATTTAACACACTCTGGTCAGTTCTGTTATGTCAAACCCTTCGAGGCCCACGCTGTGCACAAAAAGGACTGTTGTGGTTTAACCCGGCTGGCAGCCAAACACCACACAGCCATTCGCTCACTCTCCCCCTCCCCAGTGGGATGGGGGAGGGAATCAGGAAAAAAAAGTAAAATTCATGGATTGAGATAAAGACAGTTTAATAGGAAAGAAAAGGAAGGGAAATAACAATAAAAAAATATACAAAGCAAGTGATGCACAATGCAATTGCTCACCACACACTAACCAACACCCAGCCAGCCCCGAGCAGCAATTGCTGCCCCCCAGCCAACTCCCCCCAGTTTCTATACTGAGCATGACATCATATGGTATAGAATGTCCCTTTGGTCAGTTAGGGTCAGCTGGTCTGCATGTGCCCGCTCCCACCTTCTCGCTGGCAGGACATGGGAAGCTGAAAAGTCCTTGACTGGTTTAAGCACTACCCAGCCACAACTAAACCATCAGTGCATTACCAGCATTCTTCTCACACTGAAGCCAAACCACAGCACTACACCAGCTCCTAGGAAGAAAATTAACTCTGTCCCAGCTCAAACCAGGACACCTCTCTGCTTCGTTCAGATGTGCCGCTTGTTAGGTTATCGGGGCCAAAGCTCAGCTAAGGAGGATTAATTAGTAATACCAGCATCCTCAGCTGCCGCGTGCTGCAGCGCTGCTTGGTAGTGAGCAACTGCGGGCCCTTGATTACCGGGGACGTTTCGAGCTTGCTTTTTCTCACCATTGATGCAGTAATATTACTGCAGTAATATAACACAATTATTTATTATGATACCTGTAAATTATTAAATACAAATAGACATATTAACAGAGCCACATGGTGGGGCCGGCTGTGTATTACACTGTGTTTGAGCTAGGTCGTGCCTTCCGCAACACCAACACCTCCCCTTCTGGCAGGTTCGTCTCCCCGAGAGCTGCAGTGAGCTGTTGCCAAGGCCAGGAGCAACCCGGAGCAGCAGCCGAGGGAAGGACACCCCTACGCTCCTCTGGTGGGGGAGGTCAAGCTGGGAGGCCCCAGCACAGGTCCCTTCTCCATCACCTCTGTCATCCCACAGCTTGGGGCTTGCTACACACATAGGGACGGTCCAGTGAACAGCTTGAACTGGCGACAGCATTGTTGCTCAAATACGCACACGCTCCTTGGCTGTGCACTGGGAACCTACAACAAGAAGGAAAGACACCGCTGGTACCGTCGGCTTAGCGGCTGTCCCCTCAAAAACCCGGAGGAGACGAGTGCTGCCTGCAAGGGACAGCCCCAGCACACACGTCCCACCAGGACCCTGCCCGGCCCACTGCAGGACGGTCGCCCCACGGCCCCGGATCGCAACAGGACTCACGACTGGTTGAAGCTGCTGCCATCCACCCACTCCAGGCGCTCGCCCCGTCTCCGCAGCCCAATCCAGTAATCATCCCTGCCCTGGAGGCGTGAGACAAACTCCTGGGTAGGAAAGAGAGAAGCCAACAGTCGGGAGCTGCTGCCAGCCCCACGCGAGTCACTGTCCCAGCCCCACGCTGCTCCCTGCTGGCCTCGCAGGCAGCCCCGGCCCCGCACTGCTACCCCCGGCCGTGGCACGGCAGCAGCTCCCACCCAAGGGCTGCTCCAGCAAGCTCCAGAGGCTTCTCAAGGAGCTCACCAGCACGGCCAGCGGTGCTGTTCCTGCTCTGCTCTGCCCCAGCCCTGCTCTGCTCGGGGGCCAGCCGAGCACCACAGATGGGCAGACGCGCCCTGGGCTCCACGCTGCACCCCGTGCCTCCCTCCCTCCCTGCCAGGCCCCAGCCCACAGCTGCATCTCTGGCCCTACAAGCACCTCTCGCCTGCCCAGCACCACCCCCACGCCTGCACCCCACCCAGAACCCCCCGTCACCCCCACGCAGCCACAACAGCCCCTCACTCACCATCTCCCACCCCATCTTGAGCATGGCCAGTGAGGCCCCGAGGGAGGAGCACTGCTCCTGGCTCTGCTCCCAGCTCCCCTCCTCCCTCGAGAGGTAGAAGCAGACCTTGCGGTACCCAACCCAGCCCTCAGGACAGGCCAGCACCCCAGCCGCAGGCAGATCTGGGTTCCCTCCGTGCCTTCCTGCTGCAGAGGGAAGGGGAGAAGGTCAGAGGATTGTGCTCCACAGGGACCAGGGGACAGCTCCACGGAGCTGGACAGAGGCAGCCACTGCTCCCTTACCTGATTGTACAGCAAAAGCCATGGCAAAAGCCACAACCAGAACCACGAGCACAGCCACCACCACCATGGCACACACTGGATGGCGCGCAGGCCACTTGCCTGGGGGAGGAACAAGCCACTGGCAGTGAGGACGGTGCTGTCCCACAGCAGGCATGGCCCTCGCATCCCCACCACCCCCAACACCAGCTGCCCAGGGAACACAGGAGGGACCCCCAGGGCACAGCCCGCAGCAGGAGAGCTGCCAGACAGACCCAGACATGCTGCGGGGCTGCTACGGACCACCCGATGAGGACTGAGCAGAACACGAGGCGTTCTTCGCTGGCTGGGCACACAGGTGGGGGTTTGAAAAGCCAACACACAGCCAGAGTTGAAAATGGCAACAAGGGCTTCTGTGGGTTTAGGAGCAGCAGCAGGTAGACTCTGAAAAACCCAACTGCACCCTGCCCTGAGCAGCCTGCCCACGGGTGACATTGCCACAGAGAAGCCATCCCCTCCCTACAGGCCGCAGAGCTGGCTCTGTACTCACACGGAGATCCGTGTGCCCTTCTGCCTGTATCCCCTGGCATCTCTTTGCAAAGGCTTGCCTCTTCACCTGGGGGACCCAAGGCCTGCTCCAACTCTCCTGACTGGGAACATCTACAGGCTTGCGCCCAAGGCATCACAGCTGCCAAGAAAGCCTGTTTCAAGCCAGGCTGAGACACAGTTTTACCTCCACAGCTCTTATCGTCGTATTGGGACATTGCAGAGAAGATGATGATGACAATGATGCAGTAGATGGGGACGTTTAATTCCGTGTGCTGGCTGGGGCCACGCTTGGCTCTCCCGGATCAGCCGTGGCCCTGTGCTCACACCCAGGCTCACGGAGGCGATGCCAGCGCAGGCCTGCCCTGGCCCTGCTCCCCCTGGCACGCTGCAGCCTGTCCCCAGCAGCCGGCCAGCACCTGGGGAGACAAACGCAGCGTCAGGGAGCTCAGGGACCGGCCCTCGGCCCCCAGCACAGCCAGCACCCTCCCCAACACCCTGCACCCACCCTGCCCACACAGCCCGCCAGCCACTCGACGCCTGCCACCAGCCCCCTGCCCACCGCTCAGCCCCCCCCCTGCTCCACCACCAGCCCGGGCCCAGGCACAACAATTGGGGGGACGGGGGCCCCCAACACCTCTGCCCAGCCCTGCTCACCACCCCTGACGCGCACCAACACCCCCAGCCCCGGCACCCCAGCCTGGGCCAGGGGCCGCACCTTCAGCCCCTGCAGCCAACAAGGGGCTGCAAACTCGGCTCTCCTGGGGGCGATGGGATGGACCGGGCCTGAGCAAAGCTCCTTACGGGGTGCTCCGCACACAGACTGAAGCCAGGGCGAGGGAGGGATAAGGCACAGTGCACACGAAAACACACACGCCTGCAATTCTTTTTTTTTTTTGCTTTCCCCCCCACTAACCCGACAGAGCCCCTCGCACCGAGCCCCATCGGTCAAGGCAGAAACCAAAGCTCACTCCGGCTGCTGGAGCACAAGCTCCCCGCCCTGACATGCCAACACCAGCCCCGGGGAACCGCCGGCTGCCGGCACAGCAGAGTGGCAAAGCAGGCTCAGCTTGCACCGGGGACAGGGCCATTCCCCCCACAGCTGCTTCTGCAAAGCAGCTCCTGCCCTGGCAACCCAGCGCCATTAAGCACCTGCACAAACAGGGTGTTGTTTTTTGGGTGGGGTTTTTTGGGAGTTGTTTACGAGCCCCAGCTGGGCTCCCTGCCAGGAAAAGCCGCCGCGGCTCCGCCCCACCGCGCCGCGGGGGAGGGCAGCAGCCACCCCAGCACAAAGGGAGGGGGGACGACCCGAAGCAGAACCCAGTGCCCGGGAAAGCCTCCCCAGGAGCCCTTCTCTGCTGCACAGAGAAACCAGAGGCAGCCACAGCTGCTGGGGAACGGGCTCCTCCTGCCGCTCCCGCACCGGCACCGGCGGGGAGCAAACGCGGGCAAAACCCAGCAGGAAAGGGGGGCGCGGGCAGCGCCCAGGGCCGGCCGAGCCCGCCGGGCCCCCTTCACCGCCCCCCTCCCTCCGCGGCGAGCGGCCGAGCCCCAGCAGCCCCCACGGCCGGGCCCTACCTGCGCTACGGCCGCCCCCGGGCTCCGGACGCTCCCGCCGCTGCCGCCGCTCTCCGCCCCGATCGCTCCTGACGGGAGAGGCGGTACCCGGCCTGAGAGCCCGCTCAGCCCGCCCACCGCCCACGCCCAATCAGCGCGCAAGGGGGAGGCGTGGCGGGAGGAAGCAGCCAATCGCAGCGGCCGCTTTACGGAGCTGGTGCGGGGAAGCAGCCAATCGCAGCGGCCGCTTTATCAGTCGCTCCTCGTGCGGGGCCTCGGCGCCCCCGGCCCAGGCCGTGTCGGGTCAGCTCGGTCTTTAACGGCCAGGCCCGTCAGGGGCGCGGGGCCGTGTCCCAGAGATGGGGCCTTGTCCCCGCTGTGCCAGAGCCACGGCCCGCGCCCAGCCCAGCTCTTTGCTTTATGCCATTGCCGCGCTGGCCCAAACAGAGCCCTGGGGAACACCGCTCATGACCGGCCGCCATTGCATTTAACTCCATTCACCACAACTCTCTGGGCTCAGCCACCCAGCCAGGTTTTTACCCAGCAAAGAGTACACCTGCCCTAGCCACGAGCTGCCAGCTTCCCTAGGAGAATGCTGTGGGAGACGGTGTCAAAGGCTTTGCTAAAGTCCAGGTACATGACATCCACAGCCTTTCCCTCATCCACCAGGCAGGTCACCACGTCATAGAAGGAGATCAGCTTGGTCAAGCAGGAGCTGCCTTTCATGAGCCCATGCTGGCTGGGCCCGATCCCCTGGTTGGCCTCCACTTGCCTGTTGAGCATACTCAAGATGAACCCTTCCATAACCTTCCCTGGCAACGAGGTCAGGCTGACAGGCCTGTAGTTCCCCGGATCCTCCTTCCGGCCCTTCCTGTAGATGGGCGTCACGTTGGCAAGCCTCCAGTCATCAGGGACCTCTCCTGTTGACCAGGACTGCTGATAGATGATGGAGAGCGGCTTGGCAAGCTCCTCCGCCAGCTCCCTCAGTACCCTCGGGTGGATCCCATCCAGCCCCATAGACTTGTGAGCGTCCAGGTGGTGTAGCAGGTCGTTAACTGCTTCCTCCTGGATTATGGGGGCTTCATTCTGCTCTCCATCACTCTTTTCCAGCTCAGGGGGCTGAATGCCCTGGGGATAACTAACTGGCTGTTAAAGACTAGGGCAAAGAAGGCTTTAAGTACCTCAGCCTTTTCCTCATCCTTGGTGGCAATGTTCCCCCCGCCCCCACATCCAGCAAAAGATGGAGATTCTCCTTGGCTCTCATTTTGTTATTAATGTATTTGTAGAAACATTTTTTATTATCTCTTACAACAGTGGCCAGACTGAGTTCTAGCTGGGCTTTTGCCTTTCTCATTTCCTCTCTGCATGACCTGACGAGATCCCTGTACTCTTCCTGAGTTGCCTGCCCCTTCTTCCACAGGTGGTAATCTCTCCTTTTTTCCCTGAGTGCCAGCAAAAGCTCCCTGTTCAGCCAGGCCAGTCGTCTTCCCCGACGGTTCATCTTACGGCACATGGGCACAGCCCGCTCCTGTGCCTCTAAGACTTCCTTCTTGAAGAAGGCCCAGCCTTCCTGGACCCCTTTGCCCTTCAGGACTGCCTCCCAAGGGACTCTCCCAACCAGTGTCCTGAACAGGCCAAAGTCTGCCCTCTGGAAGCCCATGGTAGTGGTTTTGCTGACCCTCCTCCATACGTTGCCAAGAATTGAAAACTATCATATCATGTTCGCTAAGCCCACGATGGCCTCCGACCACAACATCTCCCACCAGTCCATGTGGTCCATCGACTTGGGACGGGTGAGGAGAGAAGCTGCCGATGAAGAAAAAGTTGTTGAGTACCTCAGCCTTCTCCTCATCTGTTGATACTAGGTCGCCATTCTTGTTCATTGAGGGGGTATGCTTTCTTTAACCTTCCTTTTCTGGCTGACATACCTGTAGAAGCCCTTCTTGTTATTCTTTACATCCCTTGCCAAATTCAGCTCCAGCTGCGCCTTAGCCTTCCTGACCCCCTCCCTACACAACTGGGCAGCTTCCCTGTACTCTTCCCAGCATACCTGTCCTGCTTCCACTGCCTGTGCAGTTCCCTCTTGCTCTGTACTTTGACCAGCAGGTCTCGACTCAGCCATGCTGGTCCCTTTTTGCCTGATTCCTTACACCTGGCGACTGAGAGCTCTTGCACGCTATGGAAGGTGTCCTTACAGATCTGACAGCTCTGTTCCGTTCCCCTGTCCCTGAGGACCATTTCCCAGGCGGTCCTTCTGACTAACTCCTTCAAGAGCTGGAAGTTTGCTTTTCAAAAATTTAGGGTCCTGACTATACTCCTCGCTTTTCCCATATCCCTCAGGAGTGTGAACTCCACCATTGCATGATCACTGCAGCCCAGGCTGCCTCCAGTCTTGACGTCACCGATGAGCTCACTTGCATTGGTGACCATCAGGTCCAGTATTGCATCCCCTCGGGTAGGGGTGTCTATTACCTGGCTTAGGAATTTACCCTCAGTGCATTCTAGGAATCTCCTGGATTGCCTAACAGCTCGCCGTGTTGCTTTTCCAGCAAATGTTGGGGTGGTTCAAGTCCCCCAGTAGGATGAGAGCCTGCAAGCGCAAAGCCTCCGGGAGGTGGAGGAAGAAGGCTTCATCAGTAAGCTCCCCTTGATCATGCAGCCTGTAGTGGACACCAAGCACAAGGTTCCCTTTGTTGCCTCTGTCTGATTCTTACCCATAAGCTTTTGATCTGCTTGTGGCTATTCTTCAGGGACAGCTCTTCACACTCTATTGATTTCTTTATGTAGAGGGCAATGCCTCCGCCCCACCTTCCTCGCCTGTCCCTTCTGAACAGCCTGTAGCAATCAACAGCCACATTCCAGTCATGGGATTCGTCCCACCAAGTTTCAGTTATGGCAATGAGGTCATAGCTTTCTAGCAGCACAGTAGCTTCCAACTCCTCCTGTTTGTTCCCCATGCTGTGTGCGTTCATGTAGAGGCATTTCATCTGGGCTGTTGGCCATGTCACCTTCTTAGTGGAACACCCCTTGTTTCCCTTGAGGTGTTTCACGGAGGTTTCCTTGTTGGCTCCTACTACCTCAGGAGCCCCCAGCTCATCTCTGCAAGACTTCGACTGTGCTGCAGCGTCCCCAGCATGCCTCTGGGCAACAGGTTGAGGGCTCATAGTAGCACCCCATCCCTCTAACCGTTGTGCACCATCCCACAGCTTGTCACAGGCAAGCCTGGTATGTTCCCCCTCCCCCTTCACATCTAGTTTAAAGCCCTGGCCATGAGTTCCGCAAGCTCCTGAGCGAAGACCCTCTTTCCCCTTTGAGAAAGGTGGCTCCCATTTGACGCCAGCAAGCCTGGTGCCATGTAGGCCATCCCATTGTCAAAAAACCCAAAGTTGTGATGGTGGCACCAGCCATGGAGCCATGTATGAATAGATTGAATCTGCCTGTTCCTTCCAGTGTCACTGCCCACAACTGGAAGGAGGGAGGAGAAAATAACCTGTGCCCCAGATTCCCTCGCTAACCATCCCAAGGCCCTGAAGTCTCTTTTAATCACCCTTGGGCTGCGTACTGCAACTTTGTCACCACCCATGTGGAAGAGCAGTAATGGGTAGCAGTCTGAGGGCCATACCAGGCTGGGAGGTCTCCTAGTGATATCTCTGAGCCGGGCTCCTGGGAGGCAGCAGACATCCCTAGGATATATGTGGTCTTGGTTGAAAACATTCTTTTGGGGTAAAAATATGGGCACCCAGGGATCTACAATACCTCCTTGTTCCCCTCTAGGTTGTATATTGAAGCATTGGGACAAATGTGGAGGAGATCCCCTCACTAAAGGAGAAATGATTGAATATTGTAATCATTGGTGGCCAAAGTATAAATTGGAGAGTGAGGAAAAATGGCCAGAGAATGCAACTTCGAATTATAATACTATTCTGTGGTTATAATACTATATACTATATATTATAACGCTATAATACTATTCTGTGGTTATAATACTATTCTGTAGAAGGTTAGATAAGTGGGATGAAGTACCTTATTGTCATGGTTTAACCCAGCAGGCAGCTAAACACCACACAGCCGTTCGCTCACTCTCCCCCCCCCAATTGGGACGGGGGAGAGAATCAGGAAAAAAAAGTAAAATTTGTGGGTTGAGATAAAGACAGTTTAATAGGACAGACAAGGAAGGGAAAATAATAATAATAATAATAACAATAATGATATGCAAAGCAGGTGATGCACAATGCAATTGCTCACCACATGCTGACCAATGCCCAGCCAGTCCCCAAGCAGCGATCGCTCCCCCCCGGCCAACCCCCCCAATTTCTATACTGCCCATGACGCCGCATGGTATGGAATGGCCCTTTGGTCAGTTTGGGTCAGCTGGCCTGGCTGTGCCCCCTCCCAGCTCTTTGTGCCCCTGGCAGAGCATGGGAAGCTGAAAAGTTCTTGACTGGTGTAAGCAGTACCCAGCAACAACTCAACCATCAGTGTGTTATCAGCATTCTTCTCATGCTGAATCCAAACCACAGCACCACACCAGCTCCTAGGAAGAAAATTAACTCTGTCCCAGCTCAAACCAGGAGCTGGTTCGAAACCTCTCTGCTTCGTTCAGATGTGCCACTCGTTAGGTTATCGTGGCCAAAGCTCAGCTAAGGAGGATTAATTAGTAATACCAGCATCCTCGGCTGCCGCGTGCTGCAGCACTGCTTGGTGGTGAGCAACTGCGGGCACTTGATTACGGGGGATGTTTCTAGCTTGCTTTCTGTCACCATCGATGCAGTGTTATCGATGCACTAATATTACTGCAGTAATATAACACAGTTATATTCATTATGATACCTGTAACTAATTAAATACAAATAGACGTATTATTAATAGAGCCACATGGTGGGGCTGGCTGTGTATTAGACTGTGTTTGAGCTAGGTCGTGCCTTCTGCAACACCAACATCTCCCCTTCCAGCAGGTTCATCTCCCTGAGAGCTGCAGTGAGCTGTTGCCGAGACCAGGAGCAACCCGGAGCAGCAGCCGAGGGAAGGACACCCCTACGCTTCTCTGATGGAGGACAAAACCCAGGACACTTATATAGATCTATTCTTTACTTAAAGAAATGACCGTGAGACCCCAAAAAAATGTAAAATGTTGACTTCAGATTCTAATGTAATGATGATGGATGAAATGAAAAAGGCTTCGCAATGCTGTTCTGCCTGTAGTGTAGGGAAGAGGAGTTTGAAATTAGAAGATGAAGATGTTCCAATGTTGGTACCATTTACTGCCTCAGATTGAATGAATTGGAAGGCAATTGCAGAAAGTAGACGGCATGTCAGGCATGACTATATCTCAGTTAATTGAAATTGCACACAAAGTTTCTAATAACAGAGAAGAGGTTGAAAGAAAGGAAAGTGAAAGAGAAAAGTTGAAAGCTAAGCAACAGAGTGCAGCCATATTGGCTGCTGCTTTTGTTAAAGCTCAGGCTCCATCTAGGGGTCGAGGCTTGAAAGGAAGAGGTCGTGGAATGGGAGGACGTGGACTGGGAGGACAACCAGGTTCGAGGGCACCTCTAGAAAGAGATCAGTGTGCCTTGTGCAAAGAGAAAGGACATTGGAAAAAGGAGTGCCCGAAAAGACAGCCTAATTGGGCTCCCGTTCCAGCCACTTCTCCAAGGCCTGGAGAATTGCTTGGAATTGTGGTAGAAGATTCGGATTGATGGGGATCGGGGGTCAAGGAAATGAAATCCCCAGCCGAACCCCTGGTTGATGTTAGGCTGGGGAATGATGTCGTTAAATTTCTAGTTGACACAGGAGCAACCTACTCTGTACTGAATAGTTGCAAGGGACCCATGAGTAAATATTCTGTAGTTGGTGTAACAGGAAAGCGGGAGGTTAATCCCTTTTTCCAACCGATTAAATGTCAGATGGGTAACAGGATGCTTCAACATGAATTTTTATACATGCCAGAATGCCCGATACTTCTAATGGGAAAGGACTAAATTGGGGGTGTAGATAGCCTTCGACAAAAATAAAAGAAGAATCCTGCCAAATAATGCCTGGGAAGCACAAATATATGTATTACAGGAATTACTTGAGACAGCAAAAAACAAGGAGAAGGAGGGACTAAGCAGCCCCTTTTTGGAGATAGAAGACACTGCAACTCCTTTTGTATGGGCAACCGAGCATCCTGGAAGAGCCAAATCAACCAAACTGGTAAAAACAGAATTAAAGCTGGAAGCCAGACCGGTACAACAGAGACAATATCCTATGAAATTGGAAGCTCGTGTTGGGCTGGAACTCATCATAAATAGTTTTCTCAGATATGGATTGCTACGAGAATGCCGGTCAGGATATAATACCCCCATCTTACCTGTTAAGAAGCCACACTTGCAGGAATATAGACTAGTCCAGGACTTAAGAGCAATGAATCAGAAAAAAAACCCATCAGTGGATGTTCACCCGGTGGCACCCAACCCTTACACCTTGTTAACTACCATCATTGATTCCAATGTTTATTTTACAGTGCTGTATTTGAAGGATGCTTTCTTCTGCATCCCCATAGAGGAACAAAGTCAGAAGCTGTTTGCCTTTGAATGGGAAAGTCCTACGACAGGATGAAAAATGCAGTTGCGCTGGACGGTACTTTCCCAAGGATTCAAGAACAGCCCCACAATTTTCGGTAATGTACTTGCGAAAGAACTGGAGCAATGGCAAGGTAGAAAAACTAATGTTACCTTGCTGCAGTACGTGGATGATATACCATTGGGGGCGGATGCAGCTGAGGAATGCAAGGAAGCAACCATAAGTTTACTAAACTTTTTGGGACTGGCAGGATATGGAATATCAAGGAAAAAGGCACAAGTTGTTCAGACAACTGTGATGTATCTGGGGTTCAAGATATCCCAGGGAGAGAGGAAGCTAGGGACTGAGAGTGAAGAAGCAATATGTCAAATTGCACCCCCCCAACCAAAGAGAGAGCTTAGATCGCTTTTAGGAATGGCTGGATGGTGTCGTCTGTGGATTCCTAATTTTGGATTAATGGCTAAACATTTATACGAAGCTGTTAAAGGGCCAGGAGAGCTGCTGGAATGCACTCCAGACTGCCGGAAAGGATTTGATGCAATAAAAGTTGCTCTCGAGTGCCCTGGCTCTATTTCTTCCGAACCTAACAAAGCCTTCTGAACTTTATGTGCATGGGAGAGGACATCAAGCATTAGGAATACTAGTGCAGCCTCTGGGGAACTGGAAGAGGCCGGTGGCTTACTTTTCAAAGCATCTTGATAAAGTAAGTGCCAGATGGCCAGGATGCCTGAGGGCAGTGGCAGCTACTGTACTGCTGGTCCGGGAAGCACGGAAGTTGGCTTTAGGACAGAAAATCACTGTTTACGTGCCACATGCTGTTATAGCGGTATTGGAACGGAAGGGACATCATTGGCTGTCCCCAGGCAGCATGGTTCAGTATCAGGTGATACTGCTCGAACAAGAAGACGTAACAGTGAAGGTATCTAGTGCCTTAAATCCAGCATCTCTTATTACCTTTACACGAAGAAGAAGAGTTAGCACATGAGTGTTTACAAACTAAACAGGCCATGCAGACCTGAGGGGTGTCCCCTTATGGAACCCTGATTGGGAATTGTTCACTGATGGGAGCAGTTTTGTCACCAAAGGGGAGCGGGAAGCTGGATATGCTGTTGTCACTCTGGAGAAAGAGATAGAGGCATCATTGCCAGTGAACACTTCTGCACAAAAAGCTGAATAATTGCATTGATTCGAGCCTTAGAAATATCAGAAGGGACACGAGCTAACATCTATACGGGCTCAAAATATACATTTGGAGTAATACATGCGCATGGTGCAATTTGGAAAGAGAGGGGATTGTTCTCATCGCAAGGAAATCCTATGAAATATAGCAAGGAAATTCTGAGATTGCTTGAAGCAGTCAATAAGCCAAAGGAAGTGGCGGTGATACATTGCAGAGCACACCAATCAGGACAGAATGGTATAATTACAGGAAATCGAAAGGCGGATGAGATTGCAAGACGAGCCGCTCTGTCTGTAAGGACAGCAGCCTTAGTCCCTGAAAGAACTTTTGACATTGATGTTCCTGAATATACAGAAAAAGAAAAGAAATTGGCTGAGTTTCCTAACTGTATTAAGGCCTCTGAAGGATGGTGGAAAACCCCAGACGGACAATGCATAGTTACTCCTCAAGTAATGAGAGAAATTATGAAAAGGACAGAGAGTGCCACTCATAAGGGAGCTGAGGCTGTAGCAGAAGTGACAAGGACGTACGCAACAGGCATTAATATGCTGAACGTTGCCAAAGGGATTACAAAGGGATGTGAGACTTGTTTGAGGAATAATCCCAAAATTCAAGAGAGACCCTTACCAGGAGAGGTGAAAAGAGGCCCTGCACCAGGGAGTTATTGGCAAATTGATTTCTCAGAATTACCAAAGTGTAAAGGATCTAAATATTTATCGGTAATTGTCAATACCTATTTGGGCTGACCAGAGGCTTTTCTGTGTCGCACCGAAAAGGCCAGGGAGGTAATAAAAGTGCTTTTAATAGAAATAATACCTAGATTTGGAGTCCCTGAGGGATTTTCATCAGACAGAGGACCCCATTTTGTAGCAGAAATTATCCGAGAAGTGTCAAAGTTTTTGCAGATTAAATGGGATTTACACACTCTGTGGAGACCACAATCTAGCGGGAAAGTAGAAAGGATGAATCAAACAACAGATTAGAAAATTATGTCCAGAAACTCAGATGAACTGGACAGAGGTTTTGTCTTTAGCATTACTTAGAATCAGGATAACACAGCGAGCGAGCGAGCAAGTTAGCCCATTTGAAATATTATACGGGAGACCTTACGTTGCAAATGTAACGGGAAAAGATAATCAGATGCACTTAAGTGGAGATCAGAACTTGAAAAATTATTTCAGTTCTTTGGGCCAAGTTATTAACTCTCTTCACAGATATATTCTAGTTAAAGCTCCTGTGCCCTTGGATTCCCCAGTACACCCCTTCAAGCCCAGAGACTTGGTCTACCTATGGACGTGGAAAGACGAAGCACTCGTCGAAAAGTGGAAAGGGCCTTACCAAGTATTGCTGACTACTAATACTGCAGTAAAGCTCCAGGGAGCTGAGTCCTGGATTCATTCCACTAGAGTGATAAAACAGTAAGGGTGTAAGAATTCTTCATAAAAATACACGAGGTGGTTGATTATTGTATTGATGATTTGGGTAGGGGGAAATGATTTACAGATTATGCTGCTGCAATGGGATCAAACTTGAAATTTATGGGAATTATTAGCCTGAGAGGTAACCAACAGCTCCTCCTTTTGTATTGGGTCTGGAAACTCAGTAGGAGAAATGTACAGCTCATGGCTGACAGGAGTTCCTACTCCGCTGGCGTTGTTGAAAAATTATACCATGTTGAAAGCCTTTGAAATAAATGTAACTTATAGGAGCCTTTACAGTATGGGGAAGATTACCAAAACTAAAAACGGATGCAGCGGTGCTTGGTGGTGAGCAACTGTGGGCACTTTATTACAGGGGCTGTTTCTAGCTTGCTTTCTGTCGCCCTCCTTCTGGTATTATTGATATGGGATTATTTATACAGCATTCTTATTGCAGTATTATCAATACAGTATTAGCAACACAGCATGATTAATGCAGTATTACCAACACAGCATTATTAATACAGCATTAGCAGTGCAGTATTATCCTCACAGCATTATCAATGCAGTATTATCAATACAGTGCTATTGATGCAGTAATATTACTACAGTAACATAACACAGTAACACTCGTTATAATACCTGTGTCACAAATGCAGGTTTGTGAATCCTGCTGATTATGTCGATTTATTGTGAATGAGTGACTTTACACAGTTTGATTTAGAAGCAGTTTAGAATTTACTTGTAGCATATTCGCTCTCTACAGCTCCCTGAAAGGAGGGTGTAGTGAGGTGGGTGTTGGTCTCTTCTCCCACGGAGTTAGCGATAGGACGAGAGGAAATGGGCTCACGCTGCGCCAGGGGAGGTTTAGGTTGGATATTGGGAGAAATTTCTTCACGGAAAGGGTGGTCAAGCATTGGAACAGGCTGCCCAGAGAGGTGGGGGAGTCCCCATCCCTGGAAGTGTTCAAAAAACGGGCAGAGGTGGCACTGGGGGACATGGTTCACTCTGGTCTACCCTTGGTTGGTTTAGTGTGGACTTGGTAGTGTAGGTTAATGGTTGGACTGGATGATCTTAAAAGTCTTTTCCAACCTAAATGATTCTACGATTCTATGATTCTAAATGGCAGGATTTGATTGTAATATTTTAATAGCACTCAGTCATCAGTGATTAACAATGTGATTAGACAAAATGGATCAAAACAGTGACTTAGTTACAGACTCGAAGATGGCAAGGTTCACTCTATTACTAGATGGAAGTGCATAAAGGAAAATTAAATTACACTGAGTTGGAATGATTCGCAAAGGGATTGCGTATGTAGGGGATAAGGAGGACCCTCCCGTTGAGTCACGAGGTTCGGAATAGACCCCCTTGCTTTCTAAACTCCTTCTCAGAGAGGAGTCTGGGTGCGGCTGGGCCCACTCTTGGTCTCAGACTTGGTCAACGGTTTAATAGGAATAAGGATAATGCAGCAGTATGAGACTCACTTTGAAATTAAATCGTACATCTGCAGACTACTTAAACTGATTCACACATGCATACAAACAAACGTGAATACATATATATAATAGTATACCTGTTAAAAATTCCCCTCGAGTTCAGTGACATACGTCTAATGTCTTGGCATTTCTCAACGGGCGAGGGTTGAGCCTCGAGGAGTGAAGGGTTTCAGCCCAGGCTCCACTGTCGGTCTTCGGCGATGGATTTCTGGTTGCAGCAAACTGTCAGGGTCTGCTAGCTTCGCTGGCTCTGAGAGGCGTTTCGATCAGAGGGAGATGCTGGTGCAGCCCGCGGCGGTCCAGGAGAGCTCAAAGGGCCTCCCCTAGGACTGCTGTTCATAGCATTGTGAGATGATTGACTTTAACCACCAGTAAATTTCCACCCAAGCCACAGTTCGGGTCGGTAGTTGCTGGAATTCCAGTAGCGCTGATACCGCTCTGTTCCAAGGCTGCCAGGGGTAGCTGCTTGTTCTTGCTCCCCTCATGAGCCATAATATGAAGATTTTGATAAGAACAGAGCCGCTCTCTGCTTCTCCATGTAGGAGTTTCTGGTACAATTAAGGGTGCTTAACTGACCAACTCGCTACACAAAGGCTGCAGCCTGGAATTCCGGAGGTCGTAAAGAGGTGTACGAGAAAGAGCAATAAGGGGGTGGGGGGGATTGCACCACCACAGGTGGGCAGCAGGGATGGCATCAGCTCCAAACCATCCTCCCAAGCGCATCAGCTGATGGCTGCCCATCGTCAGCATCTTCACCCACCAGCCGCGAGAGCGACACGCATGGTTTTTAGGCGACGGATCCCATCCGCCTTCCCCACAAAGGAACAGTTGCCAGCTCCCAGCCAGGGCCTCTTCCCCACTTGAAAGGGTCAGTTCCTTTTACAGAACAAGTGCTTAAAAAAACAAAACAAAACAAAACAACCCGCCAACAAACACAGGGCCAAAGCTACAGCCTTCTATCGCAGCTGGTGCCAGGTGGCAGATGCAGCAGACAAAGCTATTTCTGGGCTCAAGAGCCGGAGGGTGATGCCAGCTTTTCCATCCCATCTCATTGCAGAGACCCTGGCAGGGAAGAGCGAGCAGAGCTGGGAACACCAGCGGATGGAAGGGAGTGGTTGCTCTCCCCTTGGGCAGCTCTTGGCAGCACCCTCCTGTTTTCAGTGCACCAAAAGGAGAGAGAAGGTGCTGGGGGCAGGAGGAGGAGCCCGGGGAGATGGCTGTGTCTGCACAGGGGTGCGGTTGCTTGCGCAAGGCTGTGTACGGGGGCTCTCAGGGCCCCCCGAATCCTGATCCCCCCCAAGGTGCTGCTGCAGGAGCCCCAGCAGCAGCTGTGGGTGGCAGGGACAAACCCAGCTGGGTGGTGGGTGAAGAAACCTCGCTGCCCCCCTGCGAGGGCAGTGCTGGTGTGGCTCTGTGCAAGGGCGGGCATCAGGGCTGCTGCAAACGGCCCCTTCCCAGTGCTCCCAGTCCATCCATCCGCAAGCATCCCAGCTCAGGCGGCTGTTTCCATGCAGCGGGGATGGGAGCAGCGCAATACCCTGGGGCAGTCCCAGCGAGCTTTGCAGCTCGCTCTGCGCTGGGGAAACCCTAGTTCTGGAGGTTTTTGCTCTAGGGAGAGGCTCTTATCACCATCTTATCCCCATCACGCCGACGTGGCAGCTGTGGCTCAGACTTGCAGCCGTCCCCAGGTCCCCCGTCCCCCTCCTCTGCTCAGCAAAACAGGGTTTGGGTGTTCTCCCTCCTTGGGCTCTGGGCCAGGCGCTGCCTCATGGCGACCTCACTTGCTGGGGTGGTAGTTTGGGATTTTTTTTAATCCCCCCACCTCTTTTTGCCTTTCTAACCCTAACGCTCTCATGGCTGCACTTCCTCTCTCTGCCTTTGCAATGCTGCTGCAAGCACCATGCCGTGAGCATCTGTCTCCTCCAGTGCCCGGCACGAGCCACCTCCTGGGTGAGCTGTGCTGCGCCTGGGGCGAAAGCACGACCTGAGGATGGGGACGGTCCAGGAGGAAGATTGAAGGGGACGCTGGCATGGGCAGAAATCCCAAAGGCATCGCCCCAGGGGGCTGGATGGGGGCCCTGGTGCACCCTGGAGCCATGGCAGGCCGAGGCAGGGCCAGGGGCAAGTGCTGCCGGGCAGAAAGGGACCGGCACAGCGTGCCCATGGGTGTGCGTGCACAAGCAGGCTTGGCTGGTACAGAAGGATGCTCTTCCCAGCCCTCCCTGAGCAAACTTGCTTGAAAGCACCACACAACAGAGCCCAGCTAGCGTCACGATTAATTTGTGCAGGAGATGGTCGGTGCACAACAACGTCAGCACTGGCTCCACATCCCCCGATGAGGGCCTGATCCTGGCCCATCCCCAAGCGTCTCTCCCGACCACAGCCCAGCTTGCGGCCCATGGCTCAGAGCTGGGTGGCTTCTTTCTGGCAGATCCAGTGCAATCCCGAGCTGCAGCTGTTAGAGCCGATCTTGTCCTGCCGGAGCATCCCGCAGGCTCTGCCTTCATCCCCGGGGCTCAGCGGGAACCTGCGGGTGCAGGAGGGAGCCCACGTCACGGCACGAGGGGCCCTCGGGTGATGGTGGAGGTGCCCACCCCGACACCCATCCCTCCCCAAAGCGCTCACCGGCTCTGGTCCAGGCGGGAGCCGTTCACCCAGGTCCAGCCCTTCCCACTGGAGGGGAGGGAGAGGTCGATCCAGAAGTAGCGGCTGGGTTTCTGTAGGATTTTATTGAGGAAATCCTGTATCGGGGGAGAGGGCAGGGGGTGACGCCCACGTGCCATGGATCACCATCCCAAAACAGGCTCCAGCCTGTCCCCGTGCAGCCCCCAGCCCAGAACTGAGCCCCACCCGTGTCCCCCACACTCTGACGCTGGCAGAGGCATCCCGGGGGCTTGGGTGCTGATCCCAGATTTCGGGGCAAGCCCTCAGCCCTTCCCCAGGTGCCACCAGCAGCCCCTCGGGTGCAGTCCGGGCACCCGTCCCACATCCCCGATGCCATCGGTCCCTTTACCAAATCATCCAGGTCCCCCGGCATCATTAGCTCGGCACCCCGATTCGCACAGTCCTCCCGGCTCTTGTTCCAAGGGTTGAACCTGTCGGCAGCCCAATAGCACTTGGTCCCGCGCAGCACCCAGCCCGTGGGGCAGAGCCTGCACCCCTCACTCTCTGAAAGACAGTCAGTGCCACGTTCAGCCACCAAGAAGCCACCTTGGCCCCTGCACATCCAAAGAAGGACAAGTGTTTAAGTCCTGCTTGCTCCCCAGGAACACGGGGATGCCCTGAGCTTTGCTTGGTTCTCCAGTTTAGGGGTGCTGCAAGTTCTTGGGAATGCTGATGGTGTGGAGATGCATTGTGGCCGGGGCAGTTACCTTGCAGCTTTGACAAGCAGAGACCTTTCTTCAGCTCCGAGCGGATGTTCTCCAGGGTGGCGTTGCCGTCTCCTACGTTCCCGCTCCCGTTTTTGCAGCTTCCTGGGTTCTGTGACTGCTGGTGGAGAACTGCAAGGGAAGGATGGAGCAGGGGAGAGGGACTGGCTCCCTCAGGCATGATGCCCACCGACATCTACCCGCACGTGGCCCCAGCAGGATGCCGGGCAGTGTCTGGGATGGATCCTGACCCCAAGCCGGTGCTCAGAGCCCTCCAGCCCTCCCCTCATCCTTCCTGCTATCTCAGCTCACCTTGAGCCTTGATCTGAGCATCTCAGGGGGGTGAGAACTGGCCTGGGGTCCCAACCCAGAGCAGACCCCAGGCCGTCTTCTTTTGGGGTACGGGGTCAGCACCTCTGAGCTCACCCACACACTCACTTGGAACTGCCTCCACCCCACTGCTGCTTTGCACTGGCGACAGGATGTGGCCCCTGCACCCCCTGCATGAGGCAGCACACGAGGTATGGAGGCATCAAACAGGACAGCTGCAGAAAGCCCCGTAGCCTCTGACCGCTACGGAAGCGGCCTCCCCTGCAAAACAAGCTGCGCCAGCCTTATCTGTGCAGCCAGAGGGGCCTGACGCAAGGGTGAAGGGCTCTTTGCCACCTTCTGACCACCCCTTGCAGCACAGCGAGCCCACAGGCACCTGCAGTGCACGTGACAGCTCCCAGCAGATTTATTTTGGGGTCTTCTCCGCTACTGGACACACACCAAGTTCAAACAATCATCCCCAGGTCGCTGCTGGCCCCAGATCCACCCTACAATGGGGACAGCAGATCCCTACAAAGCCACCATGCCCCGGCTCACGCCCAAAGTTGCTCCCACATGCCGAGAGCATCACCTGCGTTTTGCAGCTCTCGGCCCCGTGGAGGGCACGGTGCCCAGGGAAGCTCGAGTCTGATCCCTTTGCTCCCTCCTCCGAACCCCTGTGCCAAAAGCATGGCAGATCCATCCCCACAGTTCAAATCCACACCCGAGTCCCTCCCCAGCGCAAGATCCAGTGGATCTCCCCCGCTTTGGAGGATCTCCTTGCCAAGTTACATCAGACACTTGAGTCTCCCTTCCACATGCTTGGTGTGGTTTGGGGGTGCTGTGGGCAGCATCAGATGGCACCAGCAACATCACACTGGGTGCAAGACTAATTTTGTCAGGGCTCCGTGTGACCCTGAGCTCGGCCACGGGGTGTCAAATCCTGACCCTGCCACAGCTGAGAAGTTTCCAGTGGTTTCCCCTCGCTGGCCAACCAAAACAGCCAAGTCTCCTCCACCCAGCAGCTCTAAGCAATTCTGATAAAACCCCACTTCCCCACACCTTGCACTGATGTGCGTCACCCAACGCAGATCATAAAAAGCAGATTTGCCTCCTACACAAGCCCCCGGGCCAGACCCCCAGGAGCAGGGACCCCCTCCCTGCTCTTTGGATTGTCCTTTGCTTGTCCCCGTGCTGGCAAGCAGAGCTACTCACAGGAGCATCCCATCCCCACCACGGCCACTCCGAGAAGGAGGTTCCCGGTCCAGCCGGCCCAGAGAGCGGTTCGGTGCCACTGAGGGCAGCCCGATGCTGCAAGGGAAAGAGCTGTTAGGAGAAAAACACTCAATCCCTCAATCCCACATCCAGCCAGCCAGGCCTGCAGCACAGATTTGGGCCATTTTGTCCCCAAACGCAGCTCAGAGCCTGGCAGCCCTCCACGGTTCTGCTGCTGATTGTTCAAAAGCTTTGGTCAAGCGTCCGCATTTCAGCACTGCCACCCTCCTCCGTTTCACACTGATCCCGCTGGCACTGCGGTAAACTTGCTCATGATGGGTTGGTTGTTGAGAGACGTGCCCCACCACGGCAGCCTTTCTCCACACCAGGGCAAAACCGCTGAACCTGGACGGACCAAGCTCTCCTTGGAAGGAGACTTCATCTGACCCAGGTTAGACAGCCCCTTCCGCCCCCAGCTCCACCCTGCTCAGGGAAGCATGCAGCACATGTCCTCCCTGCAGAGCTCAAGGCCAGGCAAAGGCCACCCGTCCTCGGCTCTTGTTTCACAGGAGGGAGGCAGGACGATGCTTCTGGACAAAGCCAGAGCTCGCCTTGGCCGAAGGTGGATCCGCAATTAAGGTTCCTCATCGGCCTACGAATAGAACAGCAAAGGAGGAACATCCGAGTGCAGCTTCACAGCAGCAGAAGATGGGTTTTGCCCAGCCCTTTGAGATCAAAAGGGATGTGTTTGCTGGAATCATGAATTGTCACAAAGAAAGAGGGTGCAGCTTGTGACTGAAGAGGGCCTCACCAGGCAGAGGTCCCTCCCAGGGGCAGAAAGAGCAGGAATTAAACCTTCTGCTGGTTTTGTTCATAAGCCAGCAACCAGAACTGGAGTCAGCAGGAAAAGAGAGCATGAAGCACCGCAGCAAGGCAGCGGAGGAAGGAAGCAAGACAGGGATGTGAAACACCACTACGAGGGCAGTAAAGATGAACCCGGAGTATTGAGACTTGGATCAGGCCATCTAAAGACACCAGCTGCCCTTAAGCATCACAGGTCTCCTAAGAGCAGCTGAATTTGGGCAGCTTTGGAGGCTGGGTGTGGGGATTTCTTCTTCCATCATGCCAGGATGTTCAAACGGCCAAGCTGGGGGCAGTCAGGGCTTAGAAATAATCGTGCAAAGCTGAGGCTTGATGCTGGCAGGGCTGCAGCCAAAGCAGCCGCACAAGGAAGGAGGAGGGAGGTGTAAGGGGGGCAACGCCAAGGGCAGCTGCAGGCAGAAAAGCCACCGCGGTATTTAACCCCACGGCACCAAGTGTTAATGCAAGCCCACTTGGTTTCCACAGTGGAAGAATCCCATTTTAATTGAGTCACGGTAGGACTCAGGCCACAGAGTGAAATGGTGACCCTGTTTTCAAAGAAACCCCAGAGCCGTTTCAAGACAAAACTACGGAAGGGATCCCAAACAGCAGACGGGATCCCTCATCACACCGCCACAGCCATGGGCCCCTTCCCCTCCCTGCACCACCTGGAGGGTGGGAGTCTCCCAGCACAACCACAGCCCCCACAAAAAAAGCCCCCAAAACGCACGAGACACTTACTGCCAGGCTGAGGAAGCGAATGCAGTCTCCTGCAGCGTTTCCCGGGACCGATATCCAGGTCAGCATAAATAATTTCCCCAGCCACAGCGGCAGAGGCGAGAGGACCATCAGCCATGCCTCTTGCTTGAAGAGTGGCAATGCAGCAGGCGCCAAGTCCGGTTTTTCTGAGGTTTTTCACTCCTCCAGCTCGGTTTGACAAGCTCCTCTCCAAGCTAGAGGTCTGCGAGGAGCAGCGCGAGCCTCTGAGCGCTCGTCAAGGGGAGCAAGATTGCAAAAGAGCGTGTTTGATGCGCTGGCTGGCCTGAAAATGAAACTTTACGTAGTTTTTTCTGAATTAAGCCAGGGAGAATGAGTTCACATCAAGGAAAGTAACGTCTGATAGCACCAAGAAGCCTTTTCTATTCAAAGTCGAGCCACAGTCTTCTAAGCTACCAAAGGAAATCTCCCACACAAGACACCTTCAATAATAAAAGAAGCCAAAACAACCCCAAAATATGGGGTTCTGCAAAGAGGCACTTCCAGACCTCGCTCCCCTCTGTCCAAACTGGTTATCTTCTGGGAAAAAGAAGGTGTCATTGCAAGAATGATGCAGAGGCTCTGCCATCTCCCAGAATATTCCTAGTAGGATTGGAAGAATTGTGATTTTTACAAAATAAAATAAAAACAGATCTCTCCCACCCTTATCTCCTCCCTTTAGCTACTGGAAAGGGGTTTTCTAGCCTTAGCCACTGCTTCTCCACACCCAAACCTACGCCAGCGTCGCCGCCTTCTCCCCGTTACCGATTTCTCTGTAATCCCACTGGTTTTTCAGCCTGGGTTGGAAGCACACCGCCATTTTGCTGCTCTGCAGAGCAGGCAGGTGCCAAAAAGCCTGGGAACCTCTTTGGAAAGCAGGGGTTAGACATGAGCCCTCCTGAAGCATCCCAAAATTAGGTCTTTATCCCCATTTAGGAGAAAGTGGTTTCTCTGGAGAGCAAAACCACTCCAGATTTGCAATGTAAGGACACGGCGGGGCTTGACTGCAACCCATGCCATGCCCAGAAGGGTGGGACCCGAGCAGGGACTGTCCCATCACGGTCTGCGCTGCACACATCCGATCGCGACATCCCCGCGTGCTGCCTGTGCAGAGCAGGAAGGGAAAACCCCGGAGAGATTGTGACCTTGTTAAGCTCATTTTTTAATTTTGCAGCTAGGAACAGCAGAGCCAGGACACTGCAGAGCACGATGCCTCCTCTTTACAGCAACAGCAGCAGGAAGGAATTAAGCAGTGCGGGGAAGCTGGACGCTCAGCCGTGCTGGTTGCTCTCGAGGGACCAGTTTAACCCACTGCCTCCAGTCCAGGTTGGACTGCAGGCAACACTGGCAGGAGCCCCGTGATGCGCGGAGGCAGAAAGAGAGCATCAGGTAGGGGAAATGCGAGCTAAACCGAGGTGCAGGCATTGCTAGCGCAGGCAGCTGGGCGTGAGCCGCCTACGCCAGCCACCACCACGTTCCAAGCAGCTCAGTGCAGACCCTATTTCCACAACAGCCCCCGATCTGACACCCCAATCTCCCTTGTCACCCCCATCACACTGCAGACAAACATCGCTCAAAGCCATTTTGCTTTCCTTTAAGCAGCTTTGCGGCCTCATCGGGTAAATTTTGCCCTGTCCCTCATGAGAAAGGAGGTGTCTGTGGTTAACAGCATGAAAGCAGAAATAAGAAGGGCAGCCTGTGATGGCTGCCACATCCACCAAGGTAATTGTAGAGCTGTTGCAGTCAAAAAGCCCCAGTGACCTTGCCCCAGGGAAAAAAGGCACCTCAAAAACGGGGACGTGCTCCTGCATTTCCCACCCTTTGCTCACCGCAGCCTGCGCCTGCTCTAACTCAGGGGATTGTCAAACTTCTAGCTGGATTGTCGGCCTTAACGGAGGCCAAGGTGGAGACAAAGCGTAGTGGTGCAAGCGCTAAGGTAAGTAAAGGGGGGAAAATGGAATTAGGAAGAAATTGGAAAGAAACTGGGACAGGGGGAGAGAAGCGAAGAGCCTCTCCCTGTGGCAGAAGCCTCCAGAATACGGTTTCCCCAGCTCAGGAAGAACAAGTCAAACAAAAATGAGCTGGCACTGCCCCAGCAGCACTCCTCGCCCGTCCCTGCTGCCATCTGAGCCCCTAACTGGGATGCTCAAGGATGGACACACTGGGAGCACTGGGAAGGGGCCCTCCTGCACAGCCACCACACCGGCACCGCGCTCCCAGGGGACACGGCAAGGTCTCTTCACCCACCATCCTGGTCGGCTTTGTCCCCAACGCCCACGGCTGCTTTCGGCTGCTTCTGGGGCTCCTGCAGCAGCACCTTCTTGAGGGGGCGAGGATGTGGGGGGCCCGCAGAGCCCCCATACGCAGGAAAACAAGGGCTGACGGGGAGGGACGGTGGCTTTCAGCAGAGCACGGCCCGGGGGAGCCCCACAACTCGCCTGGGCATGGGGCAGAGCCAGCGCCGCGTGACGGGCTCCAGCGGAGAGCTCCAGCTATCCCCCCCCGGCCCCCGGCACCCCACACTGCCACGGCTCCAGGGAGAA
Source organism: Pelecanus crispus (assembly GCF_030463565.1). NCBI lineage: Eukaryota > Metazoa > Chordata > Aves > Pelecaniformes > Pelecanidae > Pelecanus > Pelecanus crispus. The sequence goes on along the minus strand of NC_134671.1, from coordinate 688,974 downwards.
GAGCCGGGAGAAACCGTCACGGCACACACGCACGCTCCATCGCTCCAAAAGCCAGGACGGAAAGCGCACCCGGGGCCGAGGAGGGCAACGGACACGGCTGCCTGCAGCAGGCACCTTCCAGAACATGAGGGACACCCATGGCAGTTTATCATGTTTTAATAGAAATAAATAACAAAAATGTCAGTAGAAAAACAGCACCAGCATCCATAACTCTCATGGGTGCCACACAGGGGGCAATTCCAGCAGGTTCATCTCCCCGAGAGCTGCAGTGAGCTGTTGCTGAGGCCAGGAGCAACCCGGAGCAGCAGCCGAGGGAAGGACACCCCTACGCTCCTCTGGTGGGGGAGGTCAAGCTGGGAGGCCCCAGCACAGGTCCCTTCTCCATCACCTCTGACACCCCAGAGCCTTAGGCTTGCTGCACACATAGGGACGGTCCAGTGAACAGCTTGAACTCACGAGGTCGTTGTTGTTCAAGTACAGACAAGGTTCTTGGCCCTGCACCGGGAACCTGCAACAAGAAGGAAAGACACCACCGGTACCATCGGGTTAGCGGCTGTCCCCTCAAAAACCCGGAGGAGACGAGTGCTGCCTGCAAGGGACAGCCCCAGCACACACGTCCCACCAGGACCCTGCCCGGCCCACTGCAGGACGGTCGCCCCACGGCCCCGGATCGCAAAGGGACTCACGTCTGGTTGAAGCTGCTGCCATCCACCCACTCCAGGAGCTCTCCCACCCCATCTTGAGCACGGCCAGCGAGGCCCCGAGGGAGGAGCACTGCTCCTGGCTCTGCTCCCAGCTCCCCTCCTCCCTCGAGGGGTAGTAGCAGACCTTGCGGTACCCAACCCAGCCCTCAGGACAGCCCAGCACCCCAGCCGCAGGCAGATCTGGGTTCCCTCCGTGCCTTCCTGCTGCAGAGGGAAGGGAGAAGGTCAGAGGATTGCGCTCCAGGGAGCGGGGCACACTGCTCCGTGGGGCAGGGAAGGAGGCAGCCCCGGGCTCCCCCCACGGGCAGCCCCAACTTGCTGCCGGGCACCGACGGGGAGCAGACACCCCAGGGCTCAACAGCCTGCCCCACGGCACGGCTGGGGGTGGCCCTGCTCCTCCCCAGGACCCCCGGCACAGGGCAGGGGCACAGCCAGCCTGAGGGCCCGGCCCCACCACGCTCCCCCTGGTACCTGGAAATAAAGCTCCCGAAACCAAAATTGGTTTTGAAAGGAGATTTTGCTTTCTTCTGCGCAGGGTGCAAGGTGGAAGAATTCCACAAATCAAGCGCACCAGCTTCGGATTCCATTCCCTTGTTTATACATTGAATATACAATCTCCACACCTTTCTAATACATAATCCTTAACTTGTCTTCTTGCGCTCATCTTCATTGCTTAACAGTTTACTCGCATAGCCTTTAAAGCCCTAGTGTGCTTTTAATTCACTGCGCTTGCGCAGGAGGAGTCGGGGGGGGTACTTGCTTCAGTCCTTAATCGGGTCGGTGGTCGCGATCTGCCCCTGCCCGAATTACCTCTTACCCAGCTTCTCCTATATTGTCCATGCCTGTTTGTTCTACCATCCCCTTATCTTTGAAGGTCAGCAACCAGCGCCGGCACCCCAGCCTGGGCCAGGGGCCGCACCTTCAGCCCCTGCAGCCAACAAGGGGCTGCAAACTCGGCTCTCCTGGGGGCGACGGGATGAACCGGGCCTGAGCAAAGCTCCTTACGGGGTGCTCCGCACACAGACTGAAGCCAGGGCGAGGGAGGGATAAGGCACAGCGCGCAGGAGAACACACACGCCTGCAATTCTTTTTTTTTTTTTTTGCTTTCCCCCCCACTCACCCGACAGAGCCCCTCGCACCGAGCCCCATCGGTCAAGGCAGAAACCAAAGCTCACTCCGGCTGCTGGAGCACAAGCTCCCCGCCCTGACATGCCAACACCAGCCCCGGGGAACCGCCGGCTGCCGGCACAGCAGAGGGTTTCTATGAATCCCAGCTGCGCTCCCGCCAGAAGAGCTGGAGCGGCTGAGCTTGGGATGGTTTCTGCAAGCACAGCAGTCACAAAAGCAAAAGCAAACGGTTGATTAACGTCTGCGTGCTTTCCTAGAAAGCTGAGCTACCGCATGGAGCCTCTTACTAATACCATTATTTTCTCTCTGGGGTTTTGTGCTGCGATTTGAGTGGCAATAAAAGACACTGATTTTCCCCAACTCAAGTCTATTTTGCCCACGACAGTAATTGCTGAGTGATCCCCCTGTCCTTACCTCGACCCACCAGCCTTTTGTTGTATTTTCTCTGCCCTGTGCAGCTGAGAAGGGCAGTGAGAGGGCGGCTTTGGTGGGCACCTGGCATCCAGCCGGGGCCAACCCACCACAGCTATTAATGACCAAGGTCCTCGTTTTCCCTCGTGTGCAGACAGAGAAACTGTTTAAAGAGAGGACAGAAGGGATCTATGCCTTCTCCTTCTCATTATATGCACATATAATAATAAACCCGAAAACCAAACCAAAGTCGTATTTAGTTTTCAATGTGCACAGGCTACCGACCCTCCCATGCTGCCTGTGCAAGACAAAAATAAGGACAACTTGTTCTTACTACTTGATCCTCCTGACCTGAGCGGTTTCTGGTGCTATGAAGGGTCTTTCCGCTTGGTTTTGTTGCCAGCCCCCCAGCAGTTGGTGTCTGGGATCCATCGGGGTTTGATAGCTGTCGGTGATGGGCATCCATCAGCGCTTGATGTCCGTCGGTGTCTGCCATCCATCAGCTCCCCCTCTTCTCTATCACACAAGGATAACCTTGAGTTTAAATCAGCGGCGATTTCTGCCCTCTGCTATTTCTCCTCTCTTTTCCATCACGGTTTTAACAGCACTTGGTTTCACCCCAGGAAGTTGGAAAGCCAAATCCACGACTGCCCTTCTCTCCTGCTCCCGTCCCCGCCGCCTTTCACAGCCCCAGCCCCGTCCTTCTTCCTCGCTCCTTCGCTTTGCACCAGTTTCTCCTTCACCTTCTGGCTCAGAGGAAGGAAATGTCACCCGGTGCTGCCGCCGCCTGCCTCTTCCCCTTGGCTCCCTGTGCACGCCCCGTTCATATTTGTCTCGCTGCCTGCGCCACGCAGCCAGCCCCACCATGTGGCTGTCTTAATAATACCTCTATTTGTATTTAATTAATTACAGGTACTATAAGGAATGTTACTGTGTTCTGTTACTGTAGTGATATTACTGCATCAGTAACACTGTATTGATAAGACTGCATTAATAATACTGCATTGATAATGCTGCATTAATAATGCTGTATTGTTAATGCTGCATAATCCTGCTGTATCGATAATGTTAGTGTTGATAACGCTATATTGATGCTGCTCTATTAATAATACTGCATCACTAATACTGCGGTAATAATGCTGTATTGATAACGCTGTGTTAATAATGCTGTTTTCATAATACTGTATTGATAATACTGCAATACCTGTGCTGTGTTAATAACACCGTATCAATAATACTAGAAGGAGTGAAAGGGCTAAACCTCTGACAATACCTGACTCAGGTAGTTTTAGTGATCTGCTGAGACACATTTCGAAGAATGTGACTCCTTGCCCGGCAGGATTGAAAACAGACCCTTGAGCAAGCTCGTTAGGCTTCCTGTGTAAAACACTGATGGCACAGACTCAGGACCCCCATGCTGAGACGAGCACTCAAGGAACCGGTTTCGTGGCATTCCAAGGCCAAAGGACTGATGAGCTCATTCAATGACCATATATGGACAAAGGAGGCCCAAAGATCAACCAGCGGACAAGTGAGAAAGACTATCGGAGACCACCGGAGGACCCCCGAAGACCACCAAAGAGGACGACTATGCCTGCGGATTGGACATTTGCATATGTTAATGAGTCTCATGTTTATGTAGATGAATTCTCAGAAATCCTATGAATATGTACGACTTTATAGTATATAATCTTTGGAAGTTTGCCCAATCGTTGGCGCACTCGTGGTGGAACGATCCCCAGTGCTGCCCAGCGCTGCAATAAAGGATGCCTGCTTAATAGTAGCTTTGTTGCTATTGAGTTTTATTTCCAGAACTTTCTGAATACTCCGTTTCCTCCTGCGGAGAGGTTCGGACTTTGAAGAATGGTATCTGCAAATTTTTGTATCAGGAGGGTGACAGAAAGCAAGCTCGAAATGTCCCCGGTAATCAAGGGCCCGCAGTTGCTCACCACCAAGCAGTGCTGCAGCACGCGGCAGCCGAGGATGCTGGTATTACTAATTAATCCTCCTTAGCTGAGCTTTGGCCACGATAACCTAACGAGTGGCACATCTGAACGAAGCAGAGAGGTGTCTCTGCTGCTCCTTCCTCCTCAGGGGAGGACTCCTCACCCTTCTCCCCTGCTCCAGCGTGGGTCCCTGCCATGGCAGACAGTCCTCCATGAACTGCTCCAGCGTGGGTCCTTCCCCAGGCCGCAGCCCTTCGGGAGCAGACTGCTCCAGCGTGGAGCAGGGGGTCACAGCTCCTGCCACCAAACCTGCTCCAGCCTGGGCTCCTCTCTCTACGGGGCCACAGCTCCTGCCACGACCCTGCTCCAGCATGGGCTTCCCAGGGGGTCCCAGCCTCCCCCGGGCACCCACCTGCTCCGGCGTGGGCTCCTCCCCGGGTGCAGGGGGATCTCTGCTCCCCGGGGCCCTCCATGGGTGCAGGGGCTCAGCTGCCCACCATGGGCTGCACCAGGGGCTGCAGGGCAATCTCTGCTCCGTGCCTGGAGCACCTCCTGCCCTCCTCCTGCACTGACCTTGGGGTCTGCACAGTCCTTCCTCTCACACATTCTCACTCCTCACTCCAGCTGCTGTTGGTGTCCCACGGGTTTTTTTCCCCTTCTTAAATACATTACCCCAGAGGTGCTACCACCATCGCTGATGGGCTCGGCCTTGGCCAGCGGCAGGTCCATCTTGGAGCTGGCTGCCGTTGGCTCTATCGGGCATGGGGGAAGCTTCTGGCAGCTTCTCACAGCCATTGATACGCCATATAGCAACCAGAGAAGTGATGACACACTGTATTCTATAACAATTAGCAATGTACAATTCAGTTCATTGGCTGTTTTCACCCAAAATCAAATCCCCTTGAGGTACACATTGGGCTTGCCCATCCTTTTGCATCACCCACCAAGTGCACCCAGCAGAAGCAATCCCACAGATGGGTTTGCTTTTGCCCAAGGCAGGAGTAACCCACACTGTCTTCCCCAGCATATTTTTCCATGTGCACTGCAGGGACTTTATCTCCCTCTACAGTACGTAAAAGTGTTGATTGGGCAGGGCCAGCTCGACTGGCACATCCCCTGGTGTTGACTAACCACGTGGCTTTTGCTAAATGCGTCTCCCAATGTTTGAATGGCCCAGCACCCATTGCTCTCCGGGTAGGCTTTAACAGCCCATTGTATCGTTCGATTGTCCCGGAGGCTGGTGCATGGCCGGGGATGTGATATACCCACTCAGTGCCGTGCTCTTTGGCCCAGGCTGTTTCAGAAATGAGTCCCGTTGCCTGACTTGATTCCTTCTGGTGTGCCACATTCCCATAAGACTTGCTTTTCAAGGCCCAGGATAGTGGTCCGCGCAGTGGCACAGGGCACAGGATATGTTACAGGGATCTCCCTTGGGGTTCATCTTGAGTATGCTCAACAGGCAAGTGGAGGCCAACCAGGGGATCGGGCCCAGCCAGCATGGGCTCATGAAAGGCAGCTCCTGCTTGACCAAGCTGATCTCCTTCTATGACGTGGTGACCTGCCTGGTGGATGAGGGAAAGGCTGTGGATGTCATGTACCTGGACTTTAGCAAAGCCTTTGACACCGTCTCCCACAGCATTCTCCTAGGGAAGCTGGCGGCTCGTGGCTAGGGCAGGTGTACTCTTTGCTGGGTAAAAACCTGGCTGGGTGGCTGAGCCCAGAGAGTTGTGGTGAATTGAGTTAAATGCAATGGCGGCCAGTCACAAGCGGTGTTCCCCAGGGCTCTGATCTGGATGAGGGGATTGAGAGCACCCTCAGTAAGTTTGCAGATGACACCAAATTGGGTGGGAGTGTTGATCTGCAGAGCTTCCCTACCCTTGAGCAGAGGACCTGGACAGGCTGGATCGATGGGCCGAGGCCAATTGTATGAGGCTGAACAAGGCCAAGTGCCGGGTCCTGCTGATGAGGAGCGGCTGAGGGAACTGGGGTTGTTTAGTCTGGAGGAGGCTGAGGGGAGACCTTATCACTCTCTACAACTCCCTGAAAGGAGGGTGTAGTGAGGTGGGTGTTGGTCTCTTCTCCCAAGTAGTCAGTGATAGGATGAGAGGAAATGGGCTTGAGCTGCATCAGGGGAGGTTTGGATTGGATATTGGGAGAAACTTCTTCACGGAAAGGGTGGTCAAGCATTGGAACAGGCTGCCCAGAGAGGTGGGGGAGTCCCCATCCCTGGAAGTGTTCAAAAAACGGGCAGAGGTGGCACTTGGGGACATGGTTTAATGGGCATGGGGGTGTTGGGCTGATGGTTGGACTCGATGGTCTTAGAGGTCTTTTCCAACCTTAATGATTCGATTCTATTCTAATCATGAGTGTGCATTGTGGGAACTCTCAGAGGCAGGAAGTGGAGCATCCCTGGGAGGAGAACGCACATTTTGGATTAGTGCAAAAACTGACACAAATCATAGTTTATTAGTTTATAGAAGTAATATTGCTGGATTTGTAAGAAGTGACCCAGTTAACTGAAATGACTATTCAGGATAGAATGGCCCTGGATATGCTCCTGGCAACTGAGGGAGGGGTGTGTGCCGTCCTAAACACCTGCTGTTGTGCCTGTGTGGACCAGAGCGGCAGAGTATCTGCTGATCCTGATGAAATTTGGAAAAAACCTAAAATTTTATATGAAATTCAAAAGGATGCTACTTCCCTTGGCTTTGCTGGAACTTGCAAGTGGCTGACCTCTTGGATAGCAGATTTAAGCTCGTGGTTAAAGGAACTAATATGTACACTGATTATAAGTTTATTAATATTTGGGTTAACACATATATACATACAGTGTGCATGGAAATGTTGCTCTGCCTCGGGAAGACAGATGTGCGAAAAGATGAGACTTATCATAGAATCATAGAATCATAGAATGCTTTGGGTGGGAAGGGACCTTTAGAGGTCACCCAGCCCGACCCCCATGCAGTGAGCAGGGACAGCTTTAACCAGATCAGGGTGCTCAGAGCCCCGTCCAACCTGACCTTGAATGTTGCCAGGGATGGGGCCTCTACCACCTCTCTGGGCAACCTGTTCCAGGGCTTCACCACCCTCATTGTAAAAAATGTCTTTCTTATGTCTAGTCTAAATCTATTCTTCTTTAGTTTAAATCCATTATTCCTTGTCCTGCCACAACAGGCCTTGTTAAAAAGACTCTCCCCATCTTTCCTGTAGGCCCCCTTTAAGTCCTGGAAGGTCGCAATAAGCTCTCCTCGCAGCCTTCTCTTCTCTAGGCTGAACAATCCCAACTCTCTCAGCCTGGCCTCGTAGGAGAGGTGCTCCAGCCCTCGGATCATTTTGGTGGCCCTCTTCTGGACCTGCTCCAGCAGCTCCGTGTCCTTGTGCTGAGGGCCCCAGAGCTGGACGCAGTACTCCAGATGAGGTCTCACCAGAGCGGAGCAGAGGGGCAGAATCCCCTCCCTCGCCCCGCTGCCCACGCTGCTGGGGATGCAGCCCAGGATACAGTTGGCTTTCTGGGCTGCAAGCGCACATTGCCGGCTCATGTCCAGCTTTTCATCCACCAGTACTTCCAAGTCCTTCTCCGCAGGGCTGCTCTCAATCTCTTCATCCCCCAGCCTGTGCTGATACTGGGGGTTGCCCCGTCCCAGGTGCAGGACCTTGCCCTTGGCCTTGTTGAACCTCATGAGGGTCACACCGGCCCCCCTCTCCAGCTTGTCCAGGTCCCTCTGGATGACATCTCATCCTTCTGGAGTGTCAACCGCACCACTCAGCTTGGTGTCATCTGCAAACTTGCTGAGGGTGCACTCGATCCCACTGTCTCTGTCATTGATGAAGATGTTAAACAGCACCGGTCCCAGTACGGACCCCTGAGGGACTCCACTTGTCACCGGTCTCCATGTGGACATCCAGCCATTGACCACGACCCTCTGCATGCCACCATCCAGCCAATTCCTTATCCACCGAACAGTCCACCCATCAAACCCATATCTCCCCAGTTTAGAGAGAAGGATGTTGTGGGGGCCTGTGTCGAAGGCTTTACAGCAGTCCAGATAGATGACATCCGTCGCTTTTCCCTTGTCCACTGATGCAGTCGCTCCTTCATAGAAAGCCACTGGCTTGGCCAGGCAGGACCTGCCCTTGGTGAAGCCGTGCTGGCTGTCTGGAATCACCTCCCTGTCCTCCATGTGCTTGAGCACAGCTTCTAGGAGGATCTGCTCCATGATCTTCCCAGGCACAGAGGTGAGGCTGACAGGTTCCCAGGGTCCTCCTTTCGTCCCTTTTTAAAAATGGGCACAACATTCCCCTTCCTCCAGTCCCCAGGGACTTCACCTGACTGCCGTGACTTCTCAAATATCCTGGAGAGTGGCTTGGCAACTGCATCAGCCAATTCCCTCAGGACTCTGGGGTGCATCCCAGGTCCCACAGACTTGTGAACACTGAGGTTCCTCAGGTGGTCTCAAACCTGATCTTCCCTTACGGTGGGAGGGGCTTTACCCCCCTGGTCCCCATCTTGTCTAAGGAAAATGTGAACCTTCTTTCCTTACAGTCTTAAAGGGGGGAGCTGATGACTGATTGAAGGAATGTGGGAAAGATAACGGGCACCAGGGTATCTGTCCTGAGGAGCAGAAGGCCAAGAGATCTCTAAACAACGAACACATATCCTCGGGTGTCAAAAGTGCCCTCTCCCTCTCTCACGAGGCAGCAAGATCCACTCGCTGGAGTGCCCTGAGTGACCCAGCTCATCAGAATATGAAACCCACACCTCTGCTGGAAGAGCTACCCACCCGCAAGGGGAGACCCCCGCCCACCGAGCACCCCGAGTGATTTTAAAGGCAGCTCTGTCTTCACATCGAAGCAAAAGGAGGAACGGCCAATGGAGGCAGGTAAGGAGGTGCTGAGCGCAGGCGTGGGGACTCGGTGCGATGTATAAATACGCGGAGCAAGGACAGCGGCTGTGCCAGCTGCGTGCCATTAGCACCCAGCACCCACCGCTGCGCGGCAATGGCATAAAGCAAAGAGCTGGGCTGGGCGCGGGCCGTGGCTCTGGCACAGCGGGGACAAGGCCCCATCTCTGGGACACGGCCCCGCGCCCCTGACGGGCCTGGCCGTTAAAGACCGAGCTGACCCGACACGGCCTGGGCCGGGGGCGCCGAGGCCCCGCACGAGGAGCGACTGATAAAGCGGCCGCTGCGATTGGCTGCTTCCTCCCGCCACGCCTCCCCCTTGCGCGCTGATTGGGCGTGGGCGGTGGGCGGGCTGAGCGGGCTCTCAGGCCGGGTACCGCCTCTCCCGTCAGGAGCGATCGGGGCGGAGAGCGGCGGCAGCGGCGGGAGCGTCCGGAGCCCGGGGGCGGCTGTAGCGCAGGTAGGGCCCGGCCGTGGGGGCTGCTGGGGCTCGGCCGCTCGCCGCGGAGGGAGGGGGGCCCGGCGGGCTCGGCCGGGCTTTCCTGCTGGGTTTTGCCCGCGTTTGCTCCCCGCCGGTGCCGGTGCGGGAGCGGCAGGAGGAGCCCGTTCCCCAGCAGCTGTGGCTGCCTCTGGTTTCTCTGTGCAGCAGAGAAGGGCTCCTGGGGAGGCTTTCCCGGGCACTGGGTTCTGCTTCGGGTCGTCCCCCCCGCCCCGCTCCAGCACCCCCCGCTCTGTGCCGGCGTGGGTGCTGCCCTCCCCCGCGGCGCGGTGGGGCGGAGCCGCTCCAGCTCTTCTGGCGGGAGCGCAGCTGGGATTCATGGAAACCCTCTGCTGTGCCTGCAGCCGGCGGTTCCCCGGGGCTGGTGTTGGCATGTCAGGGCGGGGAGCTTGTGCTCCAGCAGCCGGAGTGAGCTTTGGTTTCTGCCTTGACCGATGGGGCTCGGTGCGAGGGGCTCTGTCGGGTGAGTGGGGGGGAAAGCAAAAAAAAAAAAAGAATTGCAGGCGTGTGTGTTCTCCTGCGCGCTGTGCCTTATCCCTCCCTCGCCTGGCTTCAGTCTGTGTGCGGAGCACCCCGTAAGGAGCTTTGCTCAGGCCCGGTCCATCCCGTCGCCCCCAGGAGAGCCGAGTTTGCAGCCCCTTGTTGGCTGCAGGGGCTGAAGGTGCGGCCCCTGGCCCAGGCTGGGGTGCCGGGGCTGGGGGTGTTGGTGCGCGTCAGGGGCGGTGAGCGGGGCTGGGCAGAGGTGTTGGGGGCCCCCGTCCCCCCCATTGTCGTGCCTGGGCCCGGGCTGGTGGTGGAGCAGGGGGGGCTGAGCGGTGGGCAGGGGGCTGGTGGCAGGCGTCGAGTGGCTGGCGGGCTGTGTGGGCAGGGTGGGTGCAGGGTGTTGGGGAGGGTGCTGGCTGTGCTGGGGGCCGAGGGCCGGTCCCTGAGCTCCCTGACGCTGCGTTTGTCTCCCCAGGTGCTGGCCGGCTGCTGGGGACAGGCTGCAGCGTGCCAGGGGGAGCAGGGCCAGGGCAGGCCTGCGCTGGCATCGCCTCCGTGAGCCTGGGTGTGAGCGCAGGGCCACGGCTGATCCGGGAGAGCCAAGCGTGGCCCCAGCCAGCACACGGAATTAAACGTCCCCATCTACTGCATCATTGTCATCATCATCTTCTCTGCAATGTCCCAATACGACGATAAGAGCTGTGGTGGTGAAACTGCATCCATGTCTGAAGGATCTTTGTTGACAGAAGTTGCGATGCCGTGCCTGCATGATCCTGCTCATTATGAGAAAAAGTGTTCCACGTGTCAGTGTGCCATAGGACACAGGGAGGGGAATGGATTCTGGGCTGGCGATGGGCATAAGGAGGAGCCCCTGAGTGGCCAGGACGGAGGGGCATTCCCCCTGCCAGAGGTGCCTTGGGGTACAGACAAAAGGAGCCCCAGAAGAGTTGTGGGTGAGTGCGGGGCCAGCCGTGTGGTCTGTGGGGAGGGGACAGTGTCCCTGTGGCAGCGTCACCCCCCGAGGAGTGGGGCTGGCAAGTGTGAGGCTTCTTCCAGCTCTCTGGAAAGGGCTCGTCCCCTGCTGGGTCCTCATCGGATGGTCTGTAGCAGACACCCCCCAGCCCCCCAGCTCTGTGGCAGCTCTCCTGCTGCAGGTTGTCCCCCCACGTCTGTGGCGTGAGAGCCTTGTCCCTGGTGGGTGTGACTGTCCCTTGGCTTTCTTGCTGCCAGCTGTGAGTGTGGGGAAACTGGGCTGGGGGCTTGCTCCCGTGTTCCCTGGGCAGCTGGTGTTGGGGGTGGTGGGGATGCGAGGGCCGTGCCTGCTGTGGGACAGCACCGTCCTCACTGCCAGTGGCTTGTTTCCTCCCCCAGGTAAGCAGCCTGCGCGCCATCCAGTGTGTGCCATGGTGGTGGCTGTGCTCGTGGTTCTGGTTGTGGCTTTGGCTGTGGCTGTACAATCAGGTAAGGGAGGAGCGGCTGCCTCTGTCCGGCTCTGTGGATCTGCGTCCACTGGTCCCTGTGGAGTGCAATCCTCTGACCTTCTCCCTTCCCTCTGCAGCAGGAAGGCACGGAGGGAACCCAGATCTGCCTGCGGCTGGGGTGCTGGACTGTCCTGAGGGCTGGGTTGGGTACCACAATGTCTGCTACTACCTCTCAAACTCGACAGAGAAGGGGAGCTGGGAGTGGAGCCAGGAGCAGTGCTCCTCCCTCGGGGCCTCGCTGGCCATGCTCAAGATGGGGTGGGAGATGGTGAGTGAGGGGCTGTTGTGGCTGCGTGGGGGTGATGGGGGGTTCTGGGTGGGGTGCAGGCGTGGGGGTGGTGCTGGGCAGGCGAGAGGTGCTTGTAGGGCCAGAGATGCAGCTGTGGGCTGGGGCCTGGCAGGCAGGGAGGGAGGCACGGGGTGCAGCGTGGAGCCCAGGGTGCGTCTGCCCATCTGCGGTGCTCGGCTGGCCCCCGAGCAGAGCAGGGCTGGGGCAGAGCAGAGCAGGAACAGCACCGCTGGCCGTGCTGGTGAGCTCCTTGAGAAGCCTCTGGAGCTTGCTGGAGCAGCCCTTGGGTGGGAGCTGCTGCTGTGCCACGGCCGGGGGTAGCGGTGTGGGGCCGGGGCTGCCTGCGAGGCCAGCAGGGAGCAGCGTGGGGCTGGGACAGTGACTCGCGTGGGGCTGGCAGCAGGTCCCGACTGTTGGCTTCTCTCTTTCCTACCCAGGAGTTTGTCTTGCGCCTCAAGGGCAGGGATGATTACTGGATTGGGCTGCGGAGACGGGGCGAGCGCCTGGAGTGGGTGGATGGCAGCAGCTTCAACCAGACGTGAGTCCCTTTGCGATCCGGGGCCGTGGGGCGACTGTCCTGCAGTGGGCCGGGCAGGGTCCTGGTGGGACATGTGTGCTGGGGCTGTCCCTTGCAGGCAGCACTCGTCTCCTCCGGGTGCTTGAGGGGACAGCCGCTAAGCCGATGGTACCGGTGGTGTCTTTCCTTCTTGTTGCAGGTTCCCGGTGCAGGGCCAAGAACCTTGTCTGTACTTGAACAACAACGACCTCGTGAGTTCAAGCTGTTCACTGGACCGTCCCTATGTGTGCAGCAAGCCCCAAGCTGTGGGATGACAGAGGTGATGGAGAAGGGACCTGTGCTGGGGCCTCCCAGCTTGACCTCCCCCACCAGAGGAGTGTAGGGGTGTCCTTCCCTCGGTTGCTGCTCCGGGTTGCTCCTGGCCTCGGCAACAGCTCACTGCAGCTCTCGGGGAGATGAACCTGCTGGAATTGCCCCCTGTGTGGCACCCATGAGAGTTATGGATGCTGGTGCTGTTTTTCTACTGACATTTTTATTTATTTCTATTAAAACATGATAAACTGCCATGGGTGTCCCTCATGTTCTGGACGGTGCCTGCTGCAGGCAGCCGTGTCCGTTGCCCTCCTCGGCCCCGGGTGCGCTTTCCGTCCTGGCTTTTGGAGCGATGGAGTGTGCGTGTGTGCCGTGACGGCTTCTCCCGGCTCTTCTCCCTGGAGCTGTGGCAGTGTGGGGTGCCAGGGGCCGGAGGGGGATGGCTGGAGCTCTCTGTCTTTTCTCTCGTCCCCTGATGTCCCCTTCTCTGGTCAGCAAAATGGATTTGGGGCCGTTTTCCTTATCGGAGCCAATGAATGCATTTAAGTCACAGAAGGAATTGGGCAGCCTTGTGGCATGGTGAGCAGCGATGCTTGCCAGTGTCCAGCAAAGGGTGTGTCCTGGTTTCGGCTGGGACAGAGTTAATTTTCTTCCTAGCAGCAGGCATAGTGCTGTGTTTTGGATTTAGTAGGAGAAGAACGTTGATAACTGCTGATGTTTTAGTTGTTTCTCGTACTGCTTATGCTAGCCAAGGACTTTTCAGCTTCCCATGCTCTGCCAGGTGCACAAGAAACTGAGAGGGGGCACAGCCAGAATAGTTGACCCAAACTGCCCCAAGGGCTATTCCATACCATACGGCGTCATGGGCAGTATAGAAACTGGGGGGGTTGGCTGGGGACCAGCGATCGCTGCTCGGGAACTGTCTGGGTATTGGTCGGTGGGTGGTGAGCAATTGCATTGTGCATCACTTGCTTTGTATATTATTGTCATCATTATTATATTGTTGTTATTATCATTACTATTTTACTTTATTTCAATTATGAAACTGTTCTTATCTCAACCCAGGAGTGTTTCTTGCTCTTACTCCTCCAATTCTCTCCCCCATCCCATCGGGGCAGGGGGAGTGAGCAAGCAGCTGCATGGTGCTGAGTTGCTGGCTGGGGCTAAACCACGACAGGGTGCAAGAAAGGTACGTGCAGGAGGTAATAAAATAGTGGATAATTAGGCTAATGAAATGGCTGCTAATTAGGAGTCAGGAGAAGCGAGGACCCATGGGTTCCTGCTGTGCCTCACTGCGCACACGGGGAGAGCGGCCGTACCTGGAGCCTCTGGCAGAAAGCACCAGGGGAGACTCGAGGTCGACCCCGAGGGTTTTGGTGTCGGGGATACAGAGGATCCGAAGCCCACTATACTCCAACTGAGAAAGATATTGGCAGCGTATGAAGGGGTTCAAGGTGCTTGGGAAGTGGTTGGTGCTGCAGCCCAGCTCCTGCTGGCACCCCGACTGCCGGTGCTGGGCTGGGTGTTCAAAGGGAGGGTCCCCTCTACACATCATGCAACTGATGCTGCGTGGAGTAAGTGGGTCGCACCAATCACACACCGGGCTCGAATAGGAAGCCCCAGTCGCCCAGGAATCTTGGCAGTGATCATGGACTGGGCAGAAGGCAAAAGTTTTGGAATATCACCAGAGGAGGAGGAGACACGTGCTGAGGAGGCCCCACTGTATAACAAACTGCCAGCAAATGAGAAGCAGTGTGGCCTGTTCAGTGCTGGGTCCTGTTGTCTTGTGGGAAAGCATCGGAGGTGGAAAGCTGCTGTATGGAGTCGTATACGACAGGTCGCAGAACCTGCTGGAGGAGAAGGGGAGTTGAGTCAGTTTGCAGAGGTGAAAGCCATCCAGCTGGCTTTAGGTATTGCTGAATGAGAAAAGTGGCCAGGACTTTATCTCTGTACTGAGTCACGGACGGTGGCAAATGCCCTGTGGGGGTGGTTGGAGCAATGGAGACAGAGGAACAGGCAGCACAGGGGCAAACCCATGTGGGCTGTTGCGTTGTGGCAAGATATCGCTGCCCGGGTAGATAACCTGGCTGTCAAAGTTCATCACGTAGGTGCTCATGTACCCAGGAGTGGGGCCACTGAGGAACATCAAAACAACCAGCAGGTGGATCAGGCTGGTCAGATTGAAGTGGCTGAGGTGGATCTGGACTGGCAAGGTAAGGGTGAATTATTTATAGCTCGGTGGGCCCATGACACCTCAGGCCATCAAGGAAGAGATGCAATGTCCAGATGGGCTCATGATCGAGGGGTGGACGTGACCATGGACACTGTTGCACAGGTTATCTGTGAATGTGAAACATGCGCTGCAATCAAGCAAGCCAAGCGGTTCAAGCCTCTCTGGGATGGAGGGCGATGGCTGAAACAGAAATATGGGGAGGCCTGGCAGACTGAGTGTATCACGCTCCCACAAACCCGCCAAGGCAAGCGCCATGTGCTCACCATGGTGGGAGCAACCACCGGATGGCTGGAAACATATCCTGCGCCCCGTGCCACCGCCCGGAACACCATCCTGGGTCTTGAAAAGCAAGTCTTATGGCAACGTGGCACCCCCGAAAGAATTGAGTCAGGCAACAGGACTCATTTCTGAAACAGCCTGGGCCAAAGAGCACGGCACTGAGTGGGTATATCACATCCCCGGCCATGCACCAGCCTCCGGGACAATCGAACGATACAATGGGCTGTTAAAGCCTACCCGGAGAGCAATGGGTGCTGGGCCATTCAAACATTGGGAGACGCATTTAGCAAAAGCCACGTGGTTAGTCAACACCAGGGGATGTGCCAGTCGAGGTGGCCCTGCCCAATCAAAACTCTTACATAGTGTAGAGGGGGATAAAGTCCCTGTAGTACATATGAGAAATATGCTGGGGAAGGCAGTGTGGGTTACTCCTGCCTCGGGCAAAGAAAAAAACAGCCCCATGCTGGGTTCTGGCAAAAAACAAGGCCGAGTGTGCCTCATACGTCGGGGCATAGGCAGGCAAGGCGAGCCCACAGCCCCAGTCTCTGTGGTGCCGTGGAAGCGGCGGCAGTGGAGGCCGATGGCCAGCCAACGCATTGGTGGCTGGCCCCTTTGGTGTGGCAGAAATCCCCGGACGTTCGCAAGTCCTGCGCCAGGCTCGGGCAAAAAAAACGGGGCCGAGCTTGCCCGAGATGTTGGGGCATAGGCAGGCAAGGCGAGCCCACAGCCCCAGGCTCTGTGGTGCCGTGGAAGCGGCGGCAGTGGAGGCCAAGGGCCGGCCAGAGCTTTGGGGGCTGGCCCCTTTGGTGTGGCAGAAATCCCCGGATGTTTGCAAGCCCCGTGCCTGGCTCGGGCAAAAAAAACAGGGCCGAGCGTGCCCGACAGGTCGGGGCATAGGCAGGCAAGGCGAGCCCGCAGCCTCAGTCTCTGTGGTGCCATGGAAGCGGCGGCAGGGGAGGCTGATGGCCGGCCAACGCATTGGAGGCTGGCCCCTTTGGTGTGGCAGAAATCCCCGGACGTTCGGCAGCCCCGTGCCAGGCTCGGGCAAAAAAAACAGGGCGCAGATTACCTGAGATGTCGGGGCATAGGCAGGCAAGGCGAGCCCGCAGCCCCAGTCTTGGTGGTGCCCTGGAAGCGGCGGCAGTGGAGGCTGATGGCCGGCCACAGCTTTGGGGGCTGGCCCCTTTGGCATGGGAGAAATCCCCAGACGTTCCCAAGCCCCGTGTCTCGCTCGGGCAAAAAAAACGGGGCCGAGAGTGCCCGAGATGTCAGGGCATAGGCAGGCAAGGCGAGCCCGCAGCCCCAGTCTCTGTGGTGTCTGCCATCCATCAGCTCCCCCTCTTCTCTATCACACAAGGATAAACTTGAGTTTAAATCAGCAGCGATTAGAAAGCCAAATCCACGACTGCCCTTCTCTCTTGCTCCTGTCCCTGCCGCCTTTCACAGCCCCAGCCCCGTCCTTCTTCCTTGCTCCTTCGCTTTGCACCAGTTTCTCCTTCACCTTCTGGCTCAGAGGAAGGAAATGTCACCCGGTGCTGCCGCCGCCTGCCTCTTCCCCTTGGCCCCATGTGCGTGCCCCGTTCATATTTCTCTCGCTGCCTGCGCCACGCAGCCAGCCCCACCACGTGGCTGGAAGTTTGCCAAATCGTTGGAGCACTCGTGGTGGAACGATCCCCAGTGCTGCCCAGCGCTGCAATAAAGGATGCCTGCTTAATAGTAGCTTTGTTGCTATTGAGTTTTACTTCCAGAACTTTCTGAATACTCCGTTTCCTACTGCAGAGAGGTTCGGACTTTGAAGAATGGTATCCGCGAATTTTTTGTATCAGGAGGGCGACAGAAAGCAAGCTCGAAACGTCCCCGGTAATCAAGGGCCCGCAGTTGCTCGCCACCAAGCAGCGCTGCAGCACGCGGCAGCCGAGGATGCTGGTATTACTAATTAATCCTCCTTAGCTGAGCATTGGCCACGATAACCTAACGAGTGGCACATCTGAACGAAGCGGAGAGGTGTCCTGGTTTGAGCTGGGACAGAGTTAATTTTCTTTCCTAGGAGCTGGCGTAGCGCTGCGGTTTGGCCTCAGCGTGAGCAGAACGCTGATAACGCGCTGACGGTTGAGTTGCTGCTGGGT
Organism: Pelecanus crispus; assembly: GCF_030463565.1. NCBI lineage: Eukaryota > Metazoa > Chordata > Aves > Pelecaniformes > Pelecanidae > Pelecanus > Pelecanus crispus. Next base: position 671,665 of record NC_134671.1, on the reverse strand, counting down.
CGTGCTGACACCAGTCAAGGATTTTGCAGTTCCTCACGTCCTGCCAGCGAGAAGGTGGGAGCGGGCACGGCCAGGCCGCCTGGCCCAGAGCGGCCAAGGGCCATTCCATACCATATGGTGTCATGGGCAGTATGGAAACTGGGGGGGTTGGCAGCGATCGCTGCTCCGGCCTGGCTGGGCGTGCGTCAGCGGGTGCTGAGTTGTTTGGTGTATTCTTTCATTCTTCTTACTGTTATGTTCTCTTCCTCTGCTGTCCTATTAAACTGCCTTTATCGCTACCAAGGTCTTTTACCTTTCTTTTTTGTTTTTTTTTCCCGAGTCTCTCCCCATCCCACTGGGCGGGGTCGGTGAGCGAGCAGCTGCGCGGTGCCGAGCGCGGCCGGGGCGCTGAGCAGCCAGGGCGGAGAGGGCCGGGGGCTCCACCCCGCAAAATGGCGGCAGCGGCACCGCGCCAGGGCCGGCCCCCACAACGGCCGCGAGGGAACTGGCCGCTCCGATTGGCTGCGTCCTCCCACCACCCCTCGTTCCTGCGCGCTGATTGGCTTTTCTTAAACGAGCCACCGCCCCCGCGTCTCCTGAGCGCGGCCCTGGGCCGTGAGAGCGGCGGGAGCGTCCGGAGCCCGGGGGCGGCCGTAGCGCGGGTAGGGCCCGGCCGTGGGGGCTGCTGGGGCTCGGCCGCTCGCCGCGGAGGGAGGGGGGCGGTGAAGGGGGCCCGGCGGGCTCGGCCGGCCCTGGGCGCTGCCCGCGCCCCCCTTTCCTGCTGGGTTTTGCCCGCGTTTGCTCCCCGCCGGTGCCGGTGCGGGAGCGGCAGGAGGAGCCCGTTCCCCAGCAGCTGTGGCTGCCTCTGGTTTCTCTGTGCAGCAGAGAAGGGCTCCTGGGGAGGCTTTCCCGGGCACTGGGTTCTGCTTCGGGTCGTCCCCCCCGCCCCGCTCCAGCACCCCCCGCTCTGTGCCGGCGTGGGTGCTGCCCTCCCCCGCGGCGCGGTGGGGCGGAGCCGCTCCAGCTCTTCTGGCGGGAGCGCAGCCGGGATTCATGGAAACCCTCTGCTGTGCCGGCAGCCGGCGGTTCCCCGGGGCTGGTGTTGGCATGTCAGGGCGGGGAGCTTGTGCTCCAGCAGCCGGAGTGAGCTTTGGTTTCTGCCTTGACCGATGGGGCTCGGTGCGAGGGGCTCTGTCGGGTGAGTGGGGGGGAAAGCAAAAAAAAAGAATTGCAGGCGTGTGTGTTTTCGTGCGCGCTGTGCCTTATTCCTCCCTCGCCTGGCTTCAGTCTGTGTGCGGAGCACCCCGTAAGGAGCTTTGCTCAGGCCCGGTCCATCCCGTCGCCCCCAGGAGAGCCGAGTTTGCAGCCCCTTGTTGGCTGCAGGGGCTGAAGGTGCGGCCCCTGGCCCAGGCTGGGGTGCCGGGGCTGGGGGTGTTGGTGCGCGTCAGGGGCGGTGAGCGGGGCTGGGCAGAGGTGTTGGGGGCCCCCGTCCCCCCCATTGTCGTGCCTGGGCCCGGGCTGGTGGTGGAGCAGGGGGGGCTGAGCGGTGGGCAGGGGGCTGGTGGCAGGCGTCGAGTGGCTGGCGGGCTGTGTGGGCAGGGTGGGTGCAGGGTGTTGGGGAGGGTGCTGGCTGTGCTGGGGGCCGAGGGCCGGTCCCTGAGCTCCCTGACGCTGCGTTTGTCTCCCCAGGTGCTGGCCGGCTGCTGGGGACAGGCTGCAGCGTGCCAGGGGGAGCAGGGCCAGGGCAGGCCTGCGCTGGCATCGCCTCCGTGAGCCTGGGTGTGAGCGCAGGGCCACGGCTGATCCGGGAGAGCCAAGCGTGGCCCCAGCCAGCACACGGAATTAAACGTCCCCATCTACTGCATCATTGTCATCATCATCTTCTCTGCAATGTCCCAATACGACGATAAGAGCTGTGGTGGTGAAACTGCATCCATGTCTGAAGGATCTTTGTTGACAGAAGTTGCGATGCCGTGCCTGCATGATCCTGCTCATTATGAGAAAAAGTGTTCCACGTGTCAGTGTGCCATAGGACACAGGGAGGGGAATGGATTCTGGGCTGGCGATGGGCATAAGGAGGAGCCCCTGAGTGGCCAGGACGGAGGGGCATTCCCCCTGCCAGAGGTGCCTTGGGGTACAGACAAAAGGAGCCCCAGAAGAGTTGTGGGTGAGTGCGGGGCCAGCCGTGTGGTCTGTGGGGAGGGGACAGTGTCCCTGTGGCAGCGTCACCCCCCGAGGAGTGGGGCTGGCAAGTGTGAGGCTTCTTCCAGCTCTCTGGAAAGGGCTCGTCCCCTGCTGGGTCCTCATCGGATGGTCTGTAGCAGACACCCCCCAGCCCCCCAGCTCTGTGGCAGCTCTCCTGCTGCAGGTTGTCCCCCCACGTCTGTGGCGTGAGAGCCTTGTCCCTGGTGGGTGTGACTGTCCCTTGGCTTTCTTGCTGCCAGCTGTGAGTGTGGGGAAACTGGGCTGGGGGCTTGCTCCCGTGTTCCCTGGGCAGCTGGTGTTGGGGGTGGTGGGGATGCGAGGGCCGTGCCTGCTGTGGGACAGCACCGTCCTCACTGCCAGTGGCTTGTTCCTCCCCCAGGTAAGCAGCCTGCGCGCCATCCAGTGTGTGCCATGGTGGTGGCTGTGCTCGTGGTTCTGGTTGTGGCTTTGGCTGTGGCTGTGGCTGTACAATCAGGTAAGGGAGCAGTGGCTGCCTCTGTCCGGCTCTGTGGAGCTGCGTCCACTGATCCCTGTGGAGTGCAATCCTCTGACCTTCTCCCCTTCCCTCTGCAGCAGGAAGGCACAGAGGGAACCCAGATCTGCCTGCGGCTGGGGTGCTGGCCTGTCCTGAGGGCTGGGTTGGGTACCACAAGGTCTGCTACTACCCCTCGAGAGAGGAGGGGAGCTGGGAGTGGAGCCAGGAGCAGTGCTCCTCCCTCGGGGCCTCGCTGGCCGTGCTCAAGATGGGGTGGGAGATGGTGAGTGAGGGGCTGTTGTGGCTGCGTGGGGGTGACGGGGGGTTCTGGGTGGGGTGCAGGCGTGGGGGTGGTGCTGGGCAGGTGAGAGGTGCTTGTAGGGCCAGAGATGCAGCTGTGGGCTGGGGCCTGGCAGGCAGGGAGGGAGGCACGGGGTGCAGCGTGGAGCCCAGGGCGCGTCTGCCCATCTGTGGTGCTCGGCTGGCCCCCGAGCAGAGCAGGGCTGGGGCAGAGCAGAGCAGGAACAGCACCGCTGGCCGTGCTGGTGAGCTCATTGAGAAGCCTCTGGAGCTTGCTGGAGCAGCCCTTGGGTGGGAGCTGCTGCTGTGCCACGGCCGGGGGTAGCGGTGTGGGGCCGGGGCTGCCTGCGAGGCCGGCAGGGAGCAGTGTGGGGCTGGGACAGTGACTCGCGTGGGGCTGGCAGCAGGTCCCGACTGTTGGCTTCTCTCTTTCCTACCCAGGAGTTTGTCTTGCGCCTCAAGGGCAGGGATGATTACTGGGTTGGGCTGCGGAGATGGGGCGAGCGCCTGGAGTGGGTGGATGGCAGCAGCTTCAACCAGACGTGAGTCCCTTTGCGATCCAGGGCCCTGGGGCGACCGTCCTGCAGTGGGCCAGGCAGGGTCCTGGTGGGACGTGTGTGCTGGGGCTGTCCCTTGCAGGCAGCACTCGTCTCCTCCGGGTGCTTGAGGGGACAGCCGCTAAGCTGACGGTACCGGTGGTGTCTTTCCTTCTTGTTGCAGGTTCCCAGTGCAGGGCCAAGAACCTTGTCTGTACTTGCATGACCGTGATCTCGTGAGTTCAAGCTGTTCACTGGACCGTCCCTATGTGTGCAGCAAGCCCCAAGCTGTGGGATGACAGAGGTGATGGAGAAGGGACCTGTGCTGGGGCCTCCCAGCTTGACCTCCCCCACCAGAGGAGCGTAGGGGTGTCCTTCCCTCGGCTGCTGCTCCGGGTTGCTCCTGGCCTCGGCAACAGCTCACTGCAGCTCTCGGGGAGGTGAACCTGCTGGAAGGGGACATGTGGTGGAAACTGATGTGAGCCTGCCTGGCCTCGGTCCTTGGCTTGCACATGGGGCAAGTTTCTTTCTCCTCCTGGGACTGCCCCAGGCCTCATCTTGCTTCTCTCATAATTCATATATATCTGCTGTATATATCGGATGCTGATGCTGTTTTTCTACTGACTTTTTTTATTAAAACATGGTAAACTTCTTCACCGGCAACCTCGCTCCTCACCAAGTCGATGGAGCGCAAGATGGGGAGCAGGGGGGTAAAGCTCCTCCCACCGTAAGGGAAGATCAGGTTTGAGACCACCTGAGGAACCTCAGTGTTCACAAGTCTGTGGGACCTGATGAGATGCACCCCAGAGTCCTGAGGGAATTGGCTGATGCAGTTGCCAAGCCACTCTCCAGGATATTTGAGAAGTCACGGCAGTCAGGTGAAGTCCCTGGGGACTGGAGGAAGGGGAATGTTGTGCCCATTTTTAAAAAGGGACGAAAGGAGGACCCTGGGAACCTGTCAGCCTCACCTCTGTGCCTGGGAAGATCATGGAGCAGATCCTCCTAGAAGCTGTGCTCAAGCACATGGAGGACAGGGAGGTGATTCCAGACAGCCAGCACGGCTTCACCAAGGGCAGGTCCTGCCTGGCCAAGCCAGTGGCTTTCTATGAAGGAGCGACTGCATCAGTGGACAAGGGAAAAGCGACGGATGTCATCTATCTGGACTGCTGTAAAGCCTTCGACACAGGCCCCCACAACATCCTTCTCTCTAAACTGGGGAGATATGGGTTTGATGGGTGGACTGTTCGGTGGATAAGGAATTGGCTGGATGGTGGCATGCAGAGGGTCGTGGTCAATGGCTGGATGTCCACATGGAGACCGGTGACAAGTGGAGTCCCTCAGGGGTCCGTACTGGGACCGGTGCTGTTTAACATCTTCATCAATGACAGAGACAGTGGGATCGAGTGCACCCTCAGCAAGTTTGCAGATGACACCAAGCTGAGTGGTGCGGTTGACACCCCAGAAGGATGAGATGTCATCCAGAGGGACCTGGACAAGCTGGAGAGGGGGGCCGGTGTGACCCTCATGAGGTTCAACAAGGCCAAGGGCAAGATCCTGCACCTGGGACGGGGCAACCCCCGGTATCAGCACAGGCTGGGGGATGAAGGGATGGAGAGCAGCCCTGCGGAGAAGGACTTGGAAGTACTGGTGGATGAAAAGCTGGACATGGGTTGGCAACATGTGCACTGGCAGCCCAGAAAGCCAACTGTATCCTGGGCTGCATCCCCGGCAGCGGGGCAAGGGAGGGGATTCTGCCCCTCTGTCCCGCTCTGGGCAGACCCCCCCTGCAGCCCTGCGCCCAGCTCCGGGCCTCAGCACAGGGACACGGAGCTGCTGGAGCGGGGCCAGGGGAGGCCACAGAAATGCCCCGAGGGCCGGAGCCCCTCTGCTGCGGGGCCAGGCTGGGGGAGCTGGGGGTGCTCAGCCTGGAGAGGAGGGGGCTGCGGGGAGGCCTGAGTGCGGCCTGGCAGTGCTGAGAGGGGCTGCAGGAAGGGTGGGGGCAAGGTTTTAGCAAGGCCTGCTGTGACAGGACCAGGAGTAATGGATTTAAACTAAAGAACAGATTTAGACTGGATATAAGGAAGAAGCTTTTTACAGTGAGGGTGGTGAGGCACTGGCACAGGTTGCCCAGAGGCGGTGGAGGCCCCATCCCCGGAACCATCCAGGCCAGGCTAGACGGGGTCTGAGCCCCCTGCTCTGGTTAAAGCTGTCCCTGGCACTGCAGGGGCTGGGCTGGGTGGGCTCTAAAGGTCCCTTCCCACCAAAGTGTTCCGTGATTCTAAGGTGATGGGGACAGGGGGACAGGGCAGTGGCAGGGTGGGGACGGGGGGGATGGGGAATGGGGTGGCAGGGGGTGATGGGGACAGGAGGGTGAGGGGACAGGGAGGTGTCAGCAGGGATGGGGGACAGGAGGGTGACGGGGGACAGGGTGTGGCGGGGGCCAGAGGACAGGGGTGGCAGACGGGGTGGGAGGTGACAAGGGAGCAAGTGCCAGGGGAGACCCCAGGGTGGCATCTGGGACCCTGAAGGTGACAAGTGGCTTTGGGGGTCCCTGAGGAGGGGACAAGGGACATGGGGGATCCCAAGGTGGCATCAGGAGACCCTGAAGGGGACCACAAAGGACCCCAGGGAGGGGACAAAGGGCGTGGGCAACCCTGAGGAAAGGACAAGGGACATGTGGGAAGCCCAGGGTGACATGGGGACAACAGAGGGGACAGGGGACATCAGGGGACTCCTGGGAGAGGACAAGGGACATGGGGAACCCTGTCACCGGCTGTCTCCCTGTCCCCAGGTGTCCCCAGAGCTGCTAGAACCGCTGGTGACTGTGGTGGCCATCCTGGGCGAGATAGGGGCCACCACAGGGGATGTCCCCCTGCCTGGGCCATGCGCTGCCATCACGAAGCGGCCACCCGCCAACGTCGTGCCATGGCCACTGCTGGGACCACCCCTGAGCCTGCTGCGGTCCCCCCAGGGGATCTGGCTGTCCCCAGGGCCACCATGGGGGATGCCTGGGCCACTGTGGCAACCATCGCCCATGAACGGTGGGAGGTAGTGGCCTCAGTGGAGGCCACCTGGGCTACAGGGGCAGTGGATGCCTGTGGGACTGCGGCCACCAGCGGGGCCACTGCAGGCCACCTGGCAGCAGCAGTGGCCCAGGAGGACAGGGCACGCCAGGAGCTCTTGGCGGCCACCCGGGCACTGCCGGTGGCCTCAGAGTTGGCTGCAGTGGCCTCGGAGGTGGCAGCCCATGGGGACCACAGTAGGGGACGATGGCTTCACTGGGGACCAGTGGCTTTGTTGGGGACCGGTGGCATTAACACGTCACTGCTGCAGTCCTGGTTCGGTGTCTCTTTGTCCCCAACTCGTGTCCCGTCCCACCCTGTGTCTCCTTTGTCCCCACGTCCCCTCCCGTGTCCCCACATCACCTCCCACGTGTCCTCTCCACGCGCCTATGTGTCCCCTCTCGTGTCCCTTCCACGTCCCCTTTAAGTGCCCTGGTGTCCCCAAAGCCACCATGACCATTGCAGGGGGGTCCCTGTGTCCCCATGGGGAAGTCCTATGTCCCCAAGGCCACTACAGTGGCCCAAGAGGGTCCTGGTGTCCTCTGCGCCACCGTGGCCACACAGAGGGATCTCCTCCCCTGTGACCCCTCCACCTCCCTGTCCCCTCCCATGTGTCCCCTATGTGCCCCATGTGTCCCCATGGCCCCTCCTGTGTCCCCTCCCCTATGTGTCCCCCCTCCCATCCCCCCAAAGTGTGTGGGGGGGCAGCTTGGGGTCCCCCACCCCACCGTGGAAGTGACGCCCCTGCATCCCCCTGATGTCCCCCCAAAAGCGTGGGGGGGGGGGGGGGTTTGGGGTGCTCTCACCCCACTGGGGAGGTGACACCCCGTGTCCCCCAATGTCCTCCCAAAAAGGGGGCACCTCGTCCCCCACCCCAGCAGGGAGGTGACACCCCCATGCCAGCCCCAAAACCCCAAAGCACTCCTTTTTTTTTCACTGCCAAAAAAAGAAAACATTTATTGGGGGGCAGGGGGGGGTGCTGGCCGCCGCCGGGTGCCAGGGGGGTCCCTGGGGGGGTCCGGGGGGGGTCGGCGGCTCCGGCCTCGTGTCAGCACCTCCTGGGGCCCCGGGGGGGACCCAAAAGTGCCCGGGGGGTCCTGGGCATCGCTGGGGGGGTGCCGCCGGACCCCCAGAGGGGCTGTAGAAGCCTTTGGGGGGGTCCTGTGGGACTCGGGGGGGGGCGCGGGGGGGAGGAGGAAGGGCTGGAGCTGGAGCTGCTGCCGCAGGAGCCCTGTCAGCAGCAGCTCGGGCGAGGCCAGGGGCAGGCGGGCGCCCAGCGCCGGGGCCCAGCACCCCGAATCTGCCTCGCACGAGATCACCAGCCGCCGCGGCTGCAGGGCACGGGGTGGGGGTGGGGGGGGTAGGGTGTCAATGAGGGTCCCCACACAGCACTGGGGACCCCCCCGAGCACCCACCCACCCCCTCGGGTAGTCTGAGGCTTTTGGGGTCCCCTAATATCCCCGTTGATCCCAGTGGGATCCCCCCCAGGAGCCCTGGGGTGCTGTGCTCCCCCCCCCCCAGGACCCCAACCCCCCTGGGACCCCCAGAAGCCCCCCCCAACCCCCCCCCATGACCCCACTCACCCCAATGGGACCACCCAAGACCCCTGGGGTGCCCTGACTCCCTCCCAGGACCCCCCATGGGAGACCCCAATCCCAATGGGACCCCCCAAGACCCCTGGGGTGCCCTGCCCCCCCCCAGGGCACCCTGACCTCCCAGGACCCCCCATGGGAGACCCCAATCCCAATGGGACCCCCCCCAAGACCCCTGGGGTGCCCTGACCTCACCCCAGGACCCCCCAACTCCAGTGCCCCCCCCCCCCCCAATCCCCCTAGGGGCCTCCAACTCCCCCAGGACCCCCTGATGCCTCCCCCGACCCCCCTGGGACACCCCATGTCCCCACACACACTGGCTTTGGGACCCCCCCCCCAGTGTCCCCCCAACACCCCTTTGGTCCCCTCCCCCTGGCTCTGGGTCCCCGAAGTCCCCCCCTGTGTCCCCTCATTCCCAACCCCAATGGCTCTTGGTCCCCAGTGTCCCCAAATGTCCCCTTGGGTCCCCTCCCCGGTGGCTCCGGGACCACCATGTCCCCCCCCTTGGTGGCTCTAGGCCTTCCTGCCCCCCCACTCCCGTCCCCCGCTGTCCCCTCACCCCGTAGGTGTGGGGCATGGTGGGCAGGAAGGTGCCACCGCTGCAGGTGACGATGTCCCTCATGTGCTCAGGCTCGGGGCGGACGTTAGGGGTGACATGGACCTCGTAGCCCTGGGGACACCGGAGAGGTGGGACACGGAGGGGACATGGGGGGGACACGGCCATCAGTCCGGCCCCAAGACCCTGGGATAGACCCGGGCCACGTGGCGGGGGGGACAAGGACACCAAGGGACACTAAGGGACATCAGGAGACACCCCTCGGGGCTGTCCCCAAGTCCACCTCGCTGGACTGAGGCCACATGGGGTGACACAACTTGGGGTGACACAACTTGGGGGACCGAGGCCAATTTAGGGGACAGGGATACCTCGGGGACACCAGCAAAGGAGGGGACACTCCTCTGGCCGTCCCCAGATGGCACCGAGGCCACATGAGGGGACCCGGTTCAACAGCGGACAAGGACACTTGGGGACGTGGGGCCACCATGGGCGACACGGGGTGACACCAGGTGACAGCCCTTGGCCGCCCTGCGCCGAGTCCCCAGTGGGTGCCCCCCACTCAGTGCGGGGGGACAGGGCCCCTCGGGGAGGGTTGGGGACAAGTGGGGACGGTCACCTGGAGCAGCGGGCGGCGGCGGGCGCGGCGCAGGGCCTGGGCCAGGCTGAAGCCGAAGTGACGTTCCTGCTGGCTGTCACGCACCAGGAAGGGACCCGGCACCAGGACGCGGCCGCTGCGGGCGCTCTGGGGACACGGGGGACGTGTGCTGGCATCCCCGACCCCAGGGACCCCCCACGTCCCCCCCAGATGTCCCCCTCCCTTGTCCCCAAGGATCCCACTCCTTGTCCCTAACGTCCCCCCCCCTTGTCCCCAAGAGCCTTTTCTTTGTCCCCAAGGGCCACCATGTCCCCAAACACCCTTTTCCCTTGCCCCCCCCAAACCCCCATGAGCCCAAGGACCCAACCTCTGTCCCCAAGGACCCCTTCTTTGTCCCCAAACACCCCCCTGTCCCCAAGGACCCCATCCCTTGTCCCCAAGGACCCCATCCCTTGTCCCCAAACACCCTCCTGTCCCCAAGGACACCATCCCTTGTCCCCAAGGTTGTCCATGTCCCCAAAGATGCCATCCCATGTCCCCAGTGAACCCCTGTCCCCCAGGACCCCTTCTTTGTCCCCGAGGTTGTTCATGTCCCCAGAGATGCCATCCCATGTCCTCAGTGAACCCCTGTCCCCAAAGACACTGTCCCCTGTCCCCAATGCCCCCCATGCCCCACTGGACTCTCTTGTCCCCAAAGATCCCATCCCATGTCCCCAAGGACCTCCCTGTCGCCAAAGACCCCCTCCCTTGGCCCTAATGACCCCTGTGTCCCCAAGCACACCCTCCCATGTCCCCAAGGACCACCATGTCCCCAAGGACCCATCCCCATGTCCCTAAGAACCACCCTGTCCCTAAAAATGAACCTTGTCCCTAAAGACCCCATCCCTGTCCCCAAGGCCTTTGTCCCATGTCCCCAAGGGCTCTCATGTCCCCAGGGATCCTCTCCTTGTCCCCAAGAAACCTCTCCTTGTCCCCAGAAACCCCATGCCCTGTTCCCAAGGACACCCATGACCCCAAGATCGCCCTTCCTGTCCCGAAGAATGCTCTCCTTGTCCCCAAAGACCCCATCCCCCAGGACCCTCTTCTTGTCCCCAAGGACTCCCTCTCCTGCCCCCCACCCCCGTGGGACCTTGTGGAGCCACTCAGGGGTGACGATGGGGACGCCGCGGGCCACCGCGCAGAGGAACTTGACAGTGCGTCGGACGCGGTCAGTCACCAGGTGGGTGCAGTCGAAGACGGAGGTGGCCATGGACCCCCCCAGCATCTTCAGGGCCACCTCCATGGCTGGGGAGGCCACCACCCCCCGTGAACAGCACCTGGGGACATGGGGACACACATTGGGGACACCCCTGGGTGGCCACCAACCCCATGGGGACACCCCAGGGGGACCTGGGGGGGGACGTGGGGACACTCATGGGTGATTTTGGTCGAGGGGGGGCAAAGAGGGAGAGATGGGGGATGCTTGGGGGGGGGCAGGGGGACACCCCGAGGGGACACAGTGACATTGGGGGACACCTGGGGCACCCCCGGGTGCTGCCCACCCCCCCTTCCCACAATACCTTGGGGGGGGCGGAGCCAGGCCCCCCCCGGGGGCGGAGCTGGAGCCCCATGGCCTCTGATGGCTCCTCCTCCTCCTCCTGGGGGGCGGAGCCACAATGTGAGACCCCCACCCCTTCCCATCAAGCCACGCCCATTAGGCCACACCCTGCTTGTCCAATCAGCAGCCAGAAGCCCCACCCACAAGCCCCACCCCACTTGACCCCACCCACCATACAGCTCCACCCACTTATCCAGACCCCTGCCCATGGCCCCGCCCATCACTTTAGGCTCCACCCACAGAGAACACACCCAGCCCTGGCCCCGCCCACAACCCCACCCCAAGCCACACCCACCTGAGCTTGCCTCTTAGAGGGGGCGGGACCTGTCCGGCAGGGGCGGGGTTTTGGGGGCAGGGCGGGGCTCCACCTGGCCCCGCCCCCTCGTGTCTGACAGCTCCGGCGGGGGGGGGCGGGCCTGGAGGCGGGGGCTGCGCCGCACAGGGGCGGGGCCAGGCAGGGCTCTGCCCTTCATCCCACTGGCCCCGCCCCTGCCAGAGGCTCCACCCCCCGTGGCTCCACCCCCTCGGCTCCTGGCCAGTCGCTGGCTGCGGCGGGGCCCCTCCCCTACCTGGGGGATTTTGGGGGGGGGGGGTGTGTCAGTGCCTGGACCCCTGGGTCCCATTGCAGGGGGGCGGGGACCACCTGGACGCCTGGAGCCCCTCGCACTCACCTCCCCGCCGGGGGCTGCACCGGTCCCTGTCCCCTCACGGCCCTGCGCCACCGTCATCGGCTCTACGGGGGGGACCCAGGCGCCTGGGGGGTCCGGGGGGGGGTCTGGGGTGGGCTGCTCTTCCTCCTCCTCCTCCTCCTCGGGGGGGAAGAAGGGCTGGGTGGGCTCCTCGGGGTCCCAGCCCAGGGGTGCGCCTGCGGGAGAGCTGTGCTGGGGACCCAGGAGTCCGGGGGGGGATGGGGACGGGACCCAGGCGTCCGGGGGGGGAACCCAGGCATCCGGAGGGGGGGGGGACCCAGGCGTCCGGGTCACCTACGCTCAGCCACCGATGGCAAGAAGTTCTGGGTGGGCTCCAAGAAGAGGTCGGGGTCTTCTGTGGGTGGGGGGAAGGAAGAACTTTGAGAATGGACCCACGCATCCAGGAAAGGGGACCCAGGCTTCCGGGGCCACGCCGCTTACCCTCGGTGTCGGTGTCACTCTCTGTCACCGCCGCAGCCACGTCCCTGCCGGGGGGGGCCCCGGCACTCTTGGGTCCACCATCAGTGGCACTGGTGACACCCAAATTTGGGGCCAGAGGTGGGGATTTGGGGGCTGGAACATCGGGTGGCACAGCTGGATCCTGGCCCTTCACCGGGGTCTCCCAGTTGCCTCGCTGTGCCCCAACATCTGGATTCGGGGCCTTCATGTCTGTACTTAGGGCTGAATCGTGACGTTTTGGGACCGTGCCTTCCACACCTGTGTCACCGCGTGATTCTGGGGACAAACTTTGCTGTCTTGGGGATGATTTCCGGCGTTTTGGGTCCGTCTCCTCCACATCGGTATTGCTGCCTGTGGTGCAGCCCCCAACATCTGGATGGGGCCGATTTTGGGTCCAGATTCGGCTCCGGAGGCTCCGAACATCTGGAGTGGGGGCCACCTCCTCCATGTCGGTGTCACTTTCATCCCCAGGGCTCATGGGACAGGAAACATCTGGATTTGGCAGCGTTGTTGCGACATCTGGGTCACCAGATGCCCCTTGACACCCTTGCACTGGCCCAACATCTGGAATTACACCATTGTTCTCAAGATCTGTATCACTGTCCACATTCAGGACCAGGCACTGGGCTTTGGGGGTTCCAACATCTGGAGCTGGGAATGTCACATTCACATCTGGATCGTCATTGGTCCTTTTCGGCCCCTCAGGGTCAACATCTGAAGCAGCAGCCATCTTAGCAACTGTATCCATGACCTCATGGGTTCTTCCATGTGTTTTTGGAGCTCCAGCGTTGGGAAGGGCACTGAGGTCCTCCACATCTGTATCACTGTCACCACTGGAGGCCACTGAGCCATGTCTGAGGCCACCAACATCTGGATTCGGTGTCTCCATCACCGCAGGTGGGTCTTTCCAGGTGTTTTGGGGTGTTCTGTGGCTTGTGGGGCGAAGAACACGCTGACTCGGGTCATGTTCTTCCACATCTGTGTCACTGTCCACCTCTAGGTTCCAATGTTCATTTTGTGGGTCTTCAACATCTGGATTTGGGTTCTTTGCCTCCACATCTGGGTCTTTGCAAGCAATTCTATGGATTTTTGGACACCCAACATTTGGATTGAGCTCATTCTTCTCCACATCCGTATCGCTGTCCACCACAAGTGTCCCATGTTCATTTGGGGGTCCTTCAGCATGTGGATTTGGACTCTCCATCTCCACCTGTGGGTTTCTTGGTACATTTTGGGTTGTTTGATGGGTTTTTGGAGTCCAAACATCTGGATTGGAAGTGTTCTCTTCCGCATCTGTATCACTCTCCACCAGGAGAGCCCGTCGTCCTTCAACATCTCTATTTGTCTTCACATCTGGGTCTCTGGGGGCTGTTCTGTGGCTTTCTGGACACCCAACATCTGGACTGAAAGTGTCCTCTTCCACATCTGTATCACTGTCCACCACAAGCATCTGATGTCCCTTTTGTGAACCTTCAACACCTGCATTGTGGGCGTCCATCTCAGTATTTTGTGGTTTTGGTACATTTGGGGTTGTTTGATGGGTTTTAGAGTATCCAACATCTAGATTCGCTCCATTCTCCTCCACATCTGTATCACTGTCTACCACGAGCATCTGATGTCCCTTTTGTGAGCCTTCAACACCTGCATTGTGGGTCTCCATCTCAATATTTTTGTTTTTTGGTACATTTGGGGTTGTTCTATGGATTTGGAGGCATCCAACATCTGGACCGAAAGTGTCCTCTTCCACATCTGTATCGCTGTCCACCACAAGCATCTGATGCCCCTTTTGTGAACCTTCAGCAACTGCATTGTAGGTCTCCATCTCAGTATTTTGTGGTTTTGGTACATTTGGGGTTGTTTGATGGGTTTTAGAGTATCCAACATCTAGATTTGCTTCAGTCTCCTCCACATCTGTATCACTGTCCACCACAAGCATCTGATGTCCCTTTTGTGAACCTTCAACAACTGCACTGTAGGCCTCCATCTCAGTATTTTGTGGTTTTGGTACATTTGGGGTTGTTTGATGGGTTTTTGGGTATCCAACATTTAGATTTGCCCCATTCTCCTCCACATCTGTATCACTGTCTACCATGAGCATCTGATGTCCCTTTTGTGAACCTTCATCACCTACATTGTGGGCCTGCATCTCAATATTTTGTTTTTTTGGTACATTTTGGGTTGTTCGATGGGTTTGGAGGCATCTAACATCTGGACTGGCTCTATCCTCCTCCATATCTGTATCGCTGTCCACCGTGAGCATCTGATGTGCACTTTTGGGTCCTTCAGCAGCTGAGTTTGTGTTCTCCATCTCCACATCTGTATCACTGTCCACAGGTGGCCAGCATCCATTTTTGGGATCTCCAACATCTGGATTCAGGGTCTCCATCTCCACACCCGGGTCTTTTTGCATGTTTGGGGCCATTCTATGTATTTTTGGGCACCCAACATCTGGAAGGACCTCAACCTCCTCCACATCTGTGTCACTGTCCACCACAAGCATTTGGCATCCATTTTTAGCACCTTTAATATCTGGATTTGGGCCCCTTTCCTCTATATCCGAGTTGCTGCTCACATCCAGGGCAGCCCGGTCACAGTTTGGGTGAAAAAGAGCAGTTTCTGGGAGCACCTTGACGTTGCGAGTTGGGTTCCTGCCTTCCAGATGTTTCACATCTGGATTCATAACCTTCTGGGGATTCAGAGAGTGATTTCGGGGCTGAACATTTGGAATAGCCATTTTTCTCCCCACATCTGGATGTGGGGTGGTTTGGGGGCCGAAACAGCGCTTTTTGGGTCCCCTCATGTCTGGATCTGGGCAGGGCGTGACGACATCCATGTGGTGGCCTGGTGCGGGGGTGTGGCGGCGTTTTCGGTGGCCTTGAACATCTGGGCAAACATCTGGCTCCTCCGGGTCGCTGGGGCGGGGGATGTTGGGAGTTGGGGTCTGCCTGATGGAGCCAGGCATCCAGGCTCACCCACAAGGGACCCACACATTGGGGTCCCACCTACCTCTCCGGCACGACTCGGGGTGAAGCAGTGTCTCCAAGGGCAGGGTCTGGGGGAGTGAGGTACAGATTATTATTGTAGGGCCTACAGTAACCCCAGAGAGTCCTATCAGATCCTGGCTCACCCCCTTCCACTCCCTGCCTCCACATCTTGGTGGTTCCTCCAACAACACACCACCAGGGTTTATGTAGGTCCTACTGTAACCACCACCCTGTTGTGTTTCTGTAGGCCCTAAGATAACAGCGTGTTCCCGTGCCTACCCCCACACCCCGCGGTCCTCGCACACTCACGCCAGGGCAGCTCGTCGTCCTCCGAGTCGCTGGCGAGGGGGCGTCCCGGCTCCAGTCCCTGTCCTGTGGAAGATCCAGGCATCGGGGGGGGCTGCAGGACACCCCCTATCACAGGGATCCAGGTGTCTGGGAGCCCCCCCTCCACCCCACCTCCCTCCAAGGGACCCAGGTGTCCAGGAGGGGACCCCAGCATCTTGGTGGGGGACACACCTACCTGCACCCCCCGCAGTGCTGAGGCCTCGGTGGCACCTTCGCTGCATGGTCTAAGGCGGGGGGAACAACTGCCCCACGGAAACAACTATCCCCTCCAACTGCCCCCCACCCCCTAACCACCCCCCTTCAGCTACAACTGCTCCCCTCAAGTGCCCCTTGGTCACCACTGACCCCCCAACTGCCCCCCTGGGTCAGCTGGACCCCCCTAACTACCTCCCCCATCCTCCAAATGCCACCCCCCAACTGCCCCAGGGCTCCTACCCGCCCCCCTGGTTTCTAACTGCCCCCCCAAACTGCCCTCCCCAGCCCTGTATCCTACCCCCAAATTGCCCCAGAGAGCCCCAAACTGCCCCGGGGACCCCCCCAAACTGCCCCACACCCCTTCCAACTGCCCCTCGACCCCCACCAAGTGCCCCAGAGACACCCAAACTGGCCCAGGGACCCCCAAAACTGCCCCACAGGGCCCCAAAATGCCCCGCGAACACCCCAAACAGCCCCACACCCCTCCCAACTGCCTCTCGACCCCCCCCAAGTGCCCCAGGGACCCCCAAACTGAGCCAGAGACCCCCCAGACTGCACCAGAGACCCCCCAAAATGCCCCGGGAACCCCCTGAACTGTTCCACACCCCTCCCAACTGCCCCTCGACCCCCCAAAATGCCCCAGGGACCCCCAAACTGAGCCAGAAACCCCCCAAACTGCGCCAGAGACCCCCCAAAATGCCCCACGGGGCCCCAAAATGCCCCGGGAACCCCCTAAACTGTCCCACACCCCTCCCAATTGCCCCTCGACCCCCCCAAGTGCCTCAGGGACCCCCAAACTGCCCCGCAGAGCCCCCAAGCCGCCTCACGGGGCCCCTGTGCTCACCCCTCCCGCTCCAGCGCCCCCCATGCCCCGCCCCCCCAGCCCTATTGGCCGTCATCGCACGCGTCACCGCCCAACGGCCGCTTCCATTGGCAGCCGCGCGCGTCCGTCCAGCCGGGGAGCATCGAGAGGAGCCGGGGCGGGCCTCGGAGAGCGGCGGCGCGGCTGTAGGCGGTGCTACCATAGAGCGCGGCGCGCAGAGCGCCCGCCTCCAGCCATCGAGAGGTGGCAGAGCGGCCCCAGAGAGGGGGCGGTGCAAACAGCGAGATGGGGCGAGGTCTCCCACCCGCGCCGTCCAATGGGAGCGCGGCGAGCGGGCGGTGCCGTCCAATGGGAGCGCGGGGCCGGCCGCCGCCGCTTTGTCTATATGAGGCGCCGCGGGGCCGCGAGAGCCGCCATTGTCGCCGCCGCCGCGCTCGCTACAGCGCTCCCGCCTTAAAGGGGCCGCGCCACCGTATCGCCCATCAAGACCGGGTGGGGCCCACCGCTCCGGCACTGTCACCGCGCCCAGCCCGACCCACGCCGCCACCATGAGGGAGATCGTCCACATCCAGGCGGGCCAGTGCGGCAACCAGATCGGGGCCAAGGTGAACAGCGGGCGGGCAGCGTCGGGCCGGGGGGGGAGGTGGTCCCCCCCCTTCTTCCCTCCCATCGCGGCGCGGCCCCTTTTAAGAAGCTCCTCCCTCCTCGCGCGCAGACAAAGGCGGACCCGAATCGGGGCGATTTCAGCCCCAAAATCGCGCTTTTCCTGCCCGCTGAGGGCCTGAAGTGAAAGGCGCGGCCCGAAATAAGGGGGGATTCGGCCTGAAAATGAAGCGGTTCGGCCCCAAAATGGAGGTTTCCGGCCTCAAAATGGGGGGCCCCGCCCCTCCCCCCTTCTTCTCACGCGGCTCCAAAATGGCGGTTTCCCGCCGCGCCTGAGGGCAGCGGCCCCGGAATGTGGCTTTTCAGCCCCCAAATAGCACTTTTTACCAGAAAATATGTTTCCTTGCCGTCACCTAAATCCCCTTTCACGACGTTCGGCCCCAAAATCGCTATTTTTTTGCCTTGATTAGGGAATTCTTAGCCACAAAATGAGGGGATTGGCCCTAAAAAGGGGGGGGGTGTCGCCCTAAAATAAGGGATTTCGCTCTCCCCCGTTTTTCCAAGCGGTATTTTTAAGTCTGAAAACGTGCTTTTTTACCTCAAAACCGCGGCGTCCCGCCCCTCCGGCGTGTTCAGCGCCAGAATGGCAATTTTTGCCCCCAAAAACGGTTTTGTACCCCCAATAAGTTATTTTGGCTACAAAACGGGCGCTTCCCGCTCTCAAAATGGCCGTTTTGTACCCTAAAATAAAGATTTCTGCCTCCAAATCGGGGCGTGCCGCCCACAGCGTGTTTGGCCCGAAAATGGGGGTTTTCCGCCCCAAAAGAAAGGGTTTCTGAGCCCAAAATGAGCTTTTTCAGCCCCAAAATAGGGGCGTGCCGCCTCTCGTGAGACGCTTGGGGCCCCAAAAATGGAAGTTTTTCCCCTGAAAATGTGATCTTTGTGCCCCAAAATAGGGGTTCTCTTTTTCAGACACAAAACAGGGGTTTGGGGTAAAAGAGAAATATTTTTAAGCCCCAAAATACAGGGTTTTGGCGTCAGGCGGGATTTCTGGCCCCAAGATGGAGTTTTTCGGCCCTGAAATAAGAGCTTTGTTCCCTGAAATGGAGTTTTCAGCCCTGAAATGGGAGATTTTGCCCCACCCCTCCAACAGTTTCTGGCCTTGAAATAGAGGTTTATAGACCTAAAGATTTTTTTACCCCCAAAACTGGATTTTTTCCAGCATTAAAAAGTGGCTTTCTGCCCCAGAAGGGTTTTTCCAGCCCCAAAATGGAGGTTTTCAGTCTCAGAGTAAGATCTTTGTTCCCTGAATTGTCATTTTCAGCCCCCAGATATCTTGTTTCAGCCCCAAAATGGGGTTTTGAGGACCCAAAAGGACCTTTTCAGCCCAAAATGGGATTTTTTTTTTTAGTTCCCGGTGGATTTTTTCACCGCTAAACCAGGGGGTTTCAGCCCCCAAAATGGTGGTTTCCAGCCCCAAAATGGAGGTCCTCAGCTCAAGACTAGGATCTTTGTGCTCCCAAGTACCATATTTCTGCCACAAATTAAGAGGGTTTGCTCCAAATTTGATTTTTTTGGATGCCAAAATAGGAACTTTTTGCTGTACAATGGCAGTTTCAGCCCCAAAATGGATGGTTTATGGCCCCAGAATAGGTTTTTACTGTGCCGGAATAGGGTTTTTTGCTGCATAATAGGATTTTTTTCCGCCCCTAAAGATTTTTTTCAGCCCCAAAAAGGTTTTTTTTTTAATACCAAAACTGGGCTTTCCCCACCCGAACAGTGACTTTGGTCTCAAAATGGACATTTTCGGCTTCAGAATAGGATCTTTGTTTCTCCAAACGGAGTTTTCAGTCCCCAAAATGGAGGATTTTGGCCCCAGAATAGGATCTTTGTCCTCCAGAATGTCTAAAAGAGGCTTTTCAACGCCAGAAAAAGCATTTTTCTGCTCCGGAATGGTGTTTTTAGACACATAATAGCGATTTTTAGCCTCAAAATAAGATTACTTTTTTCTTGCATCACCAACATAGAGGCTTTTTGTTCCTAAAAAAGCACATTTCAGTGCCAAAATGGAGAGGTTTTTAGCCCCAGAATCGGTTCTTCCCCCCCCCCCCAATGGACTTTTCAGCCCAGAATTATACTTTTTAGCCACAAAATGCCCTTTATCTGTTCTGAAACTGGATTTATTTTGAAGAAATTTCCAATTGCAGAATTCCAGAAATCGCAGTTTTTAACTGCCTGTCAGTGCAAGTTTCCAGTCTCCAGAATGACGCTTTTGTAACCCAAATCAGCATTTTTAACCCATTTCTCCACCTTCAGCCCCAAATTGTGATGTTTTAGCCTGGTTTTGCCTGCAGGGCGTGGCCCTGTCCCCCCTCCCCTTCCCCCACTGTGACCTTGGGGGGGGAGGGTTGGGGTCCCCAGGGTGCCCGCCCCTCCCCCACCCTTTGTTCCCAGCCATCCCTCCCCCATGGGCAGATTTGGGGGAGAGAAAAATTGAAATTTTGGGAAATTACGATTTTTTTTTTTTTTGAGGGAAGGGATGGGTAGTTGGGGGTGGGGGGAGGCAAATTTTGGGTATTTCTGAAATTAAACATTTTTGGAAGCACCTCTGCGATTCAAACGCCGTTTCCGGTTCCCGCCCTTTTTGGGGGGGGTGGTTATGCCCAAGTTTGGCCCTGCCCCTGCGGGTGCTTAGGCTCCGCCCCTCTGGGGTGGGCTCCGCCCCTTGGAGACTGACCCAGCCCCCTGCCTTGGCTCCTCCCCTTTGGGCAGGTCTTGCCTCAGGATTGGCTCCCCTGGGGTTGGCTCCGCCCCCAGGGTTGGCCTTGCTCTAGGGCTCACTCCTCTGGTGAGGCCCCGCCCCCGCGCTGCCTCATCCAGTAAGATTCCACGCCCTTTCAAGGCTCATCCCCCAGGGTTGGTTCTTCCAATGAGGCTTCACCTCCTTGTACAGGCTCTGCCCCTTTGGAGGGGCCCCTCAGGCCAAGCTCCACCCCCTGTGTGGACCCCTCCCACCCCATGATTGGCCCCTCCCACCCTGCAGCCCCAAGGGGGACCCACCCTGTCCCCCCCACCCCTCCAGAAGGGATGGGGGGTGGAGCCTTTCTGACCCCGCCCCCATCCCCAGTTTTGGGAGGTGATCAGCGACGAACACGGCATCGACCCCACCGGCACTTACCATGGCGACAGCGACCTCCAGCTCGACCGCATCAGCGTCTACTACAACGAGGCCACCGGTACGGTGTCACCCCATCCCTTGTCACCCCCCCCGTGTCGCCTTTCTGCCCCCACCCACCCCCCTGCCCCACGTCCCCATCCCTTTCCACCCGAGACCTGATGTGGGCAGCTCACCCATTCTCACCCCCACGCCCTCCCTACATCTCCTTGGGTCTTGGGGTGGGTTTCTGGGGCTGTTGGGGATTAAGAGGTGATGTGGTGGTGTCACCATCACCCCCCTGGTGACACGACGATGTCCCCAGGGGGTAAGTACGTGCCAAGGGGCCATCTTGGTGGACCTGGAGCCAGGCACCATGGACTCGGTGCGCTCAGGACCCTTTGGGCAGATCTTCCGGCCGGACAACTTCGTTTTTGGTGAGTGCCTGTGTCACCCGCTGTCCCATGGGGTCCCCTGTGTCCCCCCTCGTGTCCTCTTAGGTGACCCTGGTGTGCCCATCATGACAGGGTGCCATTTTTCTTTGGTGGCTGTGAGGCTCCTGGTGCTGGCCCCTCGCTCACCATCACCATGGGGTGGTGGGTCCCCCGCTGTCCCTGCTACGGTGGCCCATGGGATCTCCCTGGTGGCCCCTGGGTTCCCTTCCCAGTGGAGTGACACAACCCTCCTTGGTGGCCCTCAGGTGCTTGTACGCTGGGGTGGCAGGTCCCTGTTGTCCCCTTCTTGGTGGTCAGGGTCTTTCCCATGTCCCCAGAGCTGCCTCCACTTTGGTTCTGGGAGGGTTATTGGGGTCCCCAAAGGGGTTGGGGTCCGCAAATGAGTATGAGGGTCCCTGAGGAGATGGGTGTCTGAGGAGCTCAGGGTGCCCATGTTGAAGGTCCACAAGGAGCTTAAAGGTTTCTAAGGGCCAGGTGGAGGTCCTCAAGAAGAGGGATGGTGGGCCCCAAGGAGCTCAAGTATGGACTGGACTTCCCAGGGGTTGGACAGAGGTCCCTGAGGTGTCAGGGTGCCCAAGGGTGGCATGGGAGATGGAGGAGAGTGATAGAGGTCCTCGAGAGTGGCCTGGGGATCTCAAAGGAGGATGATGGAAGTCCTGGGGTTTTCAGGGTCCCCAAGGGTCAGTTAGGAATACCCAGCAAGGGTGATGGAGGTTCTCAAGGTCTTGAGGGTGGTTGAGTTCCCAAAGAGCTCAGGAGCTCAAGGGTGAGTTGGAGGTAGGCGGGAGGAGTAATGAAGGTCCTCGAGGCCTTTAGTGTCACCAAGGGTTTGCTGGGTGTCTTCAAAGAGAGTGATGGATGTCCCCAAGGGGCTGGATGTCCCTTAGGAGGTTGATGGAGGTCTCCAGGAAGGGTAGGTCCCCGAGGGTGGGCTGGAAGTCACCATGGAAAGTAACAGAGGTCCCCAAGGAGCTCAGGGTCCCCAGGGGTTGGATGGACATCCCCAAGGAGGTTGATGAAGACCCACAAGGGTGGGATCAAGGTCTCCAGGGTGGTGAAGGTTGGTTTGAAGGTCCTCCAGGGAGGGTGAAGGTCCCCAAAGGTGGGATGGAGGTCCCCAAGGTGGTCTGAAGCCCCCAAATTGAGCAACCAAAGTCCCCAAAGACCTCAGTTTCCCCCAGGAAGCCCCTCCATGACATCCCCATGCTGTCCCCACCCTAGGCCAGAGCGGTGCAGGCAACAACTGGGCCAAGGGCCACTACACAGAGGGGGCTGAACTGGTGGACTCGGTCCTGGACGTGGTGAGGAAGGAGGCGGAGAGCTGCGGACTGCCTGCAGGGCTTCCAGCTGACCCACTCGCTGGGCGGTGGCACTGGCTCCGGCATGGGGACCCTCCTGATCTCCAAGATCCGTGAGGAATACCCGACCGCATCATGAATACCTTCAGCGTCGTCCCGTCCCCCAAGGTGTCGGACACAGTGGTGGAACCCTACAACGCCACCCTGTCTGTCCACCAGCTGGTGGAGAACACGGATGAGACCTACTGCATTGACAACGAAGCCCTCTATGACATCTGCTTCCGCACCCTGAAGCTGACCACCCCCACCTATGGTGACCCTCAACCACCTTGTCTCGGCCACCATGAGTGGCGTCACCCACCTGCCTGCGTTTCCCTGGTCAGCTCAATGCCGATCTTCGCAAGTTGGCTGTCAACATGGTGCCCTTCCCGCGTCTCCACTTCTTCATGCCTGGCTTCGCCCCCTTGACATCGCGCGGCAGCCAGCAGTACCGCGCCCTCACCGTCCCTGAGCTCACCCAGCAGGTCTTCGATGCCAAAAACATGATGGCTGCCTGCGATCCCCGTCACGGCCGTTACCTCACGGTGGCCGCTGTCTTCCGAGGTCGCATGTCCATGAAGGAGGTGGATGAGCAGATGCTCAACGTGCAGAACAAGAACAGCTCTTACTTCGTCGAGTGGATCCCCAACAACGTGAAGACTGCCGTGTGTGACATTCCACCACGTGGCCTCAAGATGGCCGTCACCTTCATCGGCAACAGCACGGCCATCCAGGAGCTCTTCAAGCGGATCTCGGAGCAGTTCACGGCCATGTTCCGGCGCAAGGCCTTCCTCCACTGGTACACGGGCGAGGGCATGGACGAGATGGAGTTCACCGAGGCCGAGAGCAACATGAATGACCTTGTCTCGGAGTACCAGCAGTACCAGGATGCCACTGCTGAGGAGGAGGAGGACTTCGGTGAAGAGGCCGAAGAGGAGGCCTGAGGGATGGTCGTCCTAGAAGAGCCCTCGTCCTCCACTGCCATCATCATCGTCCTCAGCCCTCGTCCTTCGGCGTTGTCCTCGGAGAGCCCTCGTCCTTTGCCGTCATTGTCTTCGGAGAGCCCTCGTCCTTCACCGTTGTCCTTGGAAAGCCCTCAGCCTTCAGCATCATCGTCCTTGGAGAGTTCTTGTTCTTCATCATCATCATTAGCCTTCATCAGTGTCCTCTGAGAGCCCTTGGTCTTCGTCATTGTCCTCAGCCTTCATCAGCGTCATCGGAGAGCCCTCCGTCTTCACTGTTGTCACCAGAAAGCGCTCGGCCATCGCCGTCATCCTTGGAGAGCGCTTGGCCTTCGTCATCATCCTCAGATAGCTGTTGGCCTTCACCATTGTCACCAGAAAGCCCTTGGCCTTTGTAATTGTCACCAAAAAGCTCTTGGCCTTCATGGTTGTCCTCGGAGCCCTCAGCCTTGGCTGTTGTCACTGGAGAGCCTTCATCATCGTCATCACCTTCAGAGAGCACAGAACCTTTGTCATCATCCTTGGAGAGCCCTTGTCTTCACTGGCACCATTGCCAGCAGAGAGTCCTTGTCCTTCATCACAGAATCAATGGTCACTAGAGTCCTTCATCATCGTCACCAGAGAGTCCCAGTCCTTCATCATGGTCACCGAAGAGCCCGTCCTTCATCATTGTCACCAGAGAGTCCTCATCCTCACAGAGCCCTCGTCCTTCATCATCGTCACCGGAGAGTCCTCAGCATCCCTGTCCTTCACCACCATCTTTTGTCTCCAGAATCCCCATCCCCTCTCTGTTGTCACCGTCACCAGAAGGCCCCGGTCACTGCAGAGCCACCGTCCCCTCCATGTCACCCCTCTTGTCCCCATGTCCCCCACTACCGGGGGGTGACATCACCACTAAATTATTGCAGCCCCCCCCCAGGCACCAATTCGCCCCTGTTTCCACCCAAAACCACCACTCCAGCTGCAGGGGGGCTCCCGGGTGGCCCTGTCCCCCGTGTCCCCAGCCGGGGGCTCTCATGTCCCCTTCATGTCCCCTCCCCAACAAATCCATCCCGTTTTGATTTGTTTTTCTCCTTTTTAACCTTTTTTTTTTCTTTTTTTTTTTTTTTTTTTTCATATTGAAAAGCCGCCCCCGGGGCAAGGAATAAACCCGGGATGTAAAGCCACCACAGTGTCCCTTGTCCCCTTCCTGTCCCTGCGTCACATGGGGGGGTCCCTGTGGCCCCCCGCCATGTCCTCAGGGTCCCCTCCGCGTCCCTTTGCCCTTTCAGGGTCCCCCTGTCCCCTCCAGGTCCCCATGGGTAATGTGGGGGTCCCCACCTGTGTCCCCACGCCTCCAGATGTCCCCAGGGGGGTTGCTGGGTCCCCTTTAGGGTCCCCTGTCCTTGGGTCTCCTTTGCAGCCCCCTCCCCCGGTCCTTTTTTTGTCACCTTTACGGTCCCTCTGGGGCGTCCCATCCCCTGTGTCCCACCCAGTGTCCCCTTTGGGTGCTGCTGTAGTCCCTGTGTCACCTCTGGTGTCCCCCTGTCCCATGAGGGTCCCCGTGTCCTGGGCGGGGGGGGGGGGGGGGTGGGCATGACACTGAACTGTTCTGTGTCCCTGTCCCCAGCAGGTCCCCTCCCAGTCACTTCTTATGGCACCTGTCCATCTGTCCGTCCCCCACCCCGAGGTCCCCTCTGTCCCTCTTGGGGCCACCCACATCCCTTCTGGGGTCCCCAAACCCTCCACCCCACCCCCTTGAGGGACTCTGCCCTGTGCAGACGCAGCAGCTTTTAATGATTTGGGGACAAAGGGACACATCCCCCCACCATGGGGACACGCCAGCCCCGGGGTGGGGGGAGAGGATGGTGGCACCAGGGGTTGGTGGCACTTTGGGGACACGCTGGCCCCGGGTGGGGGAGAGGATGGTGGCACCATGGGGTGGTGGCACTTTGGGGACACGCCAGCCCCAGGAGGGGGGGGAGAGGATGGTGGCACCAGGGGTTGGTGGCACTTTGGGGACACGCCAGCCCCGGGGTGGGGAGAGGATGGTGGCACCAGGGGTTGGTGGCACTTTGGGGACACGCCAGCCCCGGGGTGGGGAGAGGATGGTGGCACCGGGGCTGGTGGCACTTTGGGGACACACCAGCCCCAGGAGGGGGGGGGAGAGGATGGTGGCACCAGGGGTTGGTGGCGCTTTGGGGACACAGTAGCACCACGGGGGAATGGTGCCTTGGGGGGTGTAACAGCACTTTGGGGACACGGTGGCACCGTGGGGTGGTGGCACTTTGGTGGCACACAGGCTCTGGGGGGGTGGTGGCACCACGGGGACATGGCATCACTGGGTGGTGGTGGCACTTTGGCATCACGGGGGGGGGGGGGGGGTGGTGGCACCACGGGGACGTGGGCTCCAGGGGGTGGTGGCACCTCGCAGGCAGGGTGGCACTGGGACACGGTGGCACTTTGGGGACAGCAGCGGCACTGCCTCAGGCCTGGCATTCGGACTTTCTTCTGGGCGGCCTGTGGGGGACAAACGGGGGACTGAGGAGAGGACCCGGGCACCCCCCCCACACCCCGGGGACCGGGGTGTCCCTGGTGTCCCCACGCTCAGGGGACCGAGGTGTGACACCCCCCCTGTCACCCAAGGGACCCAGGGCGACCTGGGTGACGCTGATGCCTGTGAGGGCCTCGACGGCGCTGGGCAGCGGGTGACGACGTCCAGGATCTCCCCCGAGAGCCGCGACACCCCGATGTCACCGGAGCCGCCGGCCACCAGCGTCACTCGCCGCGTCCCCAGCAGCGGCTGTGCCACCGCCTCTGCCACCTGCCCCCCCCAAAACCAGCATGTTTCACCCCCAAATCCCGCCCCCACCGCCGCTGCTTCATAAATCACTGTGTTTCACCCCAAAATCTGCCGGCAGCACCCCCCAAACCCCCAGATCTCACCCCAAAAATCAGCCAATTGCACCCCCAAATCCCCCCCCCCCCCGAAATCCCCATGTTTCTTCTCAAAATCCACCCATGGTACCCCCAAATCTGCCTGCTCACCCCATCTCTATCGCCTGCCCCCAAACCCCCCTATTTCACCCCAAAACCTGCCTTGAGCACCCCCAAATTCCCCCCCCGCGCTTAAATGTCCCCAAATCATCATCTTTCACCCCAAAATGCCCCTTTGCCCCCCACATTCCTCCCAGACGGCCCCCATTCCATAGGGGCACCCCAAAATACCCTCGAGCCCCTCTCCGAGCCCCCCCCAAATGCCCCAGGAGGACCCCGGTCTGCGCAGGGACCCAGCAAACCACCTACGCTCAATGGGGTGGGACCCCAAAAATACCTCCCGGGGAGACCCCAAACCTCCATGGGGACCCCTAAAACGCACCCTGTGCCACCCCAAACTGCTGCCACGCCGCAGGAGGGACCCCAAATCCATGGAAGGGGCAAAAAAAATACCCCGGGGGACCCCAAAATAGCCCATGAAGACCCCCAAATCCCCCCCCAGGGACCCCCAAATCTCCCCCGGGACTCCCCCAAATTGCACGTACCCCATAAAAGGGGTGCCAGATCCTTCAGGGGACCCCCACGGGGATCCCTAAATACTTCATTAAGACTCCAAAATACCCCACGGGGACCCCAGATCCCCGAAGGACCCCCTAAATACCCCTTGGGACCCCCCCCCAACCACTCCCACCCCATAGAAGGGACCCAAAAACCGTAGGAAAAACCCCAAAATATCTCGTGAGCTTAAAATACTGCACGGAGACGCCACTGAGACCCCCAAATACTCCGTAGGGACCCCAAATCCCACCCAAGGGACCCCCCCAATTCCCCTCAGGACCTCTCAAACTGCCCCCACCCCACAGGAGGGACCCCAAAATCGCGTGGGGGGGGGATCCCCAAAAATACCTGTGGCAGCCGCTGCAGCACCATGTCGACGACGGCGGCCTCCTGGTACTGCCCGAACGCCTCCGCCTTCGCTGCCGTCTGCGCCGCCTCCGCCCGCGCCCGGGCGGCCACCGCCGCCGCCCGCGCCGCCCCCGTCACCTGCACCCCGATGCCTGCGTGTCCCCACCCTGGGGCGCCACACCCCCCCCCCCAAAATGCCTGGGCCGCCCCCCCCATACATAGGGACCCCCACATGCCTTTGGGTCCCCGCACCCAAATACCTGCATCCCTGCCGCCCCTGGACACGGGGGTCCCGTCACCCCCCCCACACACACTGGGGTCCCCCAGGCGCGTGGGTCCCCTGCCACCCCCCGAACACGGGGGTCCCGTCACCCCCCCCCCCCCCGCACACTGGGGTCCCCTGTGCCCCCCTGCCCCACCCCCAGGGTCCCCCCTGCCCCCCTGCCCAGGCATTGGGGTCCCCCAGGCGCGTGGGTCCCCTGCCACCCCCCCCCCCCGCTGGACACGGGGGTCCCGTCACCCCCCCCCGCACACTGGGGTCCCCTGTGCCCCCCTGCCCCACCCCAGGGTCCCCTGTGCCCCCCTGCCCAGGCATTGGGGTCCCCCAGGCACGTGGGTCCCTGCCACCCCCCCCCGGGGGTCCCCCCCCAAATTCACCTTCATGGCCTCGGCCTCAGCCTCCGCCTGCATCATCATCTGCGACCTGCGGGGGGGCGGGGCTTGGGGGTGGAGCCTCCGGGGGGCGGGGCCTCCCGAGGGGGCGGAGCCTCCCGGTGAGGGCGTGGCCAAGCGAGATGCAGGAGGGCTTGGGTACGGGGGTGTGGTCTGTGGCGGGGGCGTGGTCGTGGGGGTGGGGGCGTGGCCTCTCAAGAAACCCCACCTTCCCCAAAAAGGGGTGTGGCCTCAGCAGGCGCCTGCTGTGGGGGCGTGGCCTACAAGGGAGCAGGGCTCCCTCTTAAAGGGGTCACACTTGCTTTAAATGGGCCATAATGTCAGCGTGGTGGGGACCACTACATGGGGGTGTGGCTTACTGGGAGGGGGTGTGGCTTACTGGGAAGGGGCGTGGCTTACTGGGAGGGGGCGTGGCTTACTCTCCAAAAGGGCCCCACCTCCCCGGGCTGCACCCCCTCGGGGGCAAAGCACCCCTTTAAAGGGGCGTGGCTTCCCTTAAAGGGGCATGGCTTCACCCCAGACGGTGGGGCCCACCCATTGGGGGTGTGGCTTGGTAGACTGGGGTGGGGCTCGCCATTTAAAAGGGGCAGGCTTCAACACAGACGGTGGGCCCCACCCACTGGGGGTGTGGCTTGGTAGACTGGGGTGGGGCTTGCCATTTAAAAGGGGCAGGCTTCAACACAGACGGTGGGGCCCACCAGCTGGGGGTGGGGCTTACTGCTGGGCCTCGGCCAGGCGCTCAAGGCGGGTAGCGCTCGGCCTCGGCGGGTTTGCGGACGGTGGCCTCCAGCTCCCGCTCCCGGCGGCCGATCTCATGCTCCTGGAGCTGCGCCTGCTGCGCCCGCTCCACCACCAGCACCTGCGCCCGCTGCTCCTCGATCTGCTGCTTTGTCCTTGCCACCTGCGCCCGCGGCAAACCTCAGCCCCGCGCCAGCACCCACGCAGGTGGGCGGGGGGGGCCCTGGTATCCCCGGGGGGAGGGACCAGGTGGATGGGAGAACCCAGGTACCCCAGCGGACCCAGGTGTTAGGGGGGACCCAGGTGTTTTGGGGGTCCAAGGTGCTGGGGAGACCCAGGCATCCAGGGCACCCGGCTGTCTGGGCGGTACCCAGGTGTCTGGGGGGGTCCAGGTGACTGGGGGGAGTTAAGGTGCTGGGGACACCCAGGTATCCAGGGCACCCAGGTGTCTGGGGGGGACCTAAGCATCCCAAGGGACTCAGATGTCGGGGGGACCCCAGGATCTGGGGGATTCAACTGTCCTGGGGGCACCCAGGCATCCAGGGAAGGACCCAGGCATCCTGGGGGTGCGCAAAGGGGACCCAGATGTCCTGGGGAGGGGACCCAGGCATCCAGAACCAAGTTAGGGAGAGTCCCAGGTGTATGTGTGGGGTCCCAGATATCCCGGGGGGTTTCCAGGAATCCCAGCAAGTGGACCCCAGGCATCTGGGGGGGGACCCAGGCATCCAGGCTAAGGGCCCAGGCACCCTGAGGGGTGTGCAGAGGGGACCTAGGTGTCCTGGGGAGGGGACACCGGCATCCGGGGAGGGGACACCGGCGTCTGGTGTACCTGCAGCTGGTAGGCCAGGTCGGCCTGGGCCTTGCGGGCGCTGACGGCGGCGTCACACAGTGCCTGCTGCACCTGGAAGTCGCGCTGGGCCTGCGCCATCGCCGTCTCGCTCAGCAACTGCGCCGAAACCTGTTCTTGGCGTGCCCGGGCCTCCTGCGGGGACACGGAGATGTGGGGGACACCGGGGCGCGTGGGGACAGGGAGGGACGCACAGGGACAGGGCGACGCTGTGGGATTGGGGGGGGGGGGGCACGGGGACATCATGCGTGGAGATGGGGGACGCTGGGGTGGGGGACATGGTGACGCTGTGGGACCGGAGAGGCGTGGGGACACCGGGGGACGTGAATGCGACAAGATAGAGCGATGCTGGTGATGGAGAGACCGGGAAACTGGGGACGCAGGGGGACACCGGGGGTTGGGGCGACGTGGGAGTACGCTGGGGAGCCCAGGGACGTCAGAGGGGCTTGCGGAGACGGATGGGGACCTTGGAGCCAACCCGGTGACATCTGGGGCACGTGAGGGGGGGGACACTGGCACGTCGGGGGGATCTGGAGACCTCAGCGAGGAAAAACGGGGGGGGACGTGGGCACACGGGGGACACGGGGGGTGACAGAGGTGACGGGCTCACGCGGATGCCGGCGTCCCGCTTGGCCTCGGCCTCCCCGACGCGGGCGTCGCGCTGGACCTGCGCCGTGCGGCCCTTCCCCAGCGAGTGCAGGTAGTCCTGGGGACAGGGGGGACGCGGGGGACGCTGTCAAGCCCCTTGTCCCACTGCGTCCGTCCCCTGCTCCGCCTGTCCCTGCCCCAGCCAGCGCCAGTGGCCCTGCGGACAGCCCCGTCCCTGTAGAGCGTCCCCATCCCCATCCGGGTGTCCCCAATCTCCGCCCCCACCCTGACGACCCTGTCCCCATTCCGGTGTCACTTTGCGCTGCCTCTGTCCCTGTCCCAATATCCCTGTCCCTGCGTCCCTTCATCCCTGCGTCCCTTTTCCTGTGACCCCCAACCCCGGGTTGTTGTCCCCATCCCCACGCTCCCCTGTACCCCCACGTCCCCAGCGCCGCCGGCGACGCTGACGCCTCCGTCCCCACCGCGTCCCCCCCAGCACCGCCGACCGCGCCGACGTCCGCATCCCCCGCCGCGTCCCCATGCCCCCGGTGCCACCGGGCCATCGCAGATATCCCTCAGGGCGTCGACGACCACGTTGATGCCCTCGTTGACACACTCACGCCCGCCACGTCCCCTCCGTGTGTCCCCCCGACCACGCTGACACCCTCACGCCCGCCGCGTCCCCTCCGTGTGTCCCCCCAACCACGCTGACACCCTCACGCCCGCTGTGTCCCCGCCACGTCCCCTCCGTGTGTCCCCCCGACCATGCTGACACCCTCACGCCCGCCGCGTCCCCTCCGTGTGTCCCCCCGACCACGCTGACACCCTCACGCCCGCCGTGTCCCCGCCGTGTGTCCCCCCGGCACCACCTGGTCGTCGTGGATGTCCTTCAGGGTGTAGCTGACCACGCTGATCCCCATGTTGACCAGGTCGGACGAGGCCACGTTGAAAACCTGCTCCGAGAACTTCTGCCGGTCCTTGTAGATCTCCTGGGAGGCGGGGCCGGGGGGCGGGGCTTAGGGTGGGTGGGGCTGCGGGGGCGTGGCCTCATGGGGGGTGTGGTCACCAGGGTAGAGCTTGGGCTGAGGGGGGCTGGGGGGCGTGGCCTCAGCCGAGGGGGTGTGGCCTCCAGAGGGGGCGGGGCTTCACGGGGCAAGGGGCGGGGCTTCTGCTAGGGTGCCTTTGGCAGGGCTCCACCAATGGGGGCGGGGCTTCACCAACAGGGGCGGGGCCTACGGGGCAGGGCTTCCACAGGGGGCGGGGCTTCACCAACAGGGGCGGGGCCTACGGGGCAGGGCTTCCACAGGGGGCAGGGCTTCACCAACAGGGGCGGGGCCTATGGGGCAGGGCTTCCACGGGGGGGCAGGGCTTCACCAATGGAGGGTGGGGCTTCACCAACAGGGGGCGGGGCCTATGGGGCAGGGCTTCCACAGGGGGTGGGGCTTCACAAACGGGGGGCGGGGCCTATGGGGCAGGGCTTCACCAAAGGGGGTGGGGTTTTACCAAAAGGGGTGGGGCTTCACCAAAGGGGGTGGGTTTTTTACCAAAAGGGGTGGGACTTCACCAAAGGGGGCAGGGCCTGAGGAGCCAGGCTTCCACGAGGGGTGGGGCTTCTAGCAGTGGGTGGGGCCTGTACCGGGGGCAGGGCCTGCAGCGGGGGTGGGGGTTACGGGGAAGCGGGGGTTACGGGGAAGCGGGGGTTACGGGGAAGCGGGGGTTACGGGGAAGCGGGGGTTACGGGGCTTCCAAAAAGGCGTGGGACTTTGTGAAAGGGGCGTGGCTGGCCCCGCCCCGCCCCCCCTCACCTCCACGGTCATGTGGGCCATGATGGCGCGCTGGTGGCCCTCGAGGGTCTCGAGGGCGATCTGGGCGATCTCGCTCTCCGACTTGCCCAGGAACATCTGGCAGGCGGCTGCCAGCATCTCCTTGTTCTGCCCTTGGATCTTCACCTGCCGCACCCAGGGGAAGGGGGGAAACACCCAGCCTCGCACACGCGTGCTTCTTGCACACGCGTGCCTCGCACACGCGTGCCCCCTGCGCGCATCCCTGGGGCCCCACTGCCACGGCGTGGCCCCTTTAAGAAGAAGAAGGGTGTGAATCCGCTATAGCAGAACTGTTTAAAAAGAATATCCCACCCTGCCCGGGTATTATTGGGGGGCCCAGCCCAATAAAAGCCCTTCAAAAAGCTGCTACGCCTTACAAAAGGTTTGGGGGGGGGACGTGACACACCGATGACAATGCCCTTTTAACAGAACATTGTTCTCTCCTTTCTAGAAGGGGTCTGAAGTGGGGCCCACACTGACAAACCCTTTTTAAGATGATGTTTATGCGCCCCCTCCCCCGTGGGGCCTCTTTAGCTCTAGTCATGCTGCCTCTCTGAAGGGGTGGTGCACCCCACCGTGCCAAGCCCCTTTTAAGCAGACCCCCCCCCACACACAGCGCTAGGGGACTCCCTTGGAACCAGCCCCTTTTAAGGGGACCCCCTTAGAACTAAGCCCCTTTTAAGGGGACCCCTTGGAACTAAGCCCCTTTTAAGGGGACTCCCTGGAACTAAGCCCCTTTTAAAGAAACCCCCTTGGAACCAGCCCCTTTTAAGGGCTGCTACGGCCCACAAAAAGGAGCCCTTTTAAGGGTAACCCCCCCCCCCCCCCCCCCCCACACACACACACACACACGCTGTAGGATGACATGGCCGTTTTAAGGGGACCCCGCCCCAAACACTGGGTGGGGCCCACCACTGCGCCTCTTAAAAGGGGCTGCAGCGGTGGCTCCTGGGGAGGGGTGACACGGGGGGGGGGTGGCACGGGGGGGGGGGTACCTGGGCGATACCGGTGACGGAGATGGGGACGCCGTGGCGGGTGTAGACCTTCTCACTGCGCACGTTGAGGGTCAGGGTGTTCAGGGAGATCCTGGGGGAGGACGGGTCACCCCGCTGTCACCCCCGCGTCCCCCATCTTCCCTCCCGTGTCACCCCCTCCACGTCCCCGCTCACGTCCCTCCTGTGCGCCCCCCCCGCCCCCCCCCGTGTCACCACGTCCCCCCACGCCCCCCTCCCACCGCCCTGTCCCCCTCCTCCGCCCCGCTGTGTCCCCTCACCGCTGGATCTGCTGCAGGCACGGCACCACCAGCACCCGCCCCCCGGCCACCATCACGGGGGGGCTGCGGCAGAAGCCTGTGGGGGGAAAGGAGTAAGGGGGTCCCGGGGGGGGGGGTTCCAGAGGGTCCCAGGGGTCCGAGGGGGGGTCCCAGGGGCCCGGAGAGGGACCCAGGGGCCCGAGGGGGGGTCCCGGGGGGTCCTAGGGGTCCGACGGGGGTCCCAGGGGGTCCCAGGGGTCCGGGGGGGGACCCAGGGGCCCGGAGGGGGGGTCCGACGGGGGTCCCAGGGGTCCGACGGGGGACCCAGGGGCCCGGGGGGGGGTCCCAGGGGGGTCCCAGGGGTCCGAGGGGGGACCCAGGGGCCCGGAGGGGGGGTCCGACGGGGGTCCCAGGGGTCCGAGGGGGGACCCAGGGGCCCGGGGGGGGGGTCCCAGGGGGGTCCCAGGGGTCCGGGGGGGGGACCCAGGGGCCCGGAGGGGGGGTCCGACGGGGGTCCCAGGGGTCCGGGGGGGGACCCAGGGAAGGGGGGACACCCAGGAGCCCGGGGGGCCCCGACTCACCCGACACCACCATGGCCTCGTTGGGGCCACACGTGAAGAACATCTCGGCGAGGACCCGCGGAGGGACCCGGACACCCGCCCCCCCCTCCCGCGCTGCTCCTCCCGCTGCGCCGCGGCCCCACCCGCCGCGGAACCGCCACGATCCCGGCAGCCCCCGCGGCAACGGGACCGGGCTTTGCCCTGTGGCCGCGTTCTGCCCGGCGACCCGTGACGCCACGAACTTCTCGCCGCCCTATTGGTCGCTTCCCCGGCGCTAGGCGCTTGTGTTACTATAAAACCTCCTTGAGGCCGGGGGTCCTCCCTCCCGCTCGTGTCCCCCTTCCCCGTGTCCCCCTTCGGACTCGCTGGCCCCACTGTGTCCCCCCCACGCGTGTCTCTGCCCCCCTATAGGGAACTGCCCCCGTCATATGGCGGCCTTCGGGCAGGCCGCCCTCAACAGACATGGCCGCTCCGGCTTCACTAGCGCCCTCTGCGCCTGCGCCACTGCTGGCGAGGTGGGCCCTTCCCTGTGCGCATGCGCACAGAGCATCACCCGCGGGCGCCGTGAGGGCGGAACGGGCGGAAGCGTGGGGCCGCGCTGGGGCTCTGCGCATGCGCGGCCGGAAGTGCGCGGCCGCCCCTGGATAAGAGGCCGAGAGACCCCGGCGGGGCCCTTTTTTCCCTGCCAGAGCCGCAGCCGCCGCCATGTGAGTGCGGCCTGCGCGGGGCTTGCGCGGGCCTGGAGCGGGGTCTGGGGCTCGGGACGGGGCCGGGGGGCCCATGGGTGGGGGCGTGTGGGGGCCGCGAGGCCTCGTGGGGATGGGGCCTGCGGGCGGGGAGGCTCTGAAGCCTGTGTGGGTCCTTGGGGCGGGAGTTGGGGGGCTCAGGCCTGTAGGATAGGGGTCTTTGAGGTGGGGTTTGGGGGGGCTCTCAGGTAGGAATTGGGGGCCCCTGAGGTAGGAGGTGGGGGGCTCTGAGGTAGGAATTGGGGGCTCCTGAGGTAGGAGGTGGGGGGCTCAGGGCTGTGGGATAGGGGTCCTTGAGGTGGGGTTTGGGGGGGCTCGGGCCTGTGGGATGGGGGCCCGTGAGGCAGGAGTTGGGGTGCTCAGGCCTGTGGGGGTCCTTGAGGTGGGAGTTGGGGGGCTCAGGGCTGTTAGGAGAGGCGTACTTGAGGTAGGAGTTGAGGGGCTTTGAGGTAGGAATTGGGGGGCTCAGGCCTGTGGGAGAGCGCTCCTTGAGGTAGGATTTGGGGGGCTCGGGCCTGTAGGAGTTGGGGGCCCCTGAGGTAGGAGTTGGGGGCCCCTGAGGTAGGAGTTGGGGGGCTCAGGCCAGTGGGATAGGGGCCCTTGAGGTAGGATTTGGGGGGGCTCTGAAGTGGAATTGGCAGGCCCAGGCCTGGGTTGAGGGGGGCTGAGGTAGGAGTTGGGGGCTCAAGCCTGTGGGAGAGCAGTCCTTGAGGTGGGAATTGGGGGGCTCAGGGCTGTGGGGGTCCTTGAGGTAGGGTTTGGGGGGGCTCGGGCCTGTGGGATGGGGGCCCGTGAGGTGGGAGTTGGGGGCCTCAGGCCTGTGGGGGGCCCCTGAGGTAGGAGTTGGGGCTCTCGAGGTTGCAGGAGATGGCTGTGCATTTTTTGGGGGGGCCTCCTGCCATAGGGATGAGCTGGAGGCAGGTGTCTTGAAGGTACGCAGAGGCTTCTTGGGGTGGGCAGAGGGGGCTGTTTTGGGGGAGGTCTGGAGGGAGTTTGGGGTGTCCCTGGGCTGGGGTCGGGGTTTCCCTCTGCACCCCCATAGCTGGTCTCTGTGTTCACCAGTAACACTGGGACCACGCAATTGTCCCGGTGCAGACCCCGTTCCCTCCCGCACACCGGTAACACCCACAAACACGAGACCCTTGCGGCGGCGGGGGGGGGGGGGGGTGGGGGGTTGTCCCTCATTGACGGGGACGCCCCTCTGCCTGTGTCACACGATGCTGGGCTCTGTGCTTGTGTGTTGCACCCTGTTGCGTGGCATCCCGACTTGGGGCGGGGGGAGTGCTCGAAGAATCACAAACGCGGAACCCAGTGATGCCCCTGTGTCACGTCCAGGGCTTGGGGACGCCCCTGGGCCACCTTGGCACCTCTGGGAGGTTAAAGGACCCCCCCCTTCTCTGCATAGACACCTCACCTGTGGGTGCTGGAACACCCCTTGCAGGGTTTGGGATGTGCGCCGGTGGTACCCAGTACCCTGTGACAAGTCCTTGGGGGGACACCCAGTTGGCAAGGCGCTCCCAGAGCCTTCCCAATTTATACTGGAAAAGGCATTTAACCTCACTGGGACCCGTAGGCACTTGCTTTTACTTTTTAATTAAAGGGGGTTGGTCTGGACCCCCCCAATTACAGGGTTTGGGGGGGAAAAGCAGGGGACAAGTGTCTCTCCTGACCCCCATCCTGTTCTCTCTACAGCATGACTGACTGGGAGACGGCCCCCGCCGTCACTGAGACGCCCGACATCAAACTCTTCGGCAAATGGAGCACTGATGACGTGCAGATCAACGACATCTCCCTCCAGGTATTTTTTGGTTGGGTGGGGACAAGAGGGGGTTTAACG
Organism: Pelecanus crispus; assembly: GCF_030463565.1. Lineage (NCBI taxonomy): Eukaryota > Metazoa > Chordata > Aves > Pelecaniformes > Pelecanidae > Pelecanus > Pelecanus crispus. The sequence continues at coordinate 635,814 of NC_134671.1, read as the reverse complement.
GGGGTTCCCACATCCCTCCCGTCAACGGACGGAGTCTGACATCGTATCCCGCCAGGATTACATCGCTGTAAAGGAAAAATACGCCAAGTACCTGCCCCACAGCGCTGGGCGCTATGCGGCCAAGCGTTTTCGTAAAGCCCAGTGCCCCATCGTCGAGCGACTCACCAACTCCATGATGATGCACGGCCGGAACAACGGCAAGAAGTTAATGACCGTGCGCATCGTTAAGCACGCCTTCGAGATCATTCATCTGCTCACCGGGGAGGTGAGAAGGGCGCTGGAGGGGTTATTTTGGGGCCCTGGAAGGGGGTTTTGGGGTCCTGGGGGTGGATTTCAGGGTGTTTGGGGGTGCGGTTGAGCACTGGAGGGCTGGTTTGGGGTCCTGGGTGGGGTTTGGGCACTGGCGTGGTTGGTTTTTGGCACTGGGGAGATGGTTTTTGGTGCCCGGGGGGATGGTTTTGAGTGCTGGGGAGTGGTTATGGATGCTGGGGGTCTGATTTCTCTCCCCGCCTGGTGTCCGGCAGAACCCCCTGCAAGTCCTGGTTAACGCCATCATTAACTCCGGACCCCGTGAGGACTCGACCCGCATCGGTCGCGCCGGCACCGTCCGTAGACAGGCCGTGGACGTTTCCCCGCTGCGCCGCGTCAACCAGGTACCTCCCCTCTTCATCCCTAAACCCCGACAGGCTGCCAACCCCCTGTCCCCATGTCCCTGATGTCCTTTTTCTGTCCCCGATGTCTTTCTCCTGTCCCCCTCGCCCTAGGCTATCTGGTTGCTCTGCACCGGAGCTCGCGAAGCCGCTTTCCGGAACATCAAAACCATCGCTGAGTGTTTGGCCGATGAACTCATCAACGCTGCCAAGGTGAGGAGGGGGGTGGAGCTGTCACCGCTGTCACCTTCTCTCATGAGTTGGGGACGCCACGGACACCCCTCCCCCCAAAACTGACTTGCACCCATCTCCCCCCTGCCCAGGGTTCTTCCAACTCCTACGCCATCAAGAAGAAGGATGAGCTGGAGCGCGTAGCCAAGTCCAACCGTTAAAAAGCCACCGTTGTCACCAGCCCCCCAATAAAATTCACTCGTTCTCTGTCCCCCCTCGGTCCTCCCTGTGCTGTGGGGCTGGGAGGGGGGCACACGCCGTTTGGGGTTGGGGGCTCCGGGGGATCCCTGATGTGGGCGGCTGAGCCCCGCGCAGGGGCTGCGGCTCCGTGTCCTTGTCCCCAGGCCTGACCTGCCTCATTCCCCCAGGAAAGGTTGGGGTGCTCCCTTGCTGTGGTGCCCCCCTTTTTTTTGCACCCCGTTTTTCCCTGGGTGGGGGGGAGCGGTGCGCAGGGAGGGGCAGAAGGCAGAAGAAAGGATCGGGATAAACAGAGCCGGGCGGGAGCGGGATCTGTCCTGGGAACCGGCTCCTTGGTGGCCCGGGACCCCCACCAAGGCCAGTGTGGGGTTTGGGGGGGCTCTCAAAGGCGCTGGGGGGGTGGGTGGTGGCAGGGGACCGTCCCCCCCAGCCTTGCCCCAGCTCATGCAGGCAGGGCAGGGCAGCGCGGTGGGTGTGACGGTGGCGGACGTCCTCCTTGATCCCGGCACCGCCGGCTGCGCCCGGAGCTGAGCGGCGTCTCGGCGAGCTTCAACCGCTGCCACGCTCGGGGTGCAGGTAAGGGGGGTGTGAGCTGAGCCCCCCCAAAATTTGGGGTGGGTGGTGGGTTGGGGAGCGCTGGCTGAGCTGGGAGCGGGTGCTGGTCCTTCCACCTTGAAGGTCAGACCCCTGCAAAACATTTTTTGGGGGGGGTGGTGGTTTCTCCAAGGGGGGTTCTTGGCACCCCAGGAATGTGGGGGGGGAATGTGGGTTTGGGGGTGATTTGGCTGGGGTACCCCATAGATTTCGGTGTCCCCGACCCCACGGGTTGCCCTTATCGCTGCCAGGTAAACACCCTCTCCCTCTTCCCACCTTACCAGGGACATTGCTGCTGCCACCGCCGCCACGGTCACCGCCATGGCTGGGGACGCCGAGGGGGTCTCCCCCCTGGATTGCATCATCTGTTTCACCCCCTACGATCGTCTCTTTAAGGTGCCCAAGGCGTTGGGGTGCGGTCACACCTTCTGCCTCGAATGCCTGGCCAGGGTCACCGTGGTGGCCCCCGCGGCTCCCACCTTGCTCTGCCCCATCTGCCGCCGCCCCACGGCGTTGCCCCGCCGCCGCGGACCCCCGGCTTTGCCCACCCGCACCGATCTCCTGGCTCTCCTGCCCCCCGGCCCCACCGGCTCCGTCCGCTTCAGCCGTCCCAAGGGGCTCCTTTACGTCCCCCCCGGACACCCCAAACCCCCTGACCAGGTCCCCACCGTCACCCTCAGCCTGGAATTGGGGCGACCTGAGCCCCCCGCTCCCCCCAACCAGGGTTGGTCCTGGACCTCTGGCCGGTGGTCTCTGTACCGAGCGGTGGTCTTGATGGTGGCCTTGATGGTGGGAGGGGGCTTGGTGCTCTGCGGAGTCTTCCTCTTCTTCCTCCAGCCCGTGGCGTGCGGTGAGGGGGCGCTGGTGACAAACAGCACCTGCGGGGAGCCCGGCTGGCCCCCATATTAAGAGGGGACCGATGGTGTAGCCCCCCCCCTCCCCACATTGCGGACCCCCACGCTGTCTTGGTGGCCTGTGGACACCCCACAGGGCCAAGTCCCCGCTCCCCCGTGGACTCTGAGCTCGTGCCCTCGCCCACCCATGGCTTGGGGTGGGGGGGGGCACCCACCTTGGGGTCAGGATTTTGGCGGGGGGGGGGGGGGGGGCGGGGCACAGGACCCAGCCCTGTGTCCCCCCTGTATTAAAGCGGGTTGTTTTCCTGGATGCCGACTGTGTCCCGGTGGTTCTTTTTCCAACCTTGGATCCCAAGGGCAACCCCCTCGCTGCCCCTCCCCAGCTCAGGACGCCTGGGTCCTGGGATTGGATTTTTGAGCTGTAAATCGCCAATTTTGGTTCGGCAGAGGACCAGGGCTCCCTGCTGTTGTGTCCCTGGTGTTTGGGGGTGAGTAGGGGTGATGGGGTGTCCAATTCCTTCCCCCCCCCCCCCCTTCCAGAAGGTTCTTCCCCTTCCCTTTCCACCCTCCCGTGGTGCCTGGCACGGCCACCACCTTCCCCAGCCCCTATCAGCGCTGTCCCCGGTACAGGTGGCACCAGTGGCACAGGGTAGGGACGGTGTTCGGCGCTGGTGTGTGTTTTGGGGGGGTGTGGGGGGGGTTGGATCTGGTACCACAGCCAAAGGGCAATGGGGGGCAGGGACCCCCACCTGGATTTTTTTTGGGGGGGGGGGGTGATTTCAAAGCAAGGACATGTGGGTGGTTGTTGCTGTGTGGGTGGCTGAATGCTGTCACCCTGAAGCAGCCAGGGTGGTTGTACCTGGTACTGGACCGACTGGATCCAGGAACAGTTGGATCCAGGATCAGCCTGTACCCAGGAACAATGGGATCCAGGGCCAGCCTGATCTGGGAACAGCCGGATCCTTTCCTTGGACTTGCTGGCACCCCCCACCCCAAAGCTGAGCCCAGCTGATGGAGGATGACTGACTGTGAGCTCTCCGACTGTACTGGGGTACCCCTGGTCTGGGGAGGGACCCAATGCCAGTGGTTGGGGTACGGTGTAGTTCCCCTTTCACGATTGAACACCACAACAGACACATGAGAAGAAGCAGGGTCCGGTTGTCCACTAAAGTGCGACTGTACATACGAGAAACCAGACCCCAAATACAACAGTCTGCACGTACAGGACCTGACCTAAGGCCGTGCCCGAACATACAGCCCCAGCTGCAGACTCTCTGCCTGCGCTCACACCTCACCACAGCCAGTTGTGAGCTACCGTTGGATGATACAGCGTAAAAACTGGATCCAGTTGCACCAACAACTGATCCCAAACCAGCCATTGGCTACAACCAGACCGTGCGTTACGGTAACCAATCCCAATGTGCAATACAATTTGATTGTACGTGCAAGTTGTGCACTACAGTCTGACTAGACTTAGACTCAGTTGTACCCTACAGCCTGACATTAAACTACGGGAATTGCCACTTGCGACACAACTGCCTGCATCCCTGGGCCCGATCCTGCATCCCCACGTCGCCTGTATCGACACCGGGCTACAACAACACTGTTACAGGGGATTAACAGGGTGGTTGATTGCTACGCCGGGAGCCGAGCTCTGGTTGTGCGCAACAGCGCGGGGCAATGGAGGGGATGTTGTGTGGGTGTAGCAGGGAGAGGTTGGAGGGGGACAAGTCAACGGGACTGGCTGACTGTGTGCTACAGCTGGAGAGGGAGACGGGACGGCTGTAGGGGAGGTTGGAGGGGGTGCTGCATGTTGTTAACTCAGCCCTTGCTCACTCTGCCCTCCCTTTAATTAAGAATCATTGTCTACCTGCCCCCCTCCCCCCCCCCCCAGTTTTCCGCCTGACAACAGTTGGAGGGTGGGTGACACTGGGAGCCCCGGGAGGGGGGACCTGGCCAGAGCCCTGGTCTCCCAGTTTAAGACGAAGAGATGTGTTTAAAAAAAAAAAAAAATCAATAATAAGGCAAAGAGGCTCTGCCCTCCCTGCCTAGCCCCACCCACTGACCCCACCCCACTTAGCTCCACCCCTCAGTAAATAGCCCCGCCCCCCCAGGCATCACTTATAGAGGAGGTGGACGCGGCTACCATCGCAGTTGCCCCGGCCAAGCTTGTCGGCTTGTTCCGAGACCAGGCAGCGGACCAGGGGGAGGTTGGGCTGGTAGAAGGGGGCCGGGGGGGCCGGGGCGGCGCTCAACCCTGGGGAGAAATGGTTGTCAGCCTCATGGGAAGGGTTGGACGACCGTCGGCGGGACCGGAGCTGCTGGCGGTCCTGGAGCTGCTGGCGGAGCTCTGACACACGTTCCTCCTTCTGCCGGGTGACAAATTTGGGTCAGATACCACCCTACTACCCCTTATCAGTGTTGAGACCCCCTCCCACATCAGCCCCGTTGAGGTGTTGGCGCCTTGGAGATGATCTACCCCTCTTGGCGCAGGGAGCAACACCTTGAAGCTACAACCCTGAAGCTACACCCCACTTCTGCGGGGTTCCCACCCCCAAACTATGGTTTGGGGTTCCCCACCCACCTCAGCGATGATTTTCTCTAGCTCCCGGTTCTCTTTCTCCAACAGTCGGGATTTCTCCTCCTCGTTGTTGTTGGTGGATGAGCCCGTCTTCATGGTGTCCTGCTGCTCCGACTGCCACTCGCCTCGGGTGATGAGGCGTCGCATCTGCAATGGTCCCCGGTTGTCAAAGCTGTGCCCCCCCCTCCCCAAGGCAACACCCGCACCCAACTGTCCTCTGTGTCCCCTGCCGACTGTCATCGCCAACTCCATGACCCTACTGGAGAAGAAACCTCCACATCTGCAGAGGCAACACCTTGACCCTACAAGGGAGGACATAGGATGACTGTTCCTCCCCACCCGAGAAGAAACACCTGGACCCCACCAGCCCCTTCCCCACCGGCACCTTGGGGACAAAGAGGACGACCAAGGTGATGTAGGAGGAGAAGACGACGGCCAACGAGGCGAAGGCGAAGGCCGCGTCCTGTTGGCTGCTGAGGATCATGGTGACGGGTGCCGTGATGAGGCAGAGGACCTATGGGGGAGGAAGGGGACATTTTTGGGGGGGGGGTGTCACCATATGGGATGTACGGTGAAGATTGGGGGGGGGGCACAGCCACCCCGGCTTACCGCCACATTGTAGATGGCCATGCCCACTGCTCGGTGGTCGTTGATCTTCTCCGTGGACACGCTCTTGGTCTCGTATGCCAGGAAGATGCCCAGCAGCAGCAGCAACCCCTTGAAGCCGTAAAATATCCCTGGGAGGGGAACCATGGGGGGTCAATCAGGGACCCCCCCCACCTGGCCCCATGGGTGCCTGGGCCTCCCCTTGGCTCTCTACAAAGTGTCACCAACCCTGTTGTGCCCCCAACCCTGCTTGTGCCCCCAACCCTGCTTGTACCCCCAACCTTGCCTGTCCCCCCCCCCCCCCCTCAGCCCTGCCTGTACCCTCCCAGTCCTGCCCACGCCCTCAGCCCTGCCCGTACCCCACCCCCCCGAGCCCCCCCATGCCCACCGAGCCACGTGTTCATCTTGGTGGAGCTGCAATGCTCCAGCTGGGGCAGGATGGAGACGTCCGTGTCCGTCTTGGGCTCCTCCTTGGTGAACTCCTGGGGGTGATGGGGTGGGAGATGGGGTGGGAGGGGAGATGGGGTGAAGGGGGGGAGCCTTTGCTGTGGGTTCCCCCCAGCAGCGCCCTGATGCCATGAGCATCCCCCCCAATGTCAAGAGCATCCCCTCAAGCAGCACCCCAGCACCACGAGCACCCCTGCCAGCAGCACCCCAACACCTTGGGCATCCCCCCAATGTCAAGAGCACTCCCTCAGTAGCACCCCAACACCATGAGCATCCCCCCCCCCCAGCATCTCCCCAACACCTCGAGCACCCCCCCAATGTCTCGAGCACCCCCCACAGCATTGCCCCACCTCAATGGTGCGGTGCAGGGGGTCTACGATTTGCCAGATGATCAGCGTGACCACATCCAGCCCCACAAGCAACCCCACAGTGGCATACAGCTTCCAAGGCTCCAGGGTCTGGGTGTGGGGACAACAGTGTCACCAAGATCCTGTGCCCCCCAGTCCCCCCGCGCCCCACTGGGTCACCCCTCACCTTCCTCTTCTCCTTCTTCTCCTCCTTCTTGGTGAAGACGGTGTGGACCCACCAGATCTTGGTGAACATGCTGCCGTACGCCAGGCTGAACCCCAGCCCGAGGAGCCACAGCCGAGCCTGGGGAGGGTACGTAGGTTGGGAAGAGCCGGTTGTACCTCCCCGTCCAGCTGTACCCACCTCCACTGCACCCCCCCAGAGTGTACCCCCTCCTGTAGACCTCCCTTGACCAACTCCTTTGGAAGTCCACAGCTCTACTCCCAGCTGTACCCCTTCCAACAGTCCCAGTCCCCTGGTGCATCTCCAACTGTTCATCCTCCAACTGACCCCATCCCCTGGCTGTATCTCCAACTGTTCTTCCTCCAACTGTCCCCATCCCCTGGCTGTATCTCCAACTGTTCTTCCTCCAACTGTCCCCATCCCCTGGCTGTATCTCCAACTGTTCCTCCTCTGCCTGTACCCATCCCTGGCTGTATCTCCAACTGTTCCTTCTCAGGCTGCCCCACCCCCTGGTTGTCCCCACTCCACCTGTACCCTCCAACACCCTGCCAGCCCCATACCTGACAGACGAAAGGGAAAAGCCCTGGCCCGATGTGGTACCCGTCAAGTCCCAGGGGGAATACGGCAGCAAGCGCCAGCGTGCAGCCCACAGCCGTCATGTTGTTCAGGTACGGCTGTGAGTTCTGGATGTACCTGGGGAAGGGTTGTTGAGAAGATGGGGGTGTCACCCAGTCACCATGCTCAGCTATCGGTGGTGCACAATGTTCAGTTAACCCGTCAGGATGCGAGAAATGGGGACACGAAGTGAGATAATGGGAAACCATGTGCTACATCCAGACCCTTGATAGCGCCCAAAGCTCCTACGCAGCGAGACAGGCAACTGGGATAGCTACTAACAGCAACGTTTTGTCACTGTCATCTTCCGTAGGAGGACACGGGAGCACATAATCCCTTTTTTTCCCTCTGGGTGTTGCTAACCGTACACTGCTGAGCTTTTTTTAGCAGCTATGGAAAAGGAAAGGTGTGATATTTCCCCAAACCCCAGGAAAATGGGGAGGATTACTGACCGGACATGCCCGTTGTAGATGTTGAAGGCCAGGCAGATGATGGCCAGGAGGATGCCCAATGAGGCCAGCACTGAGACGGAGATGAAGAGCTTCTGGGACAGGAATCGGAAGGTGGTGATGACCTTGGTGTAGTCGGCTGGAGGGGCACCTCCTGCAGAGCCCATGGCACAATTAGGGGGCGTGGGGGTGGTCTTCCCAACCCTTCCCTGTGGCAGTGACCCCCCCCTGCTCACGCCCCACATGCGGTGCTGCTCACCAATCCACTTGTCGTTGTTGTACCAGGACAGGTTGTCCTTGGTGCTGTCGTAGTAGCCGATCTTCTTGTAGACACCTCCTGCAAGGGCAACGGAGATGGGCCAGGTGGGAGGGATGGAGGCATGACACCCCTCCAGCATTTGCGCACACCCCCACAGGATCCCAGACTGGTTGGAGGTTGGCAGGGACCTTTGGGGGGTTGTCTGGTGCAAACCCCCTGCTCAAGCAGGACCACCCAGAGCCCGTTGTCCATGACCACGTCCATGTGGTATTTGGATGTCTCCAAGGACGGAGACTCCACCAGCTTTCTGGGCACCTTCTGCCAGTGCCTGGTCACCTGCACCACGAAAAAGTGGTTCCTGATGTTCAGCTGGAGCTTCCTGTACTCCAGTCCCTTCATCACCTTCATTGTGGTCCTTTGCTGGATGCTCTCCAGTAGCTCTCTTGTACTGGGGAGCCCAGTACTGGCCCCATATCTCTAGGTGTGGCCTCACCAGTGCTGAGCAGAGGGGAAGGATCACCTCCTCGACCTGCTCCACCACTCCTCCTGATGCAGCCCAGGACACTGTTGGCCGCATCGCTGACTCATGGTCAACTTGGTGTCCACCTGCAAAGCTGGTTGACCCCCAGCCTGTCCTGGTGCCTGGGGTTGTTCCTGGAGCACTTCCCCTTGTTGAACCTAATGAGGTTCCTCTCATCCCATTTCTCCAACCTGCTGAGGTTCTTCTAGATGGTTCTTCAACCCTCTGGCATCTCAGTTGCTCTTTGCAGTTTGGTGTCACCAGCAAACCGGCTGAGGGTGCTCTCTGCGCCATCATCCAGACCATTGATGAAGATGTTGAACAGGACTAGACCCAGTATTGACCCCTGGAGCAATGGTGACTGGCCTCCAACTGGACCTTCTGCCACTGATCCCCACCCCCTGGACCTGGCTGATCAGCCGGTTTTCAGTCCACCCCACCGTCTGCTCATCCAGCCCAGACTTCGCCATCTTCTCTATGGGGATCTTCTGAGAGACAACAGTGCTGAAAGCCTTCTTGAAGCCAAGGTAGACAATGTCCACTGCTCTCCCCTCATCTACCAAGCCAGCAGAAGGTGGTCAAGCATGACTTCTCCTTGGTGAATCCATGCTGACTACTCTTGATGACTTTCTTGTCCCAAGCTCCTTGCTTGTCCCCCGAACCTCCTCCACCTCGGGACCTCCCTCTGTCACATGCAGGAGCAGTTGTGTGTTGGTGAGGACACGTGGCCAAAAGGGTGCGGAGAAGGGGGTTGTCCCATGTGTGTTGCCACCCCTTGAGATGTTGTGCGGTGGCGGGACTTGCTGGAGTGTGCGCCTCGGAGTGGTTGTGTGCTGTTGTGCAGACAACATGGCCGCAACGCCGAGCTGCGGCTGTTGTGCGTGTTGCAGGATGCTGGGTGGTGGTCACCACGTGCAACATGGTGACAGCGTCACCCTGATATGGCTGCTGCCTGTGCTCACTCACCTTGCAGCTGCTCAATGAGCGTCCAGGCCATGCGGGAGCCGCTGGCGTCAAAGACAACGTGTCCCTGTGGGGTGGGATGGAGATGGGTGTCGGAGACCTGTCAGGGGGCAGGACCATGTCCCCAGAGGGGTGCTGGGAGAATGTTTTCTCTGGGAGTTTTGGGGTGGCTCATGAGGGAACCCTTGATGGATGCCTTCAAGGCACCTCCAGCACCACCTTGAAGGTGGAGGAGTTGGGGACATGGGAGACCTTGTTGGGGAGAAGAGGACACGCTGGGGCCGGGGACTGGCAGGGGCTCATGTGTGGGCAACGCACCGAGACGCCCTCGAAGGCAGAGGAGTTGAGGGCCCGGTAGATCTCATCGGTGATGTTCTTGTTGTTGTAGTTGAAGTCCTCCAGGCGCAACCCCTTCTTGACCAGCTCCGCTGAGGTCTTGTTGAGGGCCAGAGCCAGTGCCCAGATGGCATCGTAGGCCAGTGGTGCCTCCTGAAAGCCACCTGTCTCTTCGGGGTTCTTGCCCAGCCTCTTCTGCAGCTTCTCAATGAACTCCTGGGACGTCTGGGATGAGGAATAAGATGGTGGTGATGTGGTGGGTGGGATGGAGTGGACCCCCTGGGAGTGCCATGTCCCCCCCCCCATCCTCCCCATACCATGTTGGAGATGCTACGGGTGTTCTCAGGGTTGAGCATGACGATCTCGGTGGTGACGTGTCCTTCCACGGCCTCGGCCATCTCCGCCTCGGTGCAGTTGATGGCTGGATCCTTGATACGGAACCAGTTGTCAGCGTACCAGCCGATGAGGAACCAGACGTACTTCTTGCCGTACAGCTTCTCCTTGTAGACCTGTGTGGGCCAAGATGCAGTGGCCTTACCCTTCACCCCATCCTTCCCACCACCCCTCTGTCCATCGCTCTTCAGCCCATCCCATCCAGCCACCCTTCACTCATCTAGCATCCTTCTCCCCGTCCTGTCCATCCATCCAGACCTCTGTCCATCCACTCTTCACCCCATAACTCTGCTCAACCTTCCCACCATCCCACCTGCCCATCCTGTCCATCCAGCTGGACCTCTGTCCATCCACTCTTCCCTCTGTGCCTCCACTCAACCATTTTCCTTCCCACCATCCCACCTGCCTGCCCACCCACCGGTTCTATCACCCTCACACCTCCCACGCTTCCACCCATCCATCCTCATGTCTTTCTGCCCACTGACCCACACATCCCACCACCCTTCACCCCATCCCACCACCCATCTCCCCACCCTCCCAACTGCCCCACGTCCACCTGATGTCCACCCCCTGCTTCTCTACTGCATGCCATCCATGGTCCCCTCCTCCCATGTGCCCCCAAGGTGCCCACCCACACCACATCCCCCCTTTCTACCCCTCACCTCGCAGAAGACCTTACGCGCTTCTGTCTCGTAGAAGAGCCCCACGATGATACGGGCGTCCTGGCGCTGCAGGGAGATAAGTCACCCTGGGGTGGGATTTCTGCTCCCCTTTGCTCCTAGAGGGTCCACCCCACCCAGCCTCATTTGCATAACTTTGCATAGGGCTGTTGAGGAGGACCAGAACCTTGGCATTGCATGGCCAGGTCATGGATATTGCTCCCCCATCTCCTGTCCAGAGGAGATGCGTCGTTGACCAGCATGCTGGGGCATCTTGGGGTGTCTCTGCTCCCTTTGGAGCGCAGGACATGGCCCCCCCTGCACCCCGATGGTCGTGGGCGCCGCGGGGGAGGACTTGGTGGGGACGAGGACCTGGGCGCAGGCGAGACGGCCTCACCTTGAGGTTGCGCACAGGCGCGGCGGGGTCAGAGAAGAAGCTCTGGCGGAAGGTGATCTCCAAACCGGCTTCCTTCACCCGCTGGTCCAGGTCATCGAGGGTCTGGTGGCGGACGGGCAGGAGGGGCGGGGAGCAGGCGGGGGGGGCAGGCAGGGAGCGGGGCGGAGGGGGAAGAGAGTGCAGAGTGAGTCCGGGGAGGATGGAGGGGTTGAGGGACACCAAGCAGGGGTTGGGAGGCGGGTCGCTTGCCGGGGGTCAGCGTTACATACCATGGGAGGGGATTGAGCTTGGACCTGGACGTCACCGGCTCCAGGATGGGGGGGGTGAGAGGTTGTGGGGCAGAGTTTGGGGGGGGGGGGGATGGGGGCAGCAGCAGGCAGGGAGCGGGGGGTTGCCGGCGTGCGTACCGAGGTGAAGACCTCCGTGGTCTGCTGGATGGTGGCGATCTTGGTCCAGCCCCACTTCTTGAAGAGCTGGACGCGGGTGGGGTTGTGCAGGGTGGCCGAGGGGTGGGTGCGGAAGAAGGTGGGGAAGCGCTGGCGGTTGGAGAGGGCGGGGGAGCTGGAGCCATAGGAGAGCTGTAAGGTTGCGGGGGGGGGGGTGTCAGTGCCCAACAGTCGTCCCCCCCCCAACACCGCTACAGCCGCCTGGAGCCCCCGTGTCACCCGCCCGAGTGGACCGTGGGCGGTTGTATAGGTGCAGATGGCAGGAATCACAGTGGGTGCAGGTACAACTGTGGGCCACTGGCAACAGCCCCGCGCGTAGCTACAGCTAGACGCGCCCGCAACACCAGCATGTGTCAAAACACCCGCGTACCCAGCAACAACCATCTAGATAGGGCTACAGATGTAGCAACAGCCACAGAGAGAACAAGCTGAGAGAAACAACCTGAGAGCAACAACTGCACAGGCAGCAACAACCTGAAAGCAACAGCCACACACAAAGTGACAACTGCACACATAGCAACAACTTGAAAGCAAGTCGCACACGCAGCAGCAATCTGAAAGCAACAACCACACATGTAGCAACAGTCGCACACACAGCAGCAACCTGAAAGCAACAACCACACATGTAGCAACAGTCGCACACGCAGCAGCAATCTGAAAGCAACAACCACACATGTAGCAACAGTCACACACACAGCAGCAACCTGAAAGCAGCAGCCCCACGTGAAGCAACAACCACACAGGCAGCAATAACCACATGTGTAGCAACAACCACATGTGTAGCAACAGCTGCACACGGACCAACAACCACACACAGAGCAACAACCTGAGAGCAACAGCCCCACACGTAGCAACAACCTGAAAGCAGTCACGCTTGTAACAACAACCGTACACGTGCCAACAACCAGACACGTAGCAACAACCTGAAAGCAACAGTCACACACATAGCAACAACTGCACAGGCAGCAACACCCACACACGTAGCAACAACCTGAAAGCAACAGCTGGGCACCTAGCAACAGTTGCCCACACAGCGAAAGCCGTATTTGCCCATAGCTGTGGCAGGACGCAGCCACACCAGCAGCAACAGCCGCACCCCAGCAACAACTGTAGCTACAGCCGTGCGCGCAGCAATGCCACACATTCCCCACCACCGCCGTTTCGCTGCGCGCCCCGCTGCCTCCAGGCATGTACCGCCCTACAATGACCACCCCCCGCCCAACCACCACATGGACGCCAGGACACAGCCCCACGCCAACACCCCATCCCAGTACACCCCAACGGGCAACAGCTCTTCAAGCACAGCCGTGCCGCCTCCATCCCCACCTCGGTCTCCACCCAAGCCAACGGGCCCCAGCGCGGTCGGGGCAGGAGCCAGGGGCGAAGGGGGGATCCCCTCCTGCGTCGTCCCCCCCCAGGAGCCCCGTGTCCACGGGGACAACCCCGGGGACGACCCTGGCGACGACCCTGGGGACGACCCTGGGGACGACCCTGGCGACGAGGAGATGGTTCCTCACCACGATGAGGTTCCACATCCGGGCAGCCTCGGCCACCAGCGTGGAGACGCTGCTACAACCGGGCATGAGGATGATCTTGATGGGGTCGTTGTAGAGAAGCTCGTAGAGGTACTTGGTGGCCTGGCCGGGGTCACACTGCGGGGGGGGGGACACACAAGGGAGTTGGGGACAAGGGGGGGGGGGATGGCTGCTGGGACACCCCCCCCCCCCACAGCCCCCCAGTACAACCCACCGGCTGCCACCCAGCTCCATCCCAAAAACCCTCCTGGGGGGGATCCAGGCGCCCGGGCATCCGTGGTTTGACCCCATCCGTGGTTTGACCCCATCCGTGGTTTGACCCCCACCCGGGCGTCCGGGATGGGGGAGGGGGGATGGGATGGGGGGGGTGCCTGCCCCACCCCCACCCCTCCCTCCATGCCCTGCTCTTTCTTGGGGTCTATGAATAATTCAGGGCACGACGGGGCCGGAAAAGGAGCCAGGCACCGTCGCCATGGCAACCCAGTGGCAGACCCAGCAGCATCCGTTGCCGTGGCAACTGGGCAGTACCAGTAAAGGGGGGGGAGGGGGGGCTGGGGGGGGGGGCAGAGGGGGAATGGGACAGGCAGGACAGACGGACACTGGGGTAAGGGATGGACGGATGGGGGTGCAGGAGCGGCGCTTGGTGGGGTACGGGGTGGGCAGTTGGGGTGCAGGGGGGGGGATTTGGGGGGGGGGATGGGGGGAGCGGACAGACGGAGGGAGGCGCAGGACGGATGGATGGCTGCGGGAGGGTGCAGGGTGGGGAGCAGAATGGGTGGGGGGCACGGGGCGGGGGAGGGGCACGGAGGGGGGCAAGGCCGGGGTCAAGGTCGCCCCCACGCCCCCACCAAGGCTGGGTGCCTGGGTCCCCCCCCCGCCTGCCCCCCCCCCCCCCGCCTGCCCCTGCCTTCACCTTGAGCTGCCCACGCCGCCTCTGCCCCCCTCCTCCTCCCCACACCCCCTGCCCTGGCCCCATAACCTCCACCCTACGCAGTGCCCCCCCCAGCGCCCCACAGAACCCCCCCAGCCTCTCCCACCCCCCACCTCCCTCTGCCCCCCAATATCCCCCCCAGATGCACGACGCTCCCCCAACCCAGACCTGTGCCCCCCCAAACATGCCCTGTGCCCCCCCCAAACATGCCCTGTGCCCCCCCCCCCCCCAAACATGCCCTGTGCGCCCCACAGCCCCCAAAGCCCCAGCACCCCGCCAGGCTCTGCGTCACCAGCCCCCCCGGCACATACCCTGCCCCCCACCGCTGCCCTATAGACCCACAGTGCCCTATAGACCCATGGAGCCTCCCGGCCCCTGCCTGGGCCCCCCTGCCCTATATATTTACCCCCCTGCCTTGCCTTAACCCCTCTGCCCCTGCCCTATATACCTGCCACCCTGCCCTATATCCCTGCCCTATATCCCTGCCCCATCCCTGCCACCCTACCCTATATCCCTGCCCCATCCCTGCCATCCTGCCCTATATCCCTGCCTCATCCCTGCCACCCTACCCTATATCCCTGCCACCCTGCCCTATATCCCTGCCCCATCCCTGCCACCCTACCCTATATCCCTGCCCTATATCCCTGCCCCATCCCTGCCACATATCCCTGCCCCATCCCTGCCACCCTACCCTATATCCCTGCCCTATATCCCTGCCACCCTGCCCTATATCCCTGCCTCATCCCTGCCACCCTGCCCTATATCCCTGCCCTATATCCCTGCCCCATCCCTGCCACCCTGCCCTATATCCCTGCCCTATATCCCTGCCCCATCCCCTATATCCCTGCCCTATATCCCTGCCCTATATCCCTGCCACCCTGCCCTATATCCCTGCCTCATCCCTGCCACCCTGCCCTATATCCCTGCCCTATATCCCTGCCACCCTGCCCTATATCCCTGCCCTATATCCCTGCCCCGTCCCCTATATCCCTGCCCTATATCCCTGCCCCATCCCCTATATCCCCTACCCCGTCCCTGCCACCCCTCGCTGTGCCGCGTCCCCCTGCACCGTCCCTGCCACGCGTCCCCATCCCCACCTCCCCTTGGCGTCCCCTCTGCCCCATCCATGGCTCCTCTCAGCATCCCCCTGCCCCATCCCACCACCCGTCACCGTCCCCCTGCCCCATCCCCACCACCCCTTGGTGCCCCCCCTGCCCCATCCCACCACCCATCAGCATCCCCACCACCCATAAACGTCCCCCTGCCACCTCTCACCACCCCCCTGTCCCATCCAGGTCACCTCGCACCATCTCCCTACCCCATCCCCACCACCCCTCGGTGTTCCCCCCCCCGCCCCATCCCACCACCCATCACCGTCTCCCTACCCCATCCAACCACCTCTTGGTGTCCCACCACCCATCACCATCCCCCTGCCCCATCCCTACCACCTCTTGGTGTCCCACCACCCATCACCATCCCCCTGCCTTATCCCTACCACCTCTTGGTGTCCCTCTACCCCATCCCTACCACCTCTTGGTGTCCCTCTACCCCATCCCACCACCCATCACCATCTGCCTGCCCCATCCCCACCACGTCTTCATGTCCCCCCACCCCATCCCTACCAACTCTTGCCATCCCCCTGCCCCATCCCCACCACCCATCATCATCCCCACCACCCATCATCATCCTCACCACCCATCCCACCCCCTCTTGGTGTCCCCCCACCCCATCCCACCACCCGTCACTGTGTCTCTGCCCCATCCCACCACCCATCATCATCCCCACCACCCATCCCACCACCTCTCGGTGTCCCCCCACCCCCTCTCCACCACCCATCATCATCCCCACCACCCATCCCACCACCTCTCGGTATCCCCCCCACCCCATCCCACCCCCCCCCATCCCCTCTCTCACTTTACTGTCATGATGGATGAGCCGCAACTCATAATCGGGCAAGATGTCCCTCCGACTGTTGATGTCCTCCAAGGCCATACGGACGGCGGGCAGGCAGGCCTGGCCCCCCGGCCACCCCCCGCTCATGGGGAAGAGCGCCCCGACGTGTACCGCCTTCTTGCCTGTACCCACCGACGGGCGCGACACCAGCGAGACGCTGAGCACCACCAAAAGCCAACGAGGTGGCTTGGGTGACACCAGGGGACCCGCCATTCCCGGGGGTCAAGACGTTTGGATGTCGGGGATTCGGTTGGCCATGGCGTAAGAGGGATTTGGGGGGGTTGGGGGGGGGGGGGTGTTGATGTCACCGGCTCCGGAGGTGAGGTTGGAATGGTAATGAGGTGGGGAGGGGAAATGGGGAGTTGTGGGGAGGGAGGGGAGGAGGGATGGGGAGGGAAATAGAGGGATGGAGAGCGGCGAGATGGAGGGATGGAGACGGGAAACTAAGAGGGATTAGGATGGAAAATAATGGGCTGGGGAGAGGAAAATAAGAGGGATGGGGAGCAGAAAACAACGGGATGGGGACCGGAAAATAAGAGGGATGGGGAGCGGAGAGATGGAGGGATAAGGACGGAAAATAAGAGGGATGGGGATGGAAAATAAGAGGGATGGGGAGTGGAGAGACGGAGGGATGGGGATGGAAAATAAGAGGGATGAGGATGGGGAAATAGACGGATGGGGAGCAGAAAGATGGGGAGCGAAGAGGGCTACGGAGCGGAAAATACGGAGGGACGGAGAGCAGAGAAGACGGAAGGACGCGGGACAGAGAATACAGAGGGATGGAGATGGGAAAAGGCGGAGGGATGGGGATGGGAAAACAGAAGGATGGGGAGCGGGAAGATGGAGGGATGGGGAGGAAGGGATTGAGAGCGAGGGCTGGAGGGAGAGGGGGGCTGGCAGGAGGGGAGGCAGGGATGGAGGCAGGGATGGAGGCAGGGATGGAGGCAGGGATGCGGGAGAGGGGAGGGGAGGGGGGACACATGCGGAGGGAGGGAGGGATGGATGGAGGAGGGAGAGGGAGGGAGGGATTGGGGGCGGGTGGGTGATGGGGAGGGCTGGAGAGGGGGGAGAGGAGGGAGGAAGGCTGGGAGGAGGAGGGGGGATGGAGGGAGGGGGGATGGAGCGAGGAAGGCTGGGAGGAAGAGGAGGGGGAGGGAGGGGAAGGGATGGAGGAGGGAGGAAAGGTGGGGGGAGGAGGAGGAGGGAGGGGGGATGGAGGAAGGCTGGGAGGAGGAGGGAGAGGGGCGCTGGAGGGGTGGAGGAAGGGGGCTTCAATGCCGTGAAGCCACGTGGGGCTGGATGGGGGGGGTGGTCCCGGGGGGTGCCCACCCCCCCGGGCAGAACTGGGGGGAGCCGCGGTGCCGTGGGGTGCTGCGGACAGGCCCAGCTGGGGGCGGGGCGGGGAGGGGGCACGGGGGGGCACGGGGGGACGTACTCACCTGAGAGAGGGCGACGCACTGCGGGGGGGAAACTGAGTCACACAGGGGCACCCCCCCCATGGGGGCTGGGGCTGGCACTCGGGCCCCCACCCCGGGAACCCCCCACGGGGACCTGAGCCCCCACCCACGGACCCCCCAGCCCCAGGGACCCCCCATGAGGACCTGAACCGGGACCCCCAACCCCACAGTCACCCCATGGAGACCGGAACCCCCAGCCCAGGAGACCCCCCATGGAGACCTGAACCCCTACCCTGGGGACCCCCCGACCCAAGGAAACCCCCCAATCCCAGAGAACCCCCCCATGGGGACCTGACCCCCACCCCAGGGACCACCCCCATAGGGACCTGAACTGGGACCCCCAACCCCAGGGACCCCCCATGGAGACCTGAACCCCCATCCCAGGGACCCCCAACCCCAGGGACCCCCCATGGAGACCTGAACCCCTACCCCGGGGACCCCCCAACCCAAGGAAACCCCCCAATCCCAGAGAACCCCCCCCATGGGGACCTGACCCCCACCCCAGGGACCCCCCCAACCCCAGGGACCCCCCCCATAGGGACCTGAACTGGGACCCCCCAGTCCCAGAGACACCCCATGGAGACCTGAACCCACCAACACAGGGGACCCCCCAACCCCAGGGACCCCCCATGGAGACCTGAACCCCCATCCCAGGGACCCCCAACCCCAGGAACCCCCCCCATAGGGACCTGAACTGGGACCCCCAGTCCCAGAGACACCCCATGGAGACCTGAACCCCCACCCCAGGGACCCCCCCAACCCCAGGGACTCCCCCCATGGGGACATGAACTGGGACCCCAGTCCCAGAGACACCTCATGGAGACCTGAACCCCCAACCCAGGGGACCCCCCCATGGACACCTGAACCCCTACCCCGGGGACCCCCCAACCCAAGGGAACCCCCCAATCCCAGAGAAACCCCCCATGGGGACCTGAACCCCCAGCCCAGGGGACCCCCCAACCCCACAGACACCCCATAGGGTCCTGAACTGGGACCCCCAGTCCCAGAGACACCTCATGGAGACCTGAACCCCCACCCCAGGGACCCCCAACCCAAGGGAACCCCCGTGCAGACCTGAACCCCCACTCCACGGACCCCCCCAACCCCAAGGACTCCCCCAATCCCAGGGACCCCCCCCATGGGGACCTGAACCCCCAGCCCAGGGGACCCCCAACCCCAGGGATCCCCCCCATAGGGACCTGAACTGGGACCCCAGTCCCAGAGACACCCCATGGAGACCTGAACCCCCACCCCAGGGACCCCCCCAACCCCAAGGACTCCCCCCATGGGGACCTGAGCCCCCCAGCCCCAGGGACCCCCCAACCCCAGGGACCCCCCATGGAGACCTGAACCCCCACCCCAGGGACCCCCCCCCTGGGGACCTGAGCCCCCATCCCAGGGGACCCCCCAACCCCACAGACACCCCATGGAGACCTAAACAGGGACCCCCCAACCCCAGAGACACCCCAGGGAGACCTAAACAGGGACCCCCCAACCCCAGGGACCCCCCATGGGGACCTGAACCCCCACGCCAGGGACCCCCCAACCCCAGGGACCCCCCATGGGGACCTGAGCCCCCACCCCAGGGACCCCCCCAACCCCAGGGACCCCCCCCATGGGGACCTGAACCCCCACCCCAGGGGACCCCCCAACCCCACAGACACCCTATGGAGACCTAAACAGGGACCCCCCAACCCCAGGGACCCCCCATGGGGACCTGAACCCCCACACCAGGGACCCTCCCAACCCCAGGGACCCCCCATGGGGACCTGAGCCCCCACCCCAGGGACCCCCCAACCCCAGGGACTCCCCCCATAGGGACCTGAGCCCCCATCCCAGGGGACCCCCCAACCCCAGGGACCCCCCATGGAGACCTGAACCCCCACCCCAGGGATCCCCCAACCCCAGGAACCCCCCATGGAGACCTGAACCCCCACCCCAGGGACCCCCCCCAACCCCACAGACCCCCCCCCACCCCCTCCCACCCCCTGGGGCCCCCACTCACGCTCGCAGATGGGTTTGGGGGTGCTCCAGCGCCCCAGCTTGGTGCAGTTGCTGCGGGCGCTGCCCACCAGGCGGAACCCGGGGTTGCAGCTGTACTCGGTCCACGTCCCCTCCACCGGCACCCGCTCCATCGCCCGCGCCACCGCCTGCCCGTTCTCCAAGCTCAGGTGCATTTTGGGGCAGGTCCTCACTGGTTGGGGGTGCGAAGGGGTGGGGTCAACGCCACACCCTTCCCCGGGTAACCCCCACCGACGCGGTGGCTGCTGGTTGGGATGGTGACGGTGATGAAGATGGTAAGGGTGATGGGGGTGTTAATGGTGATGGGGATGCTGATGGTGACGGGGATGCTGATGGTGACGGTAACAGTGATGGTGACGGGGATGCTGATGGTGATGGTAACAGTCATCGTGGTAAGGGTGACAGTGATGGGGATGCTGATGGTGACAGTAACAGTAATGGTGACGGGGATGCTGATGGTGATGGTAACAGTGATGATGGCGATGGTAACAGTGATGGTGGTAAGGGTAACAGTGATGGGGATGCTGATGGTGACGGTAACAGTAATGGTGACGGGGATGCTGATGGTGATGGTAACAGTGATGATGGTAGTGATCATGACAGTAACGGTGATGGGGATGCTGACGGTGACGCTGATGGTCATGGTAATGGTAACAGTGAAGGTGATGGTCATGGTAATGGTGATGGAGATGCTGATGATGACGGTGATGGTATGGTGATGGGGATGGTGCCGCTAACGGTGATCATGAGGGTAATGGTAACGGTGACAGTGATTGGTGATGGTAAGGGTGATTGGTGATGTTAACGGTGATCATGATGGTGATGGTAACGGGGATGGGGATGGTGCCGCTAACGGTGATCATGAGGGCAGTGGTAACGGTGACAGTGATTGGTGATGGTACCGGTGATGGTGATGGTAATGGTGATTGGTGATCATGATGGTGATGGTAACAGTGATTGGTGATGCTAA
Source organism: Pelecanus crispus (assembly GCF_030463565.1). Classification (NCBI taxonomy): domain Eukaryota; kingdom Metazoa; phylum Chordata; class Aves; order Pelecaniformes; family Pelecanidae; genus Pelecanus; species Pelecanus crispus. The sequence goes on along the minus strand of NC_134671.1, from coordinate 615,217 downwards.
TGGTCATCATGATGGTGACGGTAACAGGGATGGGGATGGTGACACTAACGGTGATCATGAGGATGATGGTAACGGTGACAGTGATGGTGATGGTGATGGGGATGGGGATGGTGCTGCTAACAGTGATCATGAGGGTAATGGTAACGGTAACAGTGATTGGCAATGGTAATGGTGATCACGACAGTGATGGTAGCAGTGATGGTGATGGTAACAATGATTGGTGATGCTAATGGTGATCACGACAGTGATGGTAGCAGTGATGGTGATGGTAGCAGTGATGGTGATGCTAATGGTGATCACGACGGTGATGGTAGCAGTGATGGTGATGGTAGCAGTGATGGTGATGCTAATGGTGATCATGATGGTGATGGTAACGGGGATGGGGATGGTGCCACTAACGGTGATCATGAGGGTAATGGTAACGGTGACAGTGATTGGCGATGGTAATGGTGATCACGACAGTGATGGTAGCAGTGATGGTGATGGTAGCAGTGATGGTGATGCTAATGGTGATCATGATGGTGATGGTAACGGGGATGGGGATGGTGCCACTAACGGTGATCATGAGGGTAATGGTAACGGTGACAGTGATTGGCGATGGTAATGGTGATCACGACAGTGATGGTAGCGGTAATGGTGATGGTAGCAGTGATGGTGATGCTAATGGTGATCATAATGGTGATGGTAGCAGTGATGGTGATGCTAATGGTGATCACGACAGTGATGGTAGCAGTGATGGTGATGGTAGCAGTGATGGTGATGCTAATGGTGATCACGACGGTGATGGTAGCAGTGATGGTGATGGTAGCAGTGATGGTGATGGTAGCAGTGATGGTGATGCTAATGGTGATCATGATGGTGATGGTAACGGGGATGGGGATGGTGCCACTAACGGTGATCATGAGGGTAATGGTAACGGTGACAGTGATTGGCGATGGTAATGGTGATCACGACAGTGATGGTAGCAGTGATGGTGATGGTAGCAGTGATGGTGATGCTAATGGTGATCATGACAGTGATGGTAGCAGTGATGGTGATGGTAGCAGTGATGGTGATGCTAATGGTGAACATGATGGTGATGATAATGGGGATGGGGATGGTGACGCTAATGGTGATCATGATGGTGATGGTAACGGGGATTGATGACGCTGAGAGTGATCATGATGGTGATGCTAACTGATGGTAACAGTGATGGTAACAGTGAAGGTAACGGTGATGGTGACGGTGACAGCAACGGGGATGGTGACAGTAACAGGGTGACGGGGACACTCACGGCAGCGGCTGGGGTGGCCCATGGCGGTCCAGGTGCCGTCGCGCTGACACTTGCGCACCTTGGGCCCCACGATCTCGCGGTCGGGCCGGCAGACGTACTCGATCTCGTAGTCGAAGGGGAGGAAGCGAACGCTCTGCACCTCCTCGGGGGTCAGCCCCCGGTAGCGGATGCCCCCGTCCCGCGGCGGGTGGATGATCTGGCAGCCTGGGGGGGGTTGGCGGTCAGCGTCACGCCGGGGTGGTGTCACGCGTGTCCTCGTGCGCTCACACACACGCGTGTCACCTACCTTCGGTGAGGTTCACGTGGATGGCCGCCCGGTTGGGCTCCGCGCTCAGCGCCAGCAGCAGCAGCAGCAACATCTATAGGGGACGACGACAGCCCCACACTTATGGGGGGGAACATCCCCTATCGAGTACTCCCCACACATGCTGCAACACCTATAGAGGACACCCCGCCTGCCCTGCATCCCCTATAGAGAGTACACCACATGCCACGCACCCCTATAGAGTACGTCCCCTATAAACTACACCCCACATATGCTGCATCCCCTATAGAGAGTACACCACATGCCACGCACCCCTATGGAGTACATCCCCTATAGACTACACCCCACATATGCTGCATCCCCTATAGAGTACATCTCACATGCCCTGCATCCCCTATAGACTACACCTCACACATGCTGCAACACCTATAGAGGACACCCCACCTGCCCTGCATCCCCTATAGAGAGTACACCACATGCCACGCACCCCTATAGAGTACGTTCCCTATAAAGCCCATCCCACACGTCTTGCAAGCCCTATAGAGGACACCCAACATGCCCTGCGTCCCTTATAGGGTACATATGCTAGAGTACACCCTGTGCCCTGCATCCCCTATAGAGAATACACCACATACCATGCACCCTTATAGAGTATGTCCCCTATAGAGTACACCCCACACATGCTGCAACGCCTATAGAGGACTCCCCACCTGCCCTGCATTCCCTATAGGCTACACCCCACATATGCTGCATCCCCTATAGAGTACACCCCACATGCCCTGCATCCCCTATAGAGTACATCCCCTATAGAGTACACCCCACATGCCCTGCATCCCCTATAGAGCACATCCCCTATAGAGTACACCCCACATGCCCTGCATCCCCTATAGAGCACATCCCCTATAGAGTACACCCCACATGCCCCGCATCCCCTATAGAGCACATCCCCTATAGAGTACACCCCACATGCCCTGCATCCCCTATAGAGCACATCCCCTATAGAGTACACCCCACATACTCTGCATCCCTTGTAGAGTACACCTCATGTGCCCTGCATCCCCTATAGAGTACATCCCCTATAGAGTACACCCCACATGCCCTGCATCCCCTATAGAGCACATCCCCTATAGAGTACACCCCACATACTCTGCACCCCCTATAGAGTACACCTTACGTGCCCTGCATCCCCTATAGAGCACATCCCCTACCGAGTACACCCCACATACGCTGCACCCCCTATAGAGTACCCCCCACACGCCCTGCATCCCCTGCAGAGCACACGCCCTATAGGATACACACCACAGCTGCTACACCCCCTATAGAGCACACCCCAACTACGCTGCATCCCTTAGAGCATACGCTCACTGGAGTCCACCCACGTGCCCTGCATCCCCTATAGAGCACACCCCACATGCTATGCATCCCTTATGGAGTACATCCCCTATAGAGTACACCCCACACAACAGGCATCCCCTATAGAGCACATCCCCCTACCGAGTACACCCCACGTATGCTGCAGCCCCTACAGAGTACACCCCACATGCCCTGCAGCCCCTATATAGCGTACATCCCCTATAGAGCACGCCCTATAGATTCCATCCCCTGTAGATCACGTTCCCCATCGATTATGCCCCACATCCCCTATGGAGCACGCCCCGCCGCGTGCACCCACACACACAAGCATGTCCTCCCCTATAGAGCATGGCCCGCTGTGTATGCACACAAGCCCAGCGTCCCCTATAGAGTACCCCCACGCGCACACCCGTGCTGATGCCCTATAGAACACACCCCCACGTGCGCACACCGGCATCCCCTATAGAGTGAAAACGTGGCATTCCCACGTGGCACACGCAGCACGCAGGACGTCACCTATACGTACTTACAACTCCTCTCCTATAGGTGTCAGAGCAACCTACACCCCGCTTGCACACCCATGGTGCAACCTACACCCATCTTACACGCTCACAGGCAACCTACACCCCGCTTGCACACTCATGGTGCAACCTACACCTTGCTTGCATGTGCACAGTGCAACCTACACCCACCTTACACGCTCACAGGCAACCTACACCCCGCTTGCACACTCATGGTGCAACCTACACCTTGCTTGCATGTGCACAGTGCAACCTACACCCACCTTACACACTCACAGGCAACCTACACCCCGCTTGCACACTCATGGTGCAACCTACACCTTGCTTGCATGTGCACAGTGCAACCTACACCCATCTTACATACTCACAGGCAACCTACACCCCACTTGCACACTCAGAGTGCTAGTTACACCTGTTTGCACACACAGGGCACGAGCTACAGCCGTTCACATGTGCTGTGTAAGCTACACCCCATTTGCACACTCACAGTGCAAACGACACCCTGCTTACACACGTACAGTGCAAACTACACCCATTTGCACACTCAGGGAGCGAGCTACAGCTGTTCCCACGTGCGCTGTGCAAACTACACCCTGCTTGCACACTCGCAGTGCAACCTACACCCCGTTTGCATGCACACAGTGCAAGCTAGAGCAGTCTGCACACACAGGGCGTGAGCTACAGCTGTTTACACATGCACTGTGCAAACTATACCCCATTTGCACACTCACGGTGCAACCTACATCCACCCTACACACGCACACTGCAAACTACACCCTGCTTGCGCATGCACGGTACAAGATGCACACGCGTTGTCCCCTTCTATGCATGCACAGCGCAACCTACATGCCGCTTACACACGCACGGCGCTAGTTACACCCGTTTGCACAAACAGGGCACAAGCTCCAGCCGTTTGCGCATGCGCTGTGCAAACTACACCCCGTTTACACCCACAGTGCAAACTACTCCTTGCTTACACACGCACAGCACAAACTACACCTTTACACACACAGTGAGTGAGCTACGACCGCTCACACATGCGCTGTGCAAGCTACACCACTTTTGCACACCCACAGTGCAAACTACACCCCATTTACACACACATGGTGCTAGTTACACCCCGATTACACAAGCACAGTACTAGTTAACCCCGCTGACACACACACAGCGCTAGTTACAACCCTTTACACGCACAGGGTGCTAGTTACACCCCAACTACACACGCACAGTACTAGTTAACCCTACTGACACACACACAGCGCTCGTTACACCCCTTTACCACGCACAGGGTGCCAGTTACACCCCAATTACACACACACGGTACTAGTTAACCCCGCTGACACACACACAGCGCTCATTACACCCATTTACCACGCACAGGGTGCTAGTTACACCCGATTACACAACGCACCGGTACTAGTTAACCACCCGCTGACACACACACAGCGCTAAGTTACACTCCTTTACACGCACAGGGTGCTAGTTTACACCCCAATTACACACGCACGGTACTAGTTATCCCCGCTGACACACACACAGCGCTCATTACACCCCAATTTGCACACACAGGGTGGTAGTTACACCCCGATTACACACGCACCGTACTGGTTAACCCCCGCTGACACACACACAGCGCTAGTTACAACCCTTTACACGCACAGGGTGCTAGTTACACCCCCGATTACACACGCACGGTACTAGTTATCCCCGCTGACACACACACAGCCGCTCGTTACACCCCTTTACCACGCACAGGGTGCTAGTTACACCCCGATTACACACGCACGGTACTAGTTAACCCCCGCTGACACACACACACAGCGCTCGTTACAACCCTTTACACGCACAGGGTGCTAGTTACACCCCGATTACACACGCACAGTACTAGTATCCCCGCTGACACACACACAGCGCTCCTTACACCCATTTAACACCGCATAATGGTGCTAGTTACACCCCGATTACACATGCACGGTACTAGTTAACCCAGCGCTAGTTACACCCCTTTACACGCACAGGGTGCTAGTTACACCCCGGTTACACACGCACGGTACTAGTTAACCCCGCTGACACACACACAGCGCTCCTTACACCCCATTTGCACACACAGGGTGGTAATTACACCCCGATTACACTCGCACGGTACTAGTTATCCCCGCTGACACACACACAGCGCTCCTTACACCCCTTTACACACACAGGGTGCTAGTTACACCCCGATTACACACGCACGGTACTAGTTAACCCCGCTGACACACACACAGCGCTCATTACACCCCTTTACACGCACAGGGTGCTAGTTACACCCCGGTTACACTCGCACGGTACTAGTTATCCCCGCTGACACATACACAGCGCTCCTTACACCCCTTTACACACACAGGGTGCTAGTTACACCCCGATTACACTCACACGGTACTAGTTAACCCCGCTGACACACACACAGCGCTCGTTACACCCATTTGCACGCACAGCGTGCGAGCTCCGGCTGTTCGCACGCACGTGCCGTGCAAACTACACCCCGCTTACACACCCACGGGGGGGGGGGGGGGAGGACATGAGTGTGAAACGACGGTGCCGCCCCTCCCACCCCCGCCCCCCCCCCCGGGCCGTGTTCAACTGCGGCCCGGATAAATGAATTATATTTATTTTCTATTTCTTTTAAACGCATTTTCTATTTATTTTAAACGCATTTTCTATTTCTTTTAAATGCATTTTCTATTTCTTTTAAATGCATTTTCTATTTCTTTAAACGCCTCCGAAATGCATTTTAAATTAGAAAATTAAGAAAATGTATTTTAAACGAAAAAAAAAAAAAAAAGCTTCATGAATCCGTACTGAACAGGATGAAGAATTCCCGTTTCGGGCGCAGGGTGGGCCCGATCCTGGCCCTGGGGGGGGGTTGGGGGGGGGGGGCACCCCCAGCTTGCCCCACCCCCACCCCTTCCAGCACAGCCAGGCGGTGGGGTAATTAACCCGGGCACTAATCAGGGTTAATTAGAGGCGCTAAGGCAGTTGCTTGGTTACTGCTGAGCCTGTAGGACACAGGTGGGGGGCCCCCCCCGGCCCCCCCAAGCCCCAGTGGAGCCCCCCCGGGCCCCCCCAAATCCATATTGCCCCCCCCGGACCTCCCCCAATCCATATTGCCCCCCCCGAGCCCCCCCCAATCCATTTGGCCCCCCCCGGACCCCCCCCCCAAATCCATATTGCCCCCCCCGGACCTCCCCCAATCCATATTGCCCCCCCCGAGCCCCCCCAAATCCATATTCCCCCCCCCGATCCCCCCCAATCCATATTGCCCCCCCCCCGGCCCCCCCCATCCATATTCCCCCCCCCCGGGCCCCCCCAAATGCATATTGGCCCCCCCGGGCCACCCCCCCAATCCATATTCCCCCCCGGGCCCCCCCAAATCCATATTGGCCCACCCAAATCCATATTGCCCCCCCCGGGCACTGCTGGGGGAAGCTCGCAGCAGGGGGGGGGCACCCATGGGAGCCCAATTGGGGGGGGGGGGCTCTTTGGGAGGGGTGAGGTGTTGGGTGGCCCCCACCCTTGGCAAAGGGCCCCCCCCAACACCCCAAATTCCCTCCTGACCAGGATGGGGGGGGTCCCAAGATTATGGGGGGCACCGCAGGGTGAGGGGGGGGGGTCCCAGGATTGGGGGGAGGGTCCCGGGGGGGGGGGGCACCCCAGGATTGGCGGGGGGGGGGGTGTGCCAGGATCGGGGGGGGGGATATAGGGGTCCTAGTCGGGGGGGGGTGTTGGGGGGCCCAGGGCCCAGGCTGGGGGGGGGGGTGGGGGGGGCTGTCAGGGTCTTGGGGGGGGGGGGTCCCCAAGGTGGGGGGGCCCAGCATGCCAGATTGGGGGAGGGGTCGGGGGGGGCAGTTTTAAGGGGGGGCATTATTGGGGTGCGTGAAAACAAGGGGGGGGTCAACCCCACCCTCCCCTGCCCACAAAAAGGGGGGGGGGGGCAGTGCCCCTCCCCGCCTCTCCCCACCCCCACCCTACAGCGTGGCCCACCCAGAAAAGGGGGCACCCCCTTTTTTTTTTTTTGGGGGGGGGGGGGGGTCTTACCTTGGCCTGGGCTTGTCCGCGGGGGGGGGAGGGGGAGCTGGAATGGCGGGGGGGGGGGGCAGCGAGCTGGGGGGTGGGTCACGGAGATTGGGGGGGGGTCACGGAGATGTGGGGGGGGTCACGGAGATTGGGGGGGGGGTCAGGGAGATTTGGGGGGGGGGGGTCACGGAGATGGGGGGGGTGGAGATGCTCCGGATGGAGGATGGGAAACTCCCGGTGATGGAGGGATGGGAAAAAATCGGGGGGGGGGGGGGGGGGGGGGGAGGATGGGGGGGGCACGGACGGACAGACGGACGCGGGGGGGTACGGACGGTGGCTGGGAATTGGGGGGGGGGGGGGGATGCGAGGCGGCGCCACGGGGATGGGCGCTGAGGCCGGGGCTGCCCGTGGGGGGGGGAGGGGTGGGGGGGGAGGGGGGGAGGGGCCGGCTCCGCCTCGGCAGCGGGGAGGGAGCGGGGGGGGAGGGGCTCTGGGGTGGGGGAGGGGGGGGTGGGGGGTGTGACGGGATTGGGGCGGGGGGGGGGATGGGATTTGGAGGGGGCAGTGGGATTTGGGGGGGGTGATGGGATTTGGGGGGGGTGATGGGATTTGGGGGGGGACAGTGGGATTTGGGGGGGGGGGGGGGCGTGCGGTCGTGCTGTCACCCCGCACGTGCGTCACGCGTGTAAGCGTGCGTGTCGCACGCGTGTGGGTCACCACGTCCCCCCCTCCCTGGGGGGGCCCCCCCCCAGGGACCCCCAGCTCTGCAGAAGCCCCCCCCCCATCCCCCCCCCCCACCCCGTCACCCTGAGCTCCTCGCACGCCTTCGCACGCCCACATGCGCTCCTTGCACACGCGTGCGGCCTCCCCGCCTGTGCACACACGCCAGCGCCCCGCACACGCGCGGGGCCCCCCCCCCCGTGCCTTTACACACGCGCACACGCAAGCTGCCACGGGCCCCCCACGCGCTTGCACCCCCAGCTCCTTGCACGCTCGTGCACACCCACCCACCCACAACCCCCATGCTTTTACACACACACGGATGCACACCCGCACACGCACACTCCCGGACACACGTGCACCCCAATCTCCTTGCACGCTTGTGTGCACCCACCCACACGCCTTTACACACGCACAGATGCACACCCGCACACCCGTGCACCCCCATCGTCTCCTTGCACGCTTGTGTGCACCCACACATACTCGACCCCTGTGCCTTTGCACACACACACGGATACACACACAGCACCACGGACACCCACCCGTGCACGTGCACCCCAATCTCCTTGCACGCTTGTGCGCACCCACCCACACGCCTTTACACATGCACAGATGCACACCCGCACCCCCTGGACAGCCGTGCACCCCCATCATCTCCTTGCACGCTTGTACACGCTCACACACACTCGACCCCCGTGCCTTTGCACACACACATGGATACACACACAGCACCACAGACACCCACCCGTGCACATGCACCCCAATCTCCTTGCACGCTCACCCACAATCCCCCTGCTTTTACACACACACAGATGCACACCTGCACGCCTGCAGAGCCCCCGGCAGCCGTGCACTTGCACCCCAATCATCTCCTTGCCCGCTCGTGTGCACCCACGCACGCTCAACCCCCACGCCTTTACACACGCACGGATGCACACCCGCACACGCAGAGCCCCGGACACCCGTGCACGTGCACCCCATCTCCTTGCACCCTCACGCACACCCACCCCCACTGTGCACCTGCAGACGTGCCCGCAGCTGCACACTCAGATTAACAACCCCCCCCAATCCCTTGCACGTGCACCTGGATTAACCTCCCCCCCCCCGCAGGGTGCAGGCAGGGTGCAGGCAGGGGGTGCAGGCAGGGGGTGCAGGCAGGGGGTGCAGGCAGGGGCTGGCAGGGTGCAGGCAGGGTGCAGGCAGGGGTGCAGGCAGGGTGCAGGCAGGGGCGCAGGCAAGGTGCAGGCAGGGTGCAGGCAGGGTGCAGGCAGGGTGCAGGCAGGGTGCAGGCAGGCAGGGGTGCAGGCAGGGTGCAGGCAGGGGCTGGCAGAGTGCAGGCAGAGTGCAGGCAGGGTGCAGGCAGGGTGCAGGCAGGGGCTGGCAGGGGCTGTCAGGGTGCAGGCGGGGTGCAGGCAGGGGCAGGCAGGGGCTGTCAGGGTGCAGGCGGGGTGCAGGCAGATACAGGCAGGGCTAGCAGGGTACACGCAGCGTACACGCAGGGTACACGCAGCGTACACGCAGGGTACAGGCAGGGTACAGGCAGGTACAGGCAGGGTGCAGGCAGGATACAGGCAGGGTACAGGCAGGGTACAGACAGGTACCAGCAGGGTACAGGCAGAGTACAGGCAGGTACAGGCAGGTACCAGCAGGCACAGGCAGGGTACAGGCAGGGCACAGACAGGTACCAGCAGGGTACAGGCAGGGTGCAGGCAGGGCACAGGCAGGGTGCAGGCAGGGCACAGGCAGGGTACAGGCAGGGTACAGGCAGGTACCAGCAGGGTACAGGCAGGGCACAGGCAGGGCACAGACAGGTACCAGCGGGGTACAGGCAGGGTACAGACAGGTACCAGCAGGGCACAGCCGCGCACAGCCAGGGCTAGCAGCTCCCGCAGGGCCAGCCCGCCGGGGGAGCAGGAGGCCCCTGTGATCCCAGCGCCGGCGCCCGCGGCGGGGGGGACCCCGACTCTGCTGGGGGGGGGCGGGGACCCCTCCCCCGCTCCCCGGGCACCCCCCTGCGCCTCCGCGGCTCAGCGGCCTCCCAGCGGCACCCCCGCACCCCGCGGCGCCGTGCTCAGCACCCTGCCAGCTGCATCCTGTGCGTGGTGCTCAGCACCCTGCCAGCTGCATCCTGTGCGTGGTGCTCAGCACCCTGCCAGCTGCACCCTGTGCGTGGTGCTCAGCACCCTGCCAGCTGCATCACCGTGCTCAGCACCCTGCCAGCTGCATCCTGTGCTTGGTGCATGGTGCGTGGTGCTCAGCACCCTGCCAGCTGCACCCTGTGCGTGGTGCGTGGTGCTCAGCACCCTGCCAGCTGCACCCTGTGCGTGGTGCTCAGCACCCTGCCAGCTGCATCCTGTGCGTGGTGCTCAGCACCCTGCCAGCTGCACCCTCTGCATTGTGCTCAGCACCCTGCCAGCTGCGTCACCGTGCTCAGCACCCTGCCAGCTGCACCCTCTGCATTGTGCTCAGCACCCTGCCAGCTGCGTCACCGTGCTCAGCACCCTGCCAGCTGCACCCTGTGCGTGGTGCTCAGCACCCTGCCAGCTGCATCACCGTGCTCAGCACCCTGCCAGCTGCATCCTGTGCGTGGTGCTCAGCACCCTGCCAGCTGCATCCTGTGTTTGGTGCATGGTGCTCAGCACCCTGCCAGATGCACCCCGTACACGCTGCTCAGCACCCTGCCAGCTGCACCCCGTACATGGTGCTCAGCACCCTTCCGGTTCAGCTCCCTTTGAAGCTGATGAGCAGAAATAGCGGGGGGATAAAGCTCCCCCCCCCCCCTCCACCCGCTGGTAAACATCGAAATGAGGTCAAGGAGCGGGGATTTGGTGCGGATCCGGATCCGTCCTCCTGCGGCACTCGTCTTCCCGGTGGCCTGGCGCACCCTCAGGAGATGCCAGGTGGCCCAAAGGCTGGACCGGGGCAAGGTGATGCCCAAGGGGACGATGTCATGAGGTCAACCCCCAAGCTTGTCACCACTCCGAACCACGCCGGGGGGGGGTTAGCCCCGGGGGGGTGGAGATGAGGACACCATCCCTGAGTTGGGAAGGATGAAACCCATGAGGGACCGTGCCCTGATGCACCCACGTGGAGCCAACGTCTCCTCCAGGTTTGGGTGGGCTACTTGGCCAACCCAGCCAGATGCTTTGTAGCTAAGAAAGGGGTTTTTTTCCCTTGAGGGATTGGAGAGCTGAGGACCCTCCGTGAGCTCCTCCTCGAGCCGGTGGAGGGAGGCAGCGGCTCCCAAGGGGCATCTTCTCCTCCAGGGATGGAGGAGGGAAGTAGGTCAGGCTTGGAGCTGCCTGCTTCTATCAGCTCACGTCTCCAATCAAGCATCTCTTGGGTCCTGCCATCCTGTCCGCTCCTTCTCCAGCCCAAAGTGGGATGAGCCCATGGGGAACGCTTGGCTGGAGAGATGCTGCTGCCCTCCCTGCCTGTCCCAGGGCAATGCCTGCATCCCTGCCCTCTGTTTGAGGGACATCCCACCTCCCACCCCTCCAGGGATGTCCTCCTGGCCTTCATCGTCCTCCTCAGGGCTGGTAGGTGGAAGGACCAAAGAGGAGAAGGATTCCCAGAGCCCAGAGCTGGGTGAGAGGCAGTTGGGGAAGCACCATGAGATGATGCAGACCAGCTTCTCCCATGGCTAGGGTAGCTCTGAGGATCTCAGTGCTGCTGTTCCCCAGGGGAGGACGTGCCCACGGCTGAAAATATCCAAGTGCGCCTTCAGCTGGAGGCACAGCCTGATCCTTCAGCTGGAGGTACAGCCTGATCCTTCAGCTGGAGGTACAGCCTGATCCACCACCACACCAGTGAGTGGCCCTACACCTGCCCCAAGTGCTGGAGGAGCTTCTGTGATGGCTCCAACTTCGTCTCCCACCACGGGGATCCATCGTGGCAGAGAGACCCTTCTTCTGTGGGAAGAGCTTTGGCCAGAGCGTGGACCTGATCTCCCACCACAGGATCCATATCAGGGGAGAAGTCCTACGTCTGCCCAAGCTGTGGGAAGTGCTTGGCCCATCTCACCACTCATCAGCTGACCCACGCAGGAGACCCTGCATGGGCCAGGACTGCAGGAAAAGCTTTGGTGGAAGCTCCAACCTGATCAGGCACCAGTGGATCCACGTCGGGGTCACCTATAGATGCCCAAACTGTGGGAAGGGCTTCGCCATGAGCTCAAAGCTCATCAGACGCCAGTAGACCCACATGGAGTAGGCGCCCTACAAGTTCTCCATGTGCAGGAAGAGCTACAAGGAGCTGAGGGCCTACCAGAACCACCACGTGGAGTAGAAGGTGGTGGCAACTCTCCTGGTGTAGGTGGGCATCCATGGTGGGCTGTGACCTTTGGGGTCTCCAGCCCCATACCTCACGCTCAGGTTGCAATGGGCCAAGTTCTGCCCTCATCTTCCTCTCTTTCACCCCCTGTGATCCTCCATCAATGAAATAAACCGCGGATAGTCCAGAGACATCATTAATAGCACTTAACGTTAATTGGCGCAGGAAAACTAAGCTTTTCTGAGACAGAAAACCCCAACATCTGGATTTTTCTAAGCTGCGAATTGGGTCCTACACGATGTCCAGGAGCTCGGTCCCCCTTCCCCAGGCTGGGCTGGCTCTCAAAACCAGCTGGGAGGACTTTTCTTCTCCTTCACCTCCATCCTAGGATGCTGGAAACATATTAATGGGTTGAATTAGTCAGCTTTAGGTTCAAATTCCAGCTTTTGGAAGATATTTTTCAGAGCGGGGACATCATTTAACATGGGTGAGATCAAGTCCCTTGCTCCCACCTCGTGGTCCCTCGTTGGGACATCCATCTTAGGACCAAGCTATATTTTTTTGGTGACATCTAAACTAGCTTCTCGTGACCCGTCTAACGCCGTTTGCTGCATCTCAAGAGCCCCGTCCTCCAGCAGAAGGTCCTTGCCCGGAGATGACCCAAAATCCACATTTCTCAAAGGCCGCCGCCACCCAGGAACGAGGCCAAATGGCAGCGGTTCCTTCCTTTGTTTGAAAAAAAAAACAAAAAACCCCAAACCACATTAATATCACGTTTCCATGGGTTTTTATCAACTCTGGACTTTTTACTGTTTCTTTTTAACCTTTTCTTTTTAATTCTCAGGGTCAGTGCATGGGTGAGAGTGGGGAAAATTCAGTTATTTATGGAAAAAGACATCGCCTCCCTTTGTGTCTAGCCCTTTTTTTTTTTTTTAATTATTATTTATTTGGTCTAATTAAACCTTCAGGCTGCTCTTCCTTGGAGGAGGGCTGCGGAGAGGGGCCGGGAGTGGGGGGGGGGGGCTCCAGCCCGGCTCTCCCCCCCCCCAGCATCCCCCGGTAGCAGCGGGGGGGCTCCAGCCCGGCTCCCCCCCAGCATCCCCCGGTAGCAGCGGGGGGGCTCCAGCCCGGCTCCCCCCAGCATCCCCCGGTAGCACCGGTTTGTTGCAGCCCGGCTCGGTGTGCAGAGGCACAGGAAGGGGCCGGGACAGCGGGACCGGGGGCGGGCGGGGGGGGGGACCCCACCGTGCACCCCCGGGACCGGCCGGAGCGATCCCCGCCGTGCGCTACGCGGAGGGCGGCAGCGGCCGCAGGTAGCGGGGGGGTCCCGGGCAGCAGCCGCAGGTACCGGGGGGGTCCCGGGCAGCGGCCGCAGGTAGCGGGGGGGGTCCCGGGCAGCGGTCGGAGGTACCGGGGGGGTCCCGGGCAGCGGCCGCAGGTAGCGGGGGGGTCCCGGGCAGCGGCCGCAGGTAGCGGGGGGGTCCCGGGCAGCGGTCGGAGGTACCGGGGGGGTCCCGGGCAGCGGCCGCAGGTAGCGGGGGGGTCCCGGGCAGCGGCCGCAGGTAGCGGGAGGGTCCCGGGCAGCGGTCGGAGGTACCAGGGGGGTCCCGGGCAGTGCCCTGTAGGTACCGGGGGGGTCCTGGGGAGCGGTCGGAGGTACTGGGGGGGTCCCGGGCAGCGGCCGCAGGTACCGGGGGGGTCCTGGGCAGCAGTCTGAGGTACCGGGGGGGTCCTGGGCAGTGCCCCGTAGGTACCGGGGGGGTCCCGGGCAGTGCCCTGTAGGTACCGGGGGGGTCCTGGGGAGCGGTCGGAGGTACTGGGGGGGTCCCGGGCAGCGGCCGCAGGTACCGGGGGGGTCCTGGGCAGCAGTCTGAGGTACCGGGGGGGTCCCAGGCAGTGCCCCGTAGGTACCGGGGGGGTCCCGGGCAGTGCCCTGTAGGTACTGGGGGGGTCCTGGGCAGTGTCCCGTAGGTACCGGGGGGGTCATGGGCAGAACCCTGAAGGTAACGGGGGATCCTGGGGTGGCACCCACAGGAAATGGGGGTGTCCAGGGCAGCACCCTACAGGTAACGGGGTGGTCTGGGGAGGGGGTCAGGAAGAAGAACCCCCCCCCTAGACCCGGCAGAGCTCCTCACTGCTTTGTGCCCGGTGTAGGTGGTCCCCGCCAGGGCTGAGGGTGATGCTGCACCCCCCGGGTGGGGGGACACCGGTGCCCATCGATTGCTGCCTCGAGCTGGGATGTCCCTGCATGTCCTCCAGTTGTCCCCTAAATAACACCACAGAGGAGCCCAGGTATCCCCCCCAAATAATCTGGGGGGGCTCTGAAGCCTCCCCAGGTGGACCTTCAACATCACCCAAGGGGATGGGGCTTCACCAGCCGTGCCTGGCCATGGGGTGACACATGGACCGATGCTCTTCCCGTGATCACATCATGCAAGAGAAGAGCCACGAGAGCGTGGGTAAGGACCTTCTGCCCCCCAAATTTCAATAGCTCTCTCCTTTTTCCACGGCTCCTCTGCCTGCCGTTCCCCCAGGCAACCAACACACGTCTCCTTTAAGAGTGTCTGGACCACGAAGCCATCAACAAGAACAACCAGGGACAAACCCGCCCCACACCATGATAAGGGAGGTGGCGATAAGAGCAAACCTCATTAGTGGCGCTAAGGGGCAAGGCTGTGCAGAGTGTGAGAAGGAGGATAAGGAAAGGCGGGGAGACAAGCAGGCAGAGACCTAAAACCTGCCCAATTAGCGTTTACGAAGAGGCTAAGCAGAAACAAACCTCGCCAGTCATGATAATGGGAGGGCTTCTACCCACCAGAACTTTGAAGTTCTACGGAGAGCTTGGCAGCTGATAAGGATGCAAACGCTGGGGCGGGGACTGTGCGTCTGGAGGAGGTCATGAGCAGGGGAAGAGGGGGCAGGGAGGAGAAAAAGCGGGGGCAGACAAAAAAAAGGGGATAAAAGGGGCTGGTGGTGTCCTACAAGGGGGTCAGTCTATGCGTTGGCCGTTGCAGTTTGACCTGTCTTCGTTATTCAGTCTTTCTCTTAACTATTTCTGGACCCAGTGACAGCTACTGGGCAGGGGACTGGTGTGAATGGGTTTGGGGTCATCTACAGGAGTCAGACTGGGGGTGTCAGCACCCCTGGTCTGTGGTGTCAGCTACTGGAGTGGGCGGAGGTCTTGCTGGAAGGGCTCCAGCAGCTGGGCGGCACCGTACTGGGTGGTACTGGGCTGGGCTGGCGCTGCTGGAGGAGGTGGCTGCTCTTAACATCCCTTAGCACATCTCAAATGGCCCCCTTTGGTCTCCCAGCAGGTGATGGGACAGACAGCGAGAAGAAGAAGGAGTCGCAGCCCATGGAAGAGGACAGGGTGATGCTGGAAGGACCCAGAGAGGAGCCCCAGAACTCCAAGGTGGACATGGACCATGATGTTCAACATCAGCCAGATGATAAGCAAGGTAGCAAAGTACCAAGACGCCCCCGAAAATGCTCTTTCAAAGGGACGTATGCTGAAGACCTTCAAGAAGACGCAACCCAACCAAGGAGTAGCTCCAGGGGGAAGGTGTACAAGTGTGTGGACTGCAAGAAGATCTTCACCTGGGGGAGCAGCCTGACCCGGCACCGACGGATCCACACGGGAGAGAAGCCCTTCAAGTGCCTGGACTGTGGGAAGAGCTTCACGCAGAGCGTGGTCCTCCTGCGGCACTGGAGGACACACACCAAGGAGAAACCCTTTCTCTGCACCACGTGCGGGAAACGCTTCTCCTGGCGCTCAGACCTCATCACCCACCAACGCATCCACACGGGAGAGAGACCGTACGCCTGCTCGCACTGCGAGAAGACCTTCCGGAAGAGGTCTCACCTCATGAGGCATCAGCAAGTCCTCCATGATGGTGAGTCCTTGTGGGCGGCGGGGCTTAGCATGAGATGTCCCATGCCCTGGTGGAGCCGTGGGTGGGGATGGCCCAGAGAAGCACGTGGTGGGGCTGCGTTGGGATTCCTGCTCCCAGCGTGGCAGCAGCGATGGGGTGGGAGATGTCCCTGGGGATGGATTTGCTCTGTCCGCAGGTTGGGTTGAGCTGTCGGTGGGGATAGTCCTGGTCTGAGCAGAAGGTTGGACTGGAGACCTCCAACTAATGGAACTGCGCTGGAAGAAACTCCTCTGTGCAGGGGGGTTCATGAGTCAGTCTTGATGATAGCAAATGGTCTCCAAGAATATTTCCCAGGTTCATTTGTGGACATGGAGGCCTCTCTTCACCCATCCTCCACCACTGCAAATGCCCTCCTGGGTCTTCCCAACTTGCATTGCCCCAACAGATACTTGGTTTTCTCCTCCATCCTTGCTGGTGGAGGTCCTCTCCCCTCCTCTGCTCCACTCATCTTGAATTGGTGCAATGGCTTTGTCCTTCTCGAGCAGGCACCAAGAGCGCCCAGATGGAGCCAGGACAACCACCCCGGGTGCTGGAGGAGAAGTTGGAGAGCAAGAAGCAGCAGACACTGACGAGACAAAGGGGTGGCGTGAAGGACACTCACGCAGCCACAAGCAAGCCGGTGGCCCGTGCCAAGCAGAAGACCCATAAATGCCCAGAGTGTGGGAAGATGTTCTGCTGGAGAAACAGCCTGAGACGCCACCAAAGAAATCACACGGGAGAACGACCCTACAAGTGCCCAGACTGTGGGAAGACCTTCAATGACTTCTCCAACCTCGTGTCCCACCATAGGATCCATAAGGGAGAAAGACCATATGAGTGCCCCGAGTGCGGGGAGTGCTTCACCCAGAACTCGAGCCTTTCCAGGCATCGGAGGACCCACACTGGAGAAAAACCCTTTTCCTGCTCTGATTGCGGGAAATCCTTTACTCAGAAGCAAAAACTCATCTTGCACCAGCGGATCCACACCGGGGAGATGCCATACAGCTGCCAGCAATGCCAGAAAACCTTTCGGACCAGCTCCCACCTCACCACGCACCAGCAGATCCACACGCAGGAGAGCTCCCACGCATGCCTGGTCTGCGGGAAGTCATTCAGTGTGGGCGCCGAGTGTCTTCTCCATCAGAGGACCCACTTGGAAGAGGTGCCGGTGGGCCCGGGTGCTTCTCCAGGGGGTGATGGGCCATGAAATTAGGGGGTTGTTACTTAGATAGGGACTTCCACCCCTTTGGTCTCATCCCATAAGCCTGGTGATCTTGGAGGAGGATATTCGGAGATGTCTGGGGATGCTAATGCCCCACCGAGATTTTTTTTTGGGGGGTGAGGGGTTGGGTGAGCCCCTCTCTGCTTTTAAACACGAGTGCCTGCACATAGATGTAAAGAAGGTAGAGATTTACTACCAGGTGCCTTGGGCACATGGACAACGTGGCTCTTCCTTCACCCCAGTACGTGGGACCATCACATCCAAGAGCCCCAGCATCTCCATGGGGACTTGTGGGTCCAGGGAAAGGAGATGTTTAAGAAATGCCGCCTTCCTGGGAAAAACAGGGTGCTCCCATGAGTCCAAAGGGATTATAAAGTCTTGTTAGCCAGCGGGGTCGTTAACAAGACCCAAGGTTGAACAAACTGATGGACCGCGTTGGTACGACGTTTTGGTGGGATGCTGGTTGGCATCTCGGGTCTTGTTTTACAAGCTGTGACCGTAGTGTTGTGTTTTATTCAGTTTGCTCTTAATATGTTTATCTCTACCCGTTCATCACTTGCTTCGTTAAAAGCATGTACCATTAATTATTACCTAATTATAAACTGTCAAGATGAACTTCAATGATGGTGCTCACCAAGGCTGAGGCTTTTGTGCTTCCCGGTGGATTACAGGGATATCGGACCATGATGGTGGGGGGATGAGCCGCTCTCACCAGTGGCTCAGGGACTGTTTTACCCCAAGGAAGGAGACACTTCCGATGGGGAAAACTTTGGCAAAAAGCCTCGAGAGGTTCGGAGGAAGCAAAAATTCAGCCAGGACCCTGCAATAAAAATTTGAGCATATGGGATGCTCCCTTCATTGTGTATGTGCACACACACACACGCGCAGACAAGTGTATGTATATATCCCCTTGTAGTAAATAGAAGAAATACCTCTTTTTTTTTTTAAGTTTTGATCAAATATTGTGGATCTCGCTCATAATTTCAGATTCATGTCCTGTTCATTTAACAGTGAATAGATCTGGGGGATGCACAAGAGATGGGGAGGAGGGACACAACCAGGCAGAGGACCCGACCCAACCAAAGAGATACTCCTGGCTCTATCACCTCGTGCTCAACAATAAAATGGGGAGGAGGGGGTTTGGGAGTGGGGGTTGGCCAACTTCTGGTCAGGAACTGGCTGGGCATCCGTCTCCCCATAGGAGGTGGTGAGTGCTGGCCTTTGCATCACTCCTCCTTCTCCTTCTCCTTCTCCTTCTCCTTCTCCTTCTCCTTCTCCTTCTCCTTCTCCTTCTCCTCTTCCTCCTCCTCCTTCTCCTCTTCCTCCTTCTCCTTCTCCTTCTCCTTCTCCTTCTCCTTCTCCTTCTCCTTCTCCTTCTCCTTCTCCTTCTCCTTCTCCTTCTCCTCCTTCTCCTCCTTCTCCTCCTTCTTCTCCTTCTCTCCTCCTCCTCCTCCTCCTCCTTCTCTTTCTTTCTCCTTCTCCTTCTTCTCCTCCTTCTTCTTCTTTTCTTCTCTTTCTCCTTCCTCTTCTCCTTCTCTTGTTAAACTATTTTCATCTCCACCCACGAGTTTTCTCACTTTTCCTCTTCTTTTCCCCTTCCCGCGTTCACCCACAGTGGGTGCGAGCAGCCAACAGCCCAGCGCTGCCCCATGCCGACCTGCCCCATCCCCCCCCCGGCCCTCCCGGGGGATGCGATGAGTGTTGGGGTAGGGGAGGGGGGAAGGGGACCAGGGGTGGGCGCCAGTCCCGTGTGGAGGAGGAGGAGGGATGGAGGAGGAGGAGGGATGAAGGAGAAGGAGGAGGGATGGAGGAGGAGGAGAGATGGAGGAGGAGAAGGAGGAGGAACAGGAGGGATGAAGGAGGAGGAGGGATGGAGGAGGAGGAGGAACTGAGGAGGAGAAGGAGGAGGAGGGATGGAGGAGGAGCAGGAGGGATGGAGGAGGAGCAGGAGGGATGGAGGAGGAGGAGCAGGAGGAGGAGGGATGGAGGAGGAGGAGGGATGGAGGAGGAGGAGCAGGAGGAGGAGGGATGGAGGAGGAGCAGGAGGGATGGAGGAGGAGCAGGAGGAGGAGGGATGGAGCAGGAGGAGGAGGGATGGAGGAGGAACGGGAGGGATGGAGGAGGAGCAGGAGGAGGAGGGATGGAGCAGGAGGAGGAGGGATGGAGGAGGAACGGGAGGGATGGAGGAGGAGCAGGAGGAGGGGGGATGGAGGAGCAGGAGGAGGGTTGGAGGATGGAGGAGGAAGAGGAGGGTTGGAGGATGGAGGAGGAAGAGGAGGGACGGAGGAGGCGGGATGGAGGAGGAGGCATGGAGAAGGAGGCGGGATGGAGGAGGAGGCATGGAGAAGGAGGCGGGATGGAGGAGGAGCAGGAGCAGGAAAAGGAGGGATGGAGGCGGAAGAGGAGGAGGAAGAGGAGGAAGGACGCGGCTCCGCTACTCACTGTGTCCGGGTCACAGGAGGAGCCGCCTCCACGGGGACCACCGAGCGCCCCGCACCCCCCGGCCCCGGGCCCATCGCCCCCCGCCGCCGCATCCCGCAGGTAAGCGGGGAGGGGGGCCCGGGGCAGCCCCAGCCCCTCTCTGCCCCGCTCCCGGGGGTCCCACGGGCTGTGCCGTGGGGCTGAGCTCCCAGGGTCCCAGGGGTGGCTGCTGTGGGGCAGGGTGGTGGTGGTTGGGTCCTGCCCACCGCATGGGTCCTACCACCAGGTCCAGATGGATGCTGGTGGTTGATGATGCTTTGGGACGCACGTGGTGGTGGTTGGTCCCATCCCATCCGTGGGGTGCGAGTGACCACGGGACCCCATCGTCGCATCCTCTTTCTTCTCCAGGTCTGCCCAGTGGAGTAAGGGATGGGCTCTGGGTGTGGTGGGAAAGGGTGGCACAGAGGAGAAGCCCCTTGGGCAGGTGGGCAGCGAGGGGGGAGAGGGGCACGATGGTGCTTCCTCAGCCCAGAGGTTCACATGGACCTTCTCTGTCTGGTAACCCTCAATTGATCTCTTTCCCATGGCCTTTGCCTGTGTCCTCATGGCCCGTGAGCTGCATCGGTGTGGGGTTGTAGCCTAGGGTCACCACCTGTGACCACCCTGTGGTGCCACTGGAGCTGCTGAGCAGGCTGGATTTGGGCATCAGAGCCTTAAACTTTCATAGGAACTTCGGTGAAGGCATTGCCCTGACTTGGGCTTGGGATCTTCATTCCTACAGCTGACAGGATGGCGGATGGGAAGGAAAACTGTCTGGAGGAACCAGAAGGGTCTGAGCTGTGTTGGGACCTATGTGAGGTGGACGTCCTTCAAGAGCCAAACCCAACGGCACAGTGCGAGCGTGAGAGTCAACCACAACAAGCCTCGGAAGGACCAAGCAATGACTCCCGTGGACGCCCGTCACGAAGAAAGGGTGGACGGCTGCAAGCCTGCAATGGGAGCCGTGCAACAAAGAGGACCTACAGCTCCGGCAAGAGTGGGAAGAACGGTGCTGGGAAGGCAGAAGGGGCCATGCACAAGGCCCTCTATAGCTGTCTTGACTGTGGGAAGATCTTCAGTCGGAGGTCCTTCCTCATCCCCCACCAGCGCATCCACACCGGTGAAAAGCCCTTCACCTGCCACGAGTGCGGGAAGGGTTTCCGAGTTGGGTCAGCTCTCAACAAACATCAACGGATCCATACGGGCGAGAAACCCTACAAGTGCTCGGACTGTGGGAAGCGTTTCCGTCTCACCTCCACCCTCAGCACCCACCGGAAGATCCACACCGGGGAGAAACCCTACGTCTGCCTTGTTTGCGGGAAGAGCTTTCGATTGAGCACGTATCTGCTGGCCCACGAAGCCACCCATAGCGTGGACAACCCTTTTCGGTGTCTCGCGTGCGGGAAGAACTTCAGCTTGAGACGGTACCTGGCCATTCATCAGCGGATCCATACTGGAGAGAAGCCGTTCAAGTGCTCAGTGTGCGGGAAGGGCTTCAACCGGAGATCGACCCTCATCGTTCACCAGCGAGTCCATACTGGGGAGAAACCCTACAAGTGCCCTGAATGCGGGAAGAGCTTCATCATGAGTTCAGACCTCGTCGCCCATCGGAGAATCCACACTGGGGAGAAACCCTACAACTGTCTCAACTGCGATAAAAGCTTTCGCTTGAGCTCCCACCTTACAAGACACCAGCGAAGCCACACTGGGGAGAGACCGTACAAATGTATGGACTGCGGGCAAAGCTACACAGACAACTCTGGACTCATCAAACACAGGAAGATCCACATGGAAAAGCAGCAGAGGACATCTCAGGGAGCCCACCCAGGGGAGGGACGTTATAAATGCCCCTACTGTAGTAAGAGCTTCCATGCAAAGTCAGCTCTGGTCCTTCACCGGGCTACCCACACCGGAGAGCGACCCTATAGATGCTCCAAGTGTGAGAAGACCTTCAGCCACAGCGCAACCTTACTGAAACACCAGCGAATCCATACAGGGGAGAGACCCTTCAAGTGCCCCGACTGTGAGAAGTGCTACAACGATGGCTCGACCCTTCGAAGACACCGGAGGAGCCACACCGACGAGAAACCCTATAAGTGTCCCAGTTGTGGGGAATGTTTTGGTGCCATCGCAGCTCTCCTGAAGCACCAGCGGTTCCATACCGAGGGGAGACCTTACAGATGCTCCGACTGCGGGAAAAATTTCCACTCTAATTTTCTCCTCGTCACCCACCAACGAATCCACACGGGAGAAAAACCCTATACCTGCCCCATCTGCAAAAAAACCTTCCGCCAAGCCTCCCACTGTACAAGGCACCAGGAGATTCACAGGAGGACCAGGGCTGGCGTTGCTTTGTGCGACGTGTCTGAGCACCACGTGCAGAAAGGAAAGACCCGTCACAGAGCGGGAGCGGAGGCGGGATGTGATGATCAATTAACGAGTCCAGATGGTGCTTCCACAGCTCAACAATAAAAGAATTTGAGATGCCCTGAGTCCATCAGCTGGTCCAAGTTACTCACCCAAAGAAGATGTGTCCCATGTCCTACCTGCTAACCATGGTTGTGTAAGTCTTTGCACACCCGGATATCAATTTGAGCCCAGTATTAGTGAATTAGTGGTGACACGGGGTTCCTATGTCACTCTTTTTGTGGTGTGACCCTTATTTCTCACCCTGTTGACACTGAGTGCCTTTGGACTAAGGCTCTGATGGCTCTCGCTTTTAAATTTAATATTATTCCCTCATCTCCAAGTCTGTCTCCTCCCAAACTCATCATAACCAACCCTCTAACTATCCTTCTCAACTCACCCTTGACTTCATCCCCCATTTTTACTGAAGTAGGTCCCTATGTGGTTTGGAAAAAATCATACTCAACAACTACTTTTGGATCCCAACTGGTCCTTAAAAAGAGTTGAGTGAGCAGTATTAATAAACACATCCAGACTGGACTCACCTTCTCGTTTACCACTGACAAGAGATGGCCGGCCTGGCTCCGTAGTGATGTCCCACCTCAGCTCAACTTCCGCCCATGTGGGGATCCCCCCTTTTTGGGGGCTGGCATGGAAGTGCTTGATGGTGTTGACATCAAAGTCCCGGTCAAGCTAGACGCAATGACTACCTCACTGTGCAATCTTCGTATTCCCTTACAATCATCGTTGCGTAAGTTGGGAACGGGACCGTGGTTGACCCCAAACGCTGTCCGTTAATGAGAACATCCAATTTATGAAGAGTGGCTGGAAAGCTGCCCGGCAGAAAAGGAGCGGGGGGTGTTGGTCAGCAGTGTGCCCAGGTGGCCAAGGCGGCCAGCAGCATCCTGGCTTTGTCAGGAATAGGGAATGTTTCCTCGGCTTTGAGTTGCCTTCAGACCCAACACTGCATTCAAGCTGAAACCTCAAGAGAAGGTGACACCAGAAGTCTGCTTGCTGAAATTTGTGAAGTTGCCTGGGATGATGCCACCGAATGTCACCTGGTGGCACTTGGGGAACTTTGCTTATGATGGAAATGTGGACGTGGCTTGACGGTGAGATGCTGCTTCCGAAAGAACCTACCCCATCGCGTCTTTGGGTCTACGCCAAGGCAGGTCCATGGTCCGTCTCCAGGACACCAGCCCTGACAAGGAATGAAAGGACGGCCGTCAGTAGATGCTGAAGATTGCATCCCGGCGCCAGGAGCGGGGCCCGTGGGCGAAGGGAATTCCTTTTGAACCTCTAAGCTGTGCCTTAATTCCCCTGGGGGAGTCATTTCCCATCACGGCCCCGCAAACCCACCGAGATGATGCTCGTCTGCGCCGTTTACGTTTACAATCTTTGTGTCATTTGCTCTATGTTGACTCTTCGTAGCCACACTACAAGTATTAATCTACCTATTTATATCTTTACTACCCAATCTGGATGCGATTTTAACCACACCGCCCCAAATTACCGCTTACCAAGTACTACCAACTAACTACCCTCTACCACCACATCACCCCTACCGCTCTCGGTACAAATTTGTCTCTAATCGAACATTTATTTGCAGCCTAAAGTCTTAAGTCAGCTATTGAAACAGGCAAAGGAGCGGGCATAATAAACTTTAATACAATTTAAACTTTAATACATCTTAAAGTTTAATAACTGCTACCGTGATACCAGAAAAATCGGACAAATTCCAGAATATGTTCAAAAAAAAGAGTCAAACATCGGTGGTGGGAGTCCATTTTAGGACGGTCTCCCACCTTTATGGTCGGTTGTCAGCCCAGATAATGCTTGCGCTGCTCAACGCTGAAAGAGGATGATCTGATCAGGGAATGTGAAATGCTCCAAACCCCTTAATTATTATAATATATATATTATGTATATTAGAATTCATTTTAGCCCGGTATTAGTGAATTACTGGATTTACTGTTGTTCCTATCCAGAAAATTGTACCACTCTCTGCACACTTATTCTGAAATAAATGGTTTATTCCTGAAGCTGTTGGTCAGGTGTCTTCCTAGAGAGCTTTTTAATTGCTGCGGGTCGTTAACGAATAATTTTAGGGGGCCCAGGGACAGAGGATTGGGATGAGGATGTTTGGAGCTTGCAGGACCCCGGAGCTGAGCCACAAATACCCCTCGGGGGGATATTGGGGGTCCCCCAGAGGTGGTTGGGTTATTTTGGGGGGGATATTTGGAACTTGCAGGACCCCAGAGCTGAGCTGCAAATACCCCTCAGGGGGATATTGGGGGTCTCCCAGAGGTGGTTTTGGTTTTTTTTTTTTTGCGGGGGGAGGATGTTTGGAGCTTGCAGGACCCCAGAGCTGAGCTGCAGATATCCCATGGGGGGATACTGGGGGTCTCCCAGAGGTGGTTGGGTTATTTTGGGGGGGAGGATGTTTAGAGCTTGCAGGATTCTAGAGCTGAAACGCAGATATCCCTTGGGGGGATATTGGGGGGTCTCCCAGAGGTGGGGCTTTTTTCTGGGGGGGGGGGAGGATGCTTGGAGCTTGCAGGACCCCAGAGCTGAGCCACAAATACCCCTCGGGGGGATATTGGGGGTCTCCCAGAGGTGGTTGGGTTATTTTGGGGGGGATATTTGGAGCTTGCAGGATTCTAGAGCTGAGCCACAAATATCCCTCGGGAGGATATTGGGGGGTCCCCAGGAGGTGGCTGCATTTTTTTTTTGGGGGGGGGTATTTGGAGCTTGCAGAACCCCAGAGCTGAGCTACAAATACCCCTCGGGGGGATATTGGGGGTCTCCCAGAGGTGGGTTTGGGTTTTTTTTTGGGGGGGGGGGGAGGATGTTTGGAGCTTGCAGGACCCCAGAGCTGAACCGCAAATATCCTGGGGGGATACTGGGGGGGTCCCCGGGAGGTGGCTGCATTTTTTTTCGGGGGGGGGGGGGGATATTTGGAGCTTGCAGGCCCCCAGAGCTGAGCTGCAAATACCCCTCGGGGGGATATTGGGGGTCTCCCAGACGTGGGTTGGGTTTTTTTTTTTTTGGGGGGGGGATATTTGGAGCTTGCAGGACCCCAGAGCTGAGCCACAAATACCCCTCGGGGGGATATTGGGGGTCTCCCAGAGGTGGTTGGGTTATTTTGGGGTGCATATTTGGAGCTTGCAGGATTCTAGAGCTGAGCCACAAATATCCCTCGGGAGGATATTGGGGGGTCCCCAGGAGGTGGCTGCATTTTGGGGGGGGGGGGGGATATTTGGAGCTTGCAGGACCCCAGAGCTGAGCTATAAATACCCCTCGGGAGGATATTGGGGGTCCCCCAGAGGTGGGTTGGGTTTTTTTTTTGGGGGGGGGAGAGGATGTTTGGAGCTTGCAGGACCCCAGAGCTGAGCCGCAAATACCCCGGGGGGATACTGGGGGGGTCCCCGGGAGGTGGCTGCTTTTTTTTGGGGGGGGGGGGATATTTGGAGCTTGCAGGCCCCCAGAGCTGAGCCGCAAATACCCCGGGGGGATCCCGGGGGGTCCCCGGGAGGTGGCTGGGGTGTCGGGGGGGGACACCGGGGGGCGGGTGCCGGCAGAGGCCCCGGCCGGTGCAAGGGGGGGCTGCGGCCCCCCCGTCGGGGGGTTGGCCTTCCTGGGTCAGGCCCCGCCGCCGCCGCCTCCATTGTCAACCCGCAGCCCCGCAGCGATCGCCCGGTACCGGCGGAGGGGGGGGGGATCGATCCCGGAGCCCCAGGGACCCCCGGGAGCCCGGAGTGGGGAGCCCGGAGAGGGGGGACCCCTGGGACCCCCGGGAGCCCGGAGAGGGGGGAGCCTGGAGCCCGGGGGAGCACGGAGAGGGGCAATCCCAGAGCTGGGGGACCCCCGGGAGCCGCGATCCTGGAGCTGGGGGACCCCCGGGAACCCGAAGTGGGGAGCCTGGAAGGGGGCGAGCCTGGAGCTGGGGGACCTCTGAGACCCCCAAGAGCTGCGAGCCTGGAGCTGGGGGACCTCTGGGAGCCCCGAGAGGGTCAAGCCCAGAAAGGATGGACCCCTGGGACCCCCGGGACCCCTGGGACCCCCGAGAGCTTGGATCCTGCAGCTGGGGGAGCCCCGAGAGGGTCAAGCCCAGAAAGGATGGACCCCTGGGACCCCCGTGACCCCTGAGAGCTTCGATCCTGGAGCTGGGGGACCCCCGGGACCCTGAAGCAGGGAGCCCGGAGTGGGGAGCCTGGAAAGCGGTGAGCCTGGAGCTGGGGGACCCCCGGGAGCCCCGAGAGGGTCAAGCCCAGAAAGGACAGACCCCTGGGACCCCCGGGACCCCCGAGAGCTTGGATCCTGCAGCTGGGGGACCCCCGGGAGCCTGGAGAGGGTCAAGCCTGGGAAGGACGGACCCCTGGGACCCCCGGGACCCCCGAGAGCTGTGATCCTGGGGCTGGGGGGACCCCTGGGACCCCGAAGCAGGGAGCCTGGAGTGGGGAGCCTGGACAGGGGCAAGCCTGGAGCTGGGGGATCCCTGGGACCCCTGGGAGCCCCGGGAGCCCAGAGGGGGTCAAGCCCAGAAGGATGGACCCCCAGGACCCCCGAGAGCTGTGATCCTGGAGCTGGGGGACCCCCAGGACCCCTGAGAGTGGCCATCCCAGAGCTGGGGGACCCCTGGGAGCCTGGAGAGGGTCAAGCCCAGGAAGGATGGACCCTTGGGACCCCCGGGACCCCGAAGTGGGGAGCCTGGAGAGGGGGAGCCCGGAGAGGGGGAGCCCGGAGCAGGGACCCTGGAAAGGGGCGAGCCTGGAGCTGGGGGACCCCCAGGAACCCTGAGAGCAGCCATCCCGGAGCTGGGAGACCCCCAGGACCCCCAGGAGCCTGGAGAGGGGCAGGCACATTGCCCCCCCCCCCCCCCCAAAGCTGTGCCCCCCCAGTAACAGGGAAGGGGGATCCCAGAGCTCTTTTCATCCCCAGTCCTACGGGAGCCCTTTTTGGGGTTGGTGGTCCCTGCCTCAGTTTCCCCCTGTGCAACAGAGGGGGGGCAGTGGCCTAGGGGAGGCTTGTTGCAGACCCCCACCCCTCTGGGTCGAACCGGGTGGTCCATCACAGTCCCGTTTCTTTCCCACTCACGTCTGGGTGCTGCCTTGGGTGGTTTTGGGCTGAGCGCAAGCGATTTTGGGGCCACGCCGCAGCCAGGGGCGTCGCTGACCTTGCCCTTGTCCTTGTCCTCACTCCAGCTCTGGTGGGACAGGGCTTGCAGGGTCATGATGCTGGTCCTCCTCTTCCCATAACCACATTTCCCAAGCAGGACAAGCTCCTTATTTCTCCTCCGCCTCCCTTTTGAGGAGGGATCTTTGTATTTATAACGCTGACTCCATGTTTTGGCTGTAGTTTGCTGTTTTCGAGGGTGTTATGGGCTGTATCTTGCTGTTTTGGAGGGTTTTATGGACACAAGACGCTGGTGGTGTCCTGCCCGTTGACTTCCCAGTAAGGATGGACTTGGGCAGGAGCAACCCTCAACCCAAACCGGGGAACGCACTCACAGCTTGTTTTTCCTCCCCAAACCAGGATTTCCCGTTCCCAAACCTTGGCCAGATCGAGCGGAGAGGGCTGCGAGGAAGAGGAGATGCTACGAGATACCCAGGCAGGTGAGGAAGAACGTGCTTGACCTTTCGTCCTCTCTTCTCTGTCCTCCAGCCGAGCATTGCTTCTGGCTGCAGGACAGCCCCGTTGCTGACACCTTCCTCTCGGAGATGGATCTGGGAGGATCTCCTTCCCCTTCCCTCTGGCACGGATGCAAATCCCCTTCCTCTCCTTGTCCCTTCCTCTGACAGGCGATGAGATGGGGATGGAGAACACGGAGGAGAAACCCCACCGGCAGAACCTTGCGGAAGAGGCTGTCTTGAAGGGCTCCATGGAGCAGGAGGTCAACGGGGAGGAAAAGGCGAGAAGATGCTCCACGGGGAGGGGTTGCAAATCCACCCCACGAAGCTCGGAGGAGGAAAGACCGACCATCTGCGAGGAATGTGGTCGGAGCTTCAGCCGCAGCTCAAACCTGGCGGTGCACCAGCGGCTGCACGCCGGTGAGAAGCCCTACAAGTGCTTGGAGTGCGGGAAGAGCTTCAGCCGCAGCTCCCATCTCATCACCCATCAACGTCTGCACACCGGGGAGAAGCCCTACAAGTGTCCCGATTGTGGGAAGAGCTTCAGCGACAGCTCCACGCTCATCACCCACCAACGCTTGCACACCGGTGAGAAGCCCTACAAATGCCCTGACTGTGGGAAGGGCTTCAACCAGAGCTCCAACCTCACGTCCCACCAACGCACCCACACTGGGGAAAGACCCTACAAGTGCCCTGAGTGCGGGAAGAGCTTCAGCGTCAGCTCCTACCTGATCCGCCACCAGAAGATCCACACTGGCGAGAGACCCTACAAGTGCGAGGAGTGCGAGAAGACGTTCAGCCAGAGCTCCAGCCTCATCATCCACCAACGTGTCCACACTGGAGAGAAGCCCTACAGGTGCGTTGACTGCGGGAAGTGGTTTAGGAACAGCTCGGACCTTATCCGGCATCAGCGGACGCATACAGGGGAGAGACCCTACCGCTGCCCCGACTGCGGGAAGAGCTTCAACCGCAGCTCCAACCTGATGACCCACCAACGCATCCATACCGGGGAGAAACCCTATGAGTGTCCTGAGTGCGGTAGGAGCTTCACCGTGAGTTCTGCCTTGATTAAACACCAAAGGACCCACCGGGAAGGGAAGCCCTACGAGTGCCCCGACTGCGGGAAGAGCTTTATCCGCTGTTCAAACTTCATTACCCATCGGAGGACCCATGTCGGGTAGAAACCTGGTGACTCGTGTTGGGTAGAGACCTGGCTGGTGGTCCCCACATCTTCCTGGTTCCCCACAGGGACCTGGATGAACGCAGGTAGGAACATCCATTTGCTGAGACGGGCTCAGCTGTGGGACGCAGACCAAGGGCAGAAATTCGTTAGGAAGAGCAGACTCATTGGCTTTAGACTCCAAAAAGTCACATCTGCTTGGTCCAGTAATTCTTCTGGTTGGCATCAGGCAACACCATATGGACCATGGGCTTCTTCCACAGCCAAACGGTGGATGGATTTAGGCACAGACCAAGATTTTGAAGACATCACTTGGGACTCAGCTTCTTCGGGAAGGAAGAAACAGGGTGGAAATGGTCCCACAACGCTGTTGGGACACACCAGGATGAGTTCTTCCTCATTTACAGGTTTGGTGTTTGGTTTTTTTTTTTCACGTGATGTTATTCGGTGGCATCATGTGACTTCTGTCCTGCCCATCTACGGTTTGTCTTTGGATGAATAAACTCCTGAGTTTTCCAAAGGGCTTCAGAAGAGGCTCCTGCAGCATCTTAGGGACGGAGATGGGCACAGCCCAACTCCACGTCCTGCTCTTATTCCCTTTGCGCTGCTGAAAATAAACGAGAACTCAGCTGCAATAAACTTTTCTTCCACTCACCTCCCTGGTGTGGCCTCACTGAACCCAAAACACCTCGTTTTCATCCAGGCTGGGGCTTGGCCATCTCTAGGGTTGAATTTTCCCAACAGTGCTGCAAGGATGGGAGTGGTGGGACAACTCTGTGGATGGGCGGAGGGTGAGCAGGACACGTGGGCTTGTGGTGTCCATGTTTTGGAAGGATGCTGCACCCTCACGACATAGCCATCAGCGCCAAATAAACCTCATCCATGGCTTGGTTTGAACCTTCATCCTTGTCCAAGGGAAGCGGAGAGGAATGGAGAGCCCAATCCCAGCTCCAGGGTCTCCATCCCAGCCCCAGCACCCCTGCAGCCGCTTCCTGGGGGGGGTCTCACACCCTCTGGGCACAGAAGATGCTCCCGGCCCCCCAGAATTTGGGCGCTTTTTTTCAGTTTTCCCCTCCAAAAAAGGCTCTTAGAATCATAGAATCGTTTAGGTTGGCAAAGCCCTTTAAGATCATCCAGTCCAACCATTAACCTACACTACCAAGCCCACGCTAAACCAACCAAGGGTAGACCAGACTGAACCATGGCCCCCAGTGCCACCTCTGCCCGTTTTTTGAACACTTCCAGGGATGGGGACTCCCCCACCTCTCTGGGCAGCCTGTTCCAATGCTTGACCACCCTTTCCGTAAAGAAATTTTTCCTAATTTCCAACCTAAACCTCCCCTGGCGCAGCTTAAGCCCATTTCCTCTTGTCCTATCACTAACTGCTTGGGAGAAGAGCCCAACACCCACCTCACTACACCCTCCTTTCAGGGAGTTGCAGAGAGCGATCAGGTCTCCCCTCAGCCTCCTCTTCTCCAGGCTGAACACCCCCAGCTCCCTCAGCCGCTCCCCACCAGCCCTGTGCTCCAGACCCTTCCCCAGCTCCGCTGCCCTTCTCTGGACACGCCCCAACACCTCCACGTCCTCCTTGTATTGAGGGGCCCAAAACGAAGCCCCTGCTTCGTCGCCCCACAGAGATACTCAACGATGCCGCCGTGGTTTAACCCCAGCTGGCATCAAAGTACCCCAGAGCCGCCCGCTCTGGGATGGGGGAGAGAAGTGGAAGAATAAAAATCGGAAAACTCGTGGGTTGAGATAAAGACGGTTTAATAAGTAAAGCAAAAGCTGCGCCCGCAAGGTAAGCAAAACAAGGGGTTCATTCACTGCTTCGCACGGGCAGGCGGGTGCTCGGCCATCTCCAGGAAAGCAGGGCTCCATCGCGCGTAACCGTG
Organism: Pelecanus crispus; assembly: GCF_030463565.1. NCBI lineage: Eukaryota > Metazoa > Chordata > Aves > Pelecaniformes > Pelecanidae > Pelecanus > Pelecanus crispus. Next base: position 584,059 of record NC_134671.1, on the reverse strand, counting down.
ACTTGGGAAGACAAAACGCCATCGCTCCGAACGTCCTCCCTTCTTCTTGCCCCGGCTTTACGTGCTGGGGATGACGTCGTACAGCGTGGAACATCCCTTGGGCCAGTTGGGCTCGGCTCTCCCGGCCGTGCCCCCTCCCAGCGTCTCGTGCGTCCCCAGCCTGCTTGCGAAGCAGAAAAGGCCTTGACTCTGTGTAAGCGCTGCTCGGTGATGACGAAAGCATCCCCGTGTCATCAACGCGGCTTCCAGCACAAATCCAAAACACAGCCCCATGCTAGCTACTGCGAAAAAAATTAACTCTAGCCCAGCCAAAACCCGCACAGGTGCCAACACGCAAATGCTTTTATTTTGGCTGTGATTTTCTTTTGCTCCATCCCCATCCCTTAAAAAGACCCTAAATAGGGTTGAAAAAATAAAGCAATTGAACTGAGACATCTAGAAAAAAAAACATTTTACGGTGATTTCTTTTTTCTTGGGTGAAGCTCATGGGTCTCCCCTCCCTTCCCCTTATCTATAATCTAAGGCAAAAAAACAGAATGGGGGTGTGTTTTTTAAAAAACCACCCCCCAAAAAAACCCCTTCATATATAAAAACATATAGAGAAAGAAAAATAATAGCTGGTGGGATGAGGGTGGATGGGTTGGTTACCCCTCGGTGCTACCACCAGGGACCACCGTGATGCGTGCGTAGGTCTGAGATGCCACCGGGATGGGGACGGTCCCTGGTGGGGTGGTCCCCATCCTCAGCTGGCGCCTCTTGCGACGCGAGACGAGACCGGAGCTGTGCCAAAAGCTCTTGCCGCGCTCGGCGCAACCCTAAGGCTTCTCCTCGCTATGGATCTGCCGATGCTGGATGAGTTGGGTGCTGCTGGTGAAGCTTTTGGGGCAATCCAGGCAAATATAGGGTTTCTGCTCCAGGTGGGACCGCTGGTGAACCACGAGGTTGGAGCGACGGTTGAAGCCTCTGCCGCAGTCGGGGCAGCGGAAATCTCTCTCATCGTTGTGCGCGAGTTGGTGCTTGGCGAGCCTGGGATGGTTGGAAAAGCTCTTCCCGCAGGTTGGGTTGGGATGCTTGCGCTTGACGGCGTGCGTCTGCTGGTGCCGCGCCAGCTGGGAGCTGTCGCTGAAACGCCGCCCGCACTGGGAGCAGCTGTAGGGTCGCTCGCTGGTGTGGGTCCGCCAGTGCCGCACCAGTTGGGAGCTGTCGCCGAAACGCCGCCCGCACTGGGAGCAATCGTAGGGTCGCTCGCTGGTATGGATCCGCCCGTGCCGCACCAGCTCCGAGCTGTTCTTGAAGGTCTTTTGGCACTCGGGGCACTTGTAGGGCCTCTCCCCCGAATGCACGCGGTGATGGATGGTCAACGTCGATCTGTGCCTGAAGCTCTTCCCGCATTCCTCGCACCGGTAAGGTCGTTCATCCGTGTGCGTCTTCCGATGCCGGAGGAGGGTGGAGCTGACGCGGTAGCACTTCCCGCAGTCGGGACACTTGTAGGGCATGTCACCGGTGTGGATGCGTCGGTGGGTGGTCAGGTTGGAGCGACGGTTGAAGCGGCGTCCGCAATCCTGGCAGCCGAAGGGTCGTTCGTCCGTGTGTATCCGATGGTGGTTCACCAACGCCGAGCGGCAACGGAAGCTCTTCCCGCATTCCCGGCAGGTGTTGGGTGCCTCATCGCCCCCGTTGTCCCCTGGGAGAGGGGATTCCCCAGGATGGGTCCTTGGGGACTGCTGCTGGTTGGAGGTTGGGGGTTCCACCGGTGCGTCCGCTTCCTCAGGAGCATCCTGCTCCCATTTCTCCTCTTGCTTGATTGACTCCAGATCTGTTGGGGAGAGAGACCATCCCCAGCAGCCCTCTCCGGCCGGGAGGGGGTTAACGTGGAGCAGGAACCACACGAGTCACAGCTCAGGGAAACGGTCAGCCAGGAGCCAGGCGGCCTCAGGAGAGGATCAAGGCTCCAAGGCAGAAGCCACCTTGAGAAGGGTTGGGGACACGGTGGGAGAAGGGATGGGGTCATGGTGGGAGAAGGTTTGGGATCATGGTGGGAGAAGGGATGGGGTCACAGTGGGAGAAGGGCTGGAGTCATGGTCGGACAAGGTTTGGGGTCGTGGTGGGAGAAGGGATGGGGTCACGGTGGGAGAAGGTTTGGGATCATGGTGGGAGAAGGGATGGGGTCACGGTGGGAGAAGGTTTGGGATCATGGTGGGAGAAGGGATGGGGTCATGGTGGGAGAAGGGATGGAGTCATGGTGGGACAAGGTTTGGGGTCGTGGTGGGAGAAGGTTTGGGGACACGGTGGGAGAAGATTTGGGATCATGGTGGGAGAAGGGATGGGATCATGGTTGGACAAGGTTTGGGGTTGTGGTGGGAGAAGGGATGGGGACACGGTGGGAGAAGGGATGAAGTTGTGGTTGGACAAGGTTTGGGATCATGGTGGGAGAAGGGATGGGGTCACAGTGGGAGAAGGGCTGGAGTCATGGTCGGACAAGGTTTGGGGTCGTGGTGGGAGAAGGGATGGGGTCACGGTGGGAGGTTTGGGATCATGGTGGGAGAAGGGATGGGGTCATGGTGGGAGAAGGGATGGAGTCATGGTGGGACAAGGTTTGGGGTTGTGGTGGGAGAAGGTTTGGGGACACGGTGGGAGAAGATTTGGGATCATGGTGGGAGAAGGGATGGGGTCATGGTTGGACAAGGTTTGGGGTTGTGGTGGGAGAAGGGATGGGGACATGGTGGGAGAAGGGATGGGGACACAGTGGGAGAAGGGATGAAGTTGTGGTTGGACAAGGTTTGGGATCATGGTGGGAGAAGGGATGGGGACATGGTGGGAGAAGGTTTGGGGTCATGGTGGGAGAAGGGATGGGGTCATGGTGCAAGAAGATTTGGGATCATGGTGGGAGAAGGGATGGGGACATGGTGGGAGAAGGGGTGGATTCATGGTGGGACAAGGTTTGGGGTCACGGAAGGAGAAGGTTTGGGGTCACGGTGGCAGGAGATATGGGGTCACGGTGGCAGAAGGTTTGGGGACGTGACGGCAGAAGGTTTGGGGACGTGACGCGGCACGAGAGCCCTGCTTAGGGACAAAGCACCGCCACCACGCGTCCCCAGACGCCCGTCCCCACCGAAGCCGCTTCTCAGCCACCCGCCCCACCCCCCAACTGGCCCCCAACCCTGGGGACCCCTACCCGGCAGGACCACGGCGTCCCCGTTCCTCTCCACGGTGTCCCCACCGCAGGCGGTCGGGACCGGGACGAGCGGTGCCGCAGCGTCCTCCATGGTCATCACCTCCATGGGGACAACCCTAAAGGGGACCCCCCCAAAAGCCAGCACCCTGCTTTCCTCCTGGGTTTGCTTTTTAGGATTTCCCTTTAAAAATGGGGATTTCTGGAAAAAAAAAAAGATTGATGGGGCGGTGAGGAGGATCCTGGGGGGACGGGACGGGGGCTTGGCCCCCCAGGGGCCATCACCGGGAGGATGCTGGGACGCAGGGAGCTGGGGACGGGCATCCCCCCCCCCCCTGCTGTGGGGGGCTCTGGGGGGGTCCCCACTCTGGGTTCGCAGGGGTCCTGGAGGTCTTGGGGTCTCCCAGGGGTTGTGGGGGTCTCCTGAGGATCGTGGGGGTCTCCCTCCCCACCCAATGCAGCCTGAGCACCCTCCTGGGGGTCCTGGGGGTCTCCCGGGGGTCGTGGGGGTCTCCCAGGGGGCGTGGGGTCCATCCCCCTCCTCCAAATGCAGCCCAGTCCTACTCCGGGCTCCTGGGGGTCTCCCAAAGATCATGGGGGTCCCTCCCCCGCCATGCAGCCCGGCCCTGCTTGAGGCTCCCGGGGGGCGTGGGGGTGTCCCAGGGGCTGTGGGGGTCCCCCCCATGCAGCCCAGTCCCGCTCCGTGCTCCTGGGAGTTGTGGGGGGCTCCCGGGGATCGTGGGGGTCTTCCTCCCCCCCCAATGCAGCCTGATGCCGCACGAGGCTCCTGGGGGTCGTGGGGGTCTCCCGGGGCCATGGGGGTCTCCCGGGGGTCGTGGGGGTCCCCGCTACCCCCCACAATGCAGCCCGGCCCCGCTCAAGGCTCCCGGGGGTCGTGGGGGTCTCCCGGGGGGCGTGGGGGTCCCCCCCATGCAGCCCAGTCCCGCTCCATGCTCCCGGGAGTTGTGGGGGTCTTCTGGGGGGTGTGGGAGTCTCCCGGGGGCCGTGGGGGTCTCCTGGGGATCGTGGGGGTCTCTCGGGGGGCGTGGGGGTCTCCCGGCGATCGTGGGGGGCTCCCGGGGGGCGTGGGGAGCTCCCGGGGGGCGTGGGGGTCTCCCGGGGATCGTGGGGGTCTCCCGGGGGGCGTGGGGGTCTCCCGGGGATCGTGGGGGGTTCCGGGGGCCGTGGGGGGCTCCCGGGGATCGTGGGGAGCTTCTGGGGATCGTGGGGGTCTCCCGGGGATCGTGGGGCTCCCGGGGGCCGTGGGGGTCTCCCGGGGGCCATGGGGGGTTCCGGGGGCCGTGGGGGGCTCCCGGGAATCGTGGGGGTCTCCCGGGGATCGTGGGGGGCTCCCGGGAATCGTGGGGGTCTCCAGGGGGCCGTGGGGGTCTCCCGGGGGCTGTGGGGGTCCCCGCCACCCCCCCCAATGCAGCCCGTCCGCGCTCTAGGCTCCCGGGGGTCGTGGAGGGGGTCACCCCCCGCCCCAATGCAGCCCGGCCGCGCCCCCGGGGCTCGCACCCGCCGCTGCCGGGGGTCCCACGCGTGTCTGCCCGGTCGCACCGGGAGCCCCTGACCTAGGAAGTGAATCCACGGCCCGGAGCCGCCTCCCGCAGCTCCGGCCTCGCCGTAACCCTTCAGCTGCCGGCTGGGGGGGGGGGCGAGTTGGGGGGGGGGGGGGCGGGAGGGGTCCCCGCGAAGCCCTGCAGCCCACGGGGACGCCGGCAGCGGGCGGCGCTCCTGCGGACCCCAAGTTAGGGGGGAGATCGGGGGGGTCGCTGAAGCCCCCTCCCACCCCCACCCACTGAAAAAACGGGGGGTAACACCCCCCCCCCAATTCAGCACCGAGGGAGCAGCGCTGCACCCCAGGGTGGCACCGGGGAGGGGGGGATTTTTTTTTTTTTGGGGGGGGGGGGGGGTCCCAACCTCCCAGCACCCAAAGGTTTCCCCCTCCCTTTGCGCCCCAAAAGCCGAGAAGAATCGCTCCATCTCCCCTTTATATCATTTTATTGATTGTTTTATTAATATAAAATGACCCCAAAGTGGTACCAAACCTCCGGTTATTCCCCCCCGCCCGCTCCCCCCCCCCCCCCCCCCAGTTTCCAGCCACCGCGGTCGGCCGCGCCGGGAAGAGCCAAGACGGATTTTTGGGCTCTAAAACTCCCTAAAACAGCATCGTCGAGGAGAAAGCGGTTTTTCACCTCAAAACAACTCAATCCCACTCTGTAGCCCCATTTCCTTCAGCACAGGTTGAAAAATCCCTTCGGAAAATCCCGCTAAAATGCTGGATGTTTCCCCCCTTCCCTCCCAAAAAATAGCCGGGGTCCCATCCCGGCGTGTCCCCTTTGTCCCTCGAGGAGGGCGTCACCGTCATAAAGACTTTATTTTGCCCGTTTTTTTGGAAAAAAAAAACGCCTAAAGATGCTTGGAACAAATATTAAAATTAAAATATTGGATGGGAAGTGAAGCGGTTCCTGAGCTGCCGCCATTTTGTGGTCCAGGAGGAGCATCCCCGGTGGCAGGGAGCTTGGAAAACGGGGTGACCTTGACCGTCCCCCTTCATATTCGGTGGTCCCCGGCATGGGTCCGGCGATGCCGGACGAGATCCGAGCTCCGGTAAAAACTCTTCCCGCACTGGGCGCAGCTATAGGGTCTTTCACCCGTATGGATACGTTGGTGGGTCACCAAGTTGGAGCTTTGGCTGAAGCTCTTCCCGCACTCGGGACACGTATAGGGTTTGTCGCATGGGTCCGGCGATGCCGGACGAGATCCGAGCTCCGGTAAAAACTCTTCCCGCACTGGGCGCAGCTATAGGGTCTTTCACCCGTATGGATACGTTGGTGGGTCACCAAGTTGGAGCTTTGGCTGAAGCTCTTCCCACACTCGGGACACGTATAGGGTTTGTCGCATGGGTCCGGCGATGCCGGATGAGATCCGAGCTCCGGTAAAAACTCTTCCCGCACTGGGCGCAGCTATAGGGTCTTTCACCCCTATGGATACGTTGGTGGGTCACCAAGTTGGAGCTTTGGCTGAAGCTCTTCCCGCACTCGGGACACGTATAGGGTTTGTCGCATGGGTCCGGCGATGCCGGACGAGATCCGAGCTCCGGTAAAAACTCTTCCCGCACTGGGCGCAGCTATAGGGTCTTTCACCCGTATGGATACGTTGGTGGGTCACCAAGTTGGAGCTTTGGCTGAAGCTCTTCCCACACTCGGGACACGTATAGGGTTTGTCGCATGGGTCCGGCGATGCCGGATGAGATCCGAGCTCCGGTAAAAACTCTTCCCGCACTGGGCGCAGCTATAGGGTCTTTCACCCCTATGGATACGTTGGTGGGTCACCAAGTTGGAGCTTTGGCTGAAGCTCTTCCCGCACTCGGGACACGTATAGGGTTTGTCGCATGGGTCCGGCGATGCCGGACGAGATCCGAGCTCCGGTAAAAACTCTTCCCGCACTGGGCACAGCTATAGGGTCTTTCACCCGTATGGATACGTTGGTGGGTCACCAAGTTGGAGCTTTGGCTGAAGCTCTTCCCGCACTCGGGACACGTATAGGGTTTCTCGCCCGTATGGATCCGATGGTGGGTGATGAGCGTCGAGCTCTCCGTAAAGCTCTTCCCGCAGTCGGGGCACGCGTAGGGGCGTTCGCCCGTATGGATCCGCTGGTGACAGATGAGGGTCGAGCTGTCCACGAAGCTCTTCCCGCACTGGGGACACTGGTAGGGTCTTTCACCGGTGTGGACGCGTTGGTGACGCATCAGCGAGGAGCTGTCGTTGAAGCTCTTCCCGCATTGAGTGCACTTATAGAATTTCTCGCCCGTATGGATGCGGCGATGCCGTAGTAACGTCGAATTCTCGCTAAAACTCTTCCCGCAATCCGGACACTGGTAGGGTTTCTCACCCGTATGGATTCGCCGATGACGAATCAAAGCCGAGCTCCATATAAAATGCTTCCCGCAATCGCGACAGACGTAGGGCATGTCGCCTATATGAAGGCGTTGGTGCTGCACGAAGTAAGAGCTGTCACTAAAACTCTTCCCGCAGTCGGGACACCTATAGGGTCGTTCGCCCGTATGGGTTTTCCGATGTCGGATATGGGTCGAACGGATACTAAAACGTTTCCCGCATTCTTCGCAAACGTAAGGTTTCTCCCCCGTATGGATTCTACGGTGTTTAACCAACGTCGAACCGTGACCGAAATCCTTCCCGCAGTCGGGGCACTTATAGGGTTTTTCGCCCGTATGGATGCGCCGGTGAGCCGCTAACGCCGAATTTTGATTGAAGCGATCGCCGCAGTCGGGGCACTTATAGGGTTTTTCGCCCGTATGGATCCGCCGGTGGGTTAATAAAGCCGAACTGCTGCCGAAACTTTTCCCGCACTCGTAGCATCCATAGGGGCGTCCCCCCAAACCCCCTGCTTCCCTTTCTTTTTTTGGGGGGAGCGGTGGATCGGGGGGTCCCCCCCTGCCTGCAAAAGAAGCCGTAGTGGGGTGACGGCGGAGGGGGAGGAGCCCGGGGGGTGACGGCAGCCTCTCCCCCCCCCCAAACCCCACCTGTGCGGGGGTCACCGCTCTCCTCCGTGCCCCCGTTTTGGGGGGCTGCTGGGTCCCTTCCCGGCTCCATCCGTGGTGGGGGTCACATCAAACCTGGGAGAAAACGGGGTGCAAGGGGAAATCGGGGGGACCCATGGAGCTGGACGACCCCCCCCCATCCTTACCCCAGCTTTAGGGGCTACCCTGGCACCCCAAAACAGCGGGGTGGGGGGCGTTGGGGGGGGCCGGGGGTCATTGGGGGGTGCTGGGGGTCTCAGCCACCTCCGGGATGAGTTGGGGTCCCCCCGTCGAAGGTCGCCATCCCCAGGATGATTTGGGGGTCCCCCATTGCAGCCACCCACCCCCAGGATGATTTGGGGTCCCCCCCATTGCAGCCCCCCGCCCCTGGGATGATTTGGGGGTCCCCCATTGCACCCCCCAACCCCCAGGATGATTTATGGGGTCCCCCATTGCACCCCCCAACCCCCAGGATGATTTATGGGGTCCCCCATTGCAGCCGCCCACCCCTGGGATGATTTGGGGGTCCCCCATTGCACCCCCCAACCCCCAGGATGATTTATGGGGTCCCCCATTGCAGCCCCCCACCCCCAGGATGATTTGGGGGTCCCCCCATCACAGCCCCCCACCCCTGGGATGATTTGGGGGTCCCCCATTGCACCCCCCAACCCCCAGGATGATTTATGGGGTCCCCCATTGCAGCCCCCCACCCCCAGGATGTATTGGGGTCCCCCCCATCACAGCCCCCCACCCCTGGGATGATTTGGGGGTCCCCCATTGCAGCCCCCCACCCCCAGGATGATTTATGGGGTCCCCCATTGCAGCCCCCCACCCCCAGGGTGATTTGGGGGTCCCCCCCATCACAGCCCCCTGCCCCTGGGATGACTTGGGGGTCCCCCATTGCAGCCCCCCCCCACCCCTGGGATGAGTTGGGGGCCCCCCATCGTAACCCCCCCACCCCCAGGATGATTTGGGGGTGCCCCATCGACCCCCCCCACCACCACCCCTGGGATGACTTGGGGGTCCCCCCATCGCAGCCCCCCACCCAGGACGATTTGGGGGTCCCCCTCGCACCCACCACCCCCCCAACTCGGGGCACCCTGGGGGGGGCTATCGGGAAAAGGGGGGACCCCCGCGGGGGGGGTCATTGGGAAAAGGGGGGGACCCCCGCGGGGGGGTATCGGGAAAAGGGGGGGACCCCCGCGGGGGGGGTCATTGGGAAAAGGGGGGACCCCCGCGGGGGGGTATCGGGAAAAGGGGGGACCCCCGCCCCCGCGGTACCTGCAGGGGGGGGCACACCCGCTCGGGGGTCCCGGCTGCGGGGGGGGGGTCCCGGCCCCGTGCGGCGGCGCGGAGCCGCCCCCGGAAGCTGAGGCACGAGCGGGTGGGGAGGGGGCGGGGGGCGGGGCCCCGGGAGGGGGCGTGGCCCCGGGGGTCTCGGGGCGGGGGGGGGGATACACGCGCGTGCACGCCCTGCGCAGGGGCAAAGGCGCGGGGGGGGGGGGGGCGTGTATAGGGGTGGGGGTGCCTATAGGGGTGTCTATACGTGGGTGGGGGTGTGGGTGGGGGGTCCCTATAGGGGTGTCTATACGTGTGTGGGGGGTGGGTGGGGTGCATATAGGGGTGTCTATACGTGTGTATGGGGGGTGGGGGTGCCTATAGGGGTGTCTGTACGTGGGTGGGGGTGTGGGTGGGGGGTGCCTATAGGGGTGTCTATACGTGTGTGGGGGGTGGGTGGGGTGCATATAGGGGTGTCTATATGTGTGTATGGGGGGTGGGGGTGCCTATAGGGGTGTCTATACGTGGGTGGGGGTGTGTGGGGGGGGTGCCTATAGGGGTGTCTATACGTGTGTGGGGGGTGGGTGGGGTGCATATAGGGGTGTCTATACGTGTGTGTGGGGGTGGGGGGGGTCTATACGTGTGTATGGGGGCGTGGGTGCATATAGGGGTGTCTATACGTGGGTGGGGGTGCATATAGGGGTGTCTATACGTGGGGGTGGGGGTGGGGGGGTCTATACGTGTGTATGGGGGTGTGGGTGCATATAGGGGTGTCTATACATGTGTATAGGGGTGTGGGTGCGTATAGGGGTGTCTATACGTGGGTGGGGGTGGGGGTGCCCATAGGGGTGTCTATACGTGGGTGGGGGTGTGGGTGCCTATAGGGGTGTCTATACATGTGTACAGGAGTGTGGGTGCATATAGGGGTGTCTATACATGTATGGGGTGTGTGGGTGCAGATAGGGGTGTCTATACGTGTGTATGGGGGCTGTGGGTGCGTATAGAGGTGTCTATACGTGTGGGGGGGTGGGGGTGCATATAGGGGTGTCTATACGTGTGTATGGCAGTGTGTGGGTGCATATAGGGGTGTCTATATGTGTGTATGGGGGTGTGTGGGGGGGTGTGGGTGTGTACAGAGGTGTCTATACGTGTGTATGGGGGTGTGCATGGGTGTGTGGGTGCATATAGGGGTGTCTATACATGTATGGAGGGGTGTGTGTGCATATAGGGGTGTCTATACAGGAGTGTGGGTGCATATAGGGGTGTCTATACGTGTGTACAGGAGTGTGGGTGCGTATAGGGGTGTCTATACGTGTATACAGGAGTGTGGGTGCGTATAGGGGTGTCTATATGTGTGTGGGTGCGTACGGGGTGTCTATACGTGTGTACAGGAGGTGGGTGCATATAGGGGTGTCCATACATGGGTGCATAAAGGGGTGTCTGTACGTGTGTATGGGGGTGTGCGTGGGTGGGTATGCATGTAGCGGTGTCTATACATATAGGGATGTGCGTGTGTGCACATATATGCGTGTATGTACATATGCGTATGGGAGTGAATATAGGTGTATGCATATGTATAGGCATGTGTGTGTCTGCATATATGTGCGTATGAGCATGAATATATGTGTATAGGTGAGTATATATGTGTGTACATGCATATGTGTGTGCATGCTTTGTGCATGTATAAGCGTGTATAGATGTGCATATAGGTATGTATTTATGTGCATAGCTGTGTGCATACACATATGTGTTTATGTGTGTTTGGGTGCGTGTATGTGTGCATAGACGTGTGTATACATGTACATACACATGTGTGCGTATATACCTGTGTGTATGGGTGTGTATATGCGTGCATACAGGTGTATAGACATACAGGCGTGTGTATGTGCGTGTATGTATCTGCATACGTGTGTGTATATGTATGTGTGCATGTGTGTATACAGGTGTACGTGTATGTGCATACCTGCATATTTATACATGTATAAGCACACACGTGTATATATGTATGTCCCTATAGTCACGCCCTTAGAGGGGTGCATATATACCTCTGTGTATGTATATATGTTTGTGTGTCTGTAGGGGTGCATGCACGTGTGTGCACCTATATCCACACCCCATGGGGTGTCTGTGTGCATACACGTCTATGTAGCCTCATGCATCTGTATGTACCTATACGCGCCTATATGTACCTATACGCGTCTATATGTAGCCTCACATGTCTATATGTACCTATACGCGCCTATATGTGCCTATACGTAGCCTCACGTGTCTATATGTACCTATACGCGTCTATATGTAGCCTCATGCGCCTATATGTAGCCTCACGTGTCTATATGTACCTATACGCGTCTATATGTACCTACATGCGTCTATATGTAGCCTCACGCATCTGTATGTACCTATACGCGCCTGTATGTACCTATACGTGCCTATATGTAGCCTCACGCGCCTATATGTACCTATACGCACCTATATGTAGCCTCACGCGCCTATATGTACCTATACACGCCTATATGTACCTATACGCGCCTATATGTAGCCTCACGCGCCTATATGCAGCCTCACGTGTCTATATGTACCTATACGCGCCTATATGTAGTCTCATGCGTCTATATGTACCTATACGCACCTGTATGTGCCTATACGCACCTATACGTAGCCTCACGCGCCTCTATGTACCTATACGCGCCTATATGTAGCCTCACACGCCTATATGTACCTATACGCGCCTATATGTACCTGTACGCGCCTATATGTACCTATACGCACCTATATGTACCTATACGTCCCTGTATGTACCTATACACGTCTATATGTACCTATACGCGCCTATATGTACCTATATGCGCCTATATGTAGCCTTACATGCCTATATGTACCTATACGCGCCTATATGTAGCCTCACGCGCCTATATGCAGCCTCACATGTCTATATGTACCTATACGCGTCTATATGTACCTATACGCGCCTATATGTAGTCTCATGCGTCTATATGTACCTATACGCACCTGTATGTGCCTATACGCACCTATACGTAGCCTCACACGCCTATATGTACCTATACGCGCCTATATGTACCTGTACGCGCCTATATGTACCTGTACGCACCTATATATGTACCTATACGTCCCTGTATGTACCTATACGCGCCTATATGTACCTATACGCACCTATATGTACCTATACGTCCCTGTATGTACCTATACGCGCCTATATGTCCCTATACGCGCCTATACGCGGCTGTAGGCCCCATTTTGGCCTCTGGCAGCCTCATCGCCCGCCGTTCTCCGCAGACCCCGGCCCGGGACCCGCCCCCCCCCCCCCCCCCCGAGCCCCAAATTTCCACGGGGGAAACTCTTACAAACGGGGCCCAACCGGTTTCAACGGCGTTTAGAGGAGGCAGCCGCCATCTTGAGGCGCGGCGGCGGCGCCGTAAAACAAGATGGCGGCGCCCACCTGGGCGGCTACCGCCGCCCTTTCCCCACCCCGTTTTGAGGAGGAGCGGGGCCAGGCGGAGCGCCGCGGCTTCTTCCTCACCGATTCTCACCTCCGCGCCCGGCTGGAGGCCGCCGGGGACCGGGTGGGCCCTGGAGACGGCGGGCGGCGGCGGGGAGCTGGGGGCCGCCATGGCGTACGGCAAAAGGAGGCGGGGCGGGGCGCCGGAGGCCGCTTCCGGTTCCGGTGGCGGGTGCGGCGGGCGTAGCGGGGGGGGCTGTGGAGCCGCTGTGGCGGAGCGGGAGGTAAACACAGGCCGCGGCCCCGCCTGGGGGGGCAAGGGGGGGGCACCGGGGTGGGGGGAGCGTTGGGGGGGTCGGGGGGTGGGGGGGCTTTGGGAGGGGTCGTGGGGGGGGGGAGACGTAGGGGGGATATGGGGGGACAGTGCAGTGGGGGGGCATGGGGGGATATAGGGGTCACTGGGGGGGTGGGGGGGAATGTGGGGGTCCTGAGAGGGATGTGGGGGGCAGGGGGATATGAGGGCAGTGCAGTGGTGGGGGGCATTTGGGGGGGCCATTGGAGGGATGTGGGGGTGGTATGGGGGGATATAGGGGTCACTGGGGGGGTGGGGGGGAATGTGGGGGGTCTGAGAGGGATGTGGGGGGCAGGGGGATATGAGGGCAGTGCAGTGGTGGGGGGCATTTGGGGGGGCCATTGGAGGGATGTGGGGGTGGTATGGGGGGATATAGGGGTCACTGGGGGGGTGGGGGGGAATGTGGGGGTCCTGAGAGGGATGTGGGGGGCAGTGGGGGGATATGAGGGCAGTGCAGTGGTGGGGGGCATTTGGGGGGGCCATTGGAGGGATGTGGGGGTGGTATGGGGGGATATAGGGGTCACTGGGGGGGTGGGGGGGAATGTGGGGGTCCTGAGAGGGATGTGGGGGGCAGGGGGATATGAGGGCAGTGCAGTGGTGGGGGGCATTTGGGGGGGCCATTGGAGGGATGTGGGGGTGGTATGGGGGGATATAGGGGTCACTGGGGGGGTGGGGGGGAATGTGGGGGTCCTGAGAGGGATGTGGGGGGCAGTGGGGGGATATGAGGGCAGTGCAGTGGTGGGGGGCATTTGGGCGGGGGTCACTGGAGGGGGCATTGGAGGGATATGGGGACAGTGCAGTGGTGGGATGTGGGGGGAAATGGAAACAATTTGGGGGTGCAGTGCGCTGGGCGGGGGGCTTGGAGGGATCTAGGGAGAGGGAATTGGGGAGGGGGCACCCTGTGGGGTGCGGGAGGGGGCTGACCTTTTCCCGGTTGTTTTCCAGCCCCCCATCCTGTCTTGGCCGATCCAGATCCCGAGTCATTGTCTCTGGGGGGGGGGTCTCTCTGCTGGGGGTGGGGGCTTGCCCCCGCTCCCCCCCCCCCCCGTCTGGCTCACCCCCAAAATGAAATAGGGCCCCTTGCTCTGCATGGGGTGGGCTGGCGCTGAATGGCCCCCCCCGCTAAGATGCTGGCCCCCCCCTGAAGCGAAGTGGACCCCGACGTCGCCCGGACTGGGGGGGATCCCACCATGGGGGATGTGGAGGAGAGGCTGGTTTGGGGGACAGACGGAGGGGACGGACGTCAGACGCCTCCCGGGGAACTGGGGGTCTCCCCGGGGGCGGACGAGGATGAGGCGGAGGTGGCCGTTTCGGAGGGGGCGTGTGACAGCGAGGACCCCAGGACACCCCCGAAAGCGGTAGGAGAGGAGGAGGAGGAGGAGGAAGAGCTGGACCCCAGGATACAGGTGAGGGGTGGGTGCAGGAAGGGTCTTTTTCCCAGTTTTGGGGGGCAGGGGGGGCACAGTAGATTTGGGGATTGTATTTCTCTTCCCTCACCCTGTGTTTGGCTTCTCCCTTCCCCAGGAGGAGCTGGAGCATCTCAACCAGGCCAACGAGGAGATCAACCGGGTGGAGCTCCAGCTGGACGTGAGCTGCTCCCCAGTCCTTAACTGGGTCCCCCTGGTCCTTAACTGGGTCCCCCTGGTCCTTAACTGGGTCCCCCTGGTCCTTAACTGGGTCCCCCTGGTCCTTAACTGGGTCCCTCTGGTCCTTTACTGGTCCCCCTGGTCCTTAACTGGCCACTTTTGTGCCGATCCCTGCTGGGTTTTGGGCTCGGTGGTATGGTTGGGTGGGAAAACCCGCTGCTGAGGGATCACCCTGGGTGGGATGAGGGACAGGAGGACGCGGGGATGAGATGTTCTTTGCTCCTCACCTCCAGGAAGCCCGCACTGCCTATCGCCGGATCCTTTCCGAGTCTGCCAGGAAGCTCAACACCCAAGGCTCCCAGTTGGGTAACTGCATCGAGAAAGCTCGACCCTACTATGAAGCCCGGCGCCTCGCCAAGGAGGTACCGGCCTCCCCAAGGGGTGCAGAAGGATGGGTGGGGGTCTTGCAGGGTCTTTTTTTTTTTCCTCCCCCTTCCCAGTGTTGTGACGCCCTCCCCGCTCGCCGCGCAGGCTCAGCAGGAGACGCAGAAAGCGGCGTTGCGGTACGAGCGGGCCGTCAGCATGCACAACGCCGCTCGCGAGATGGTCTTCGTGGCGGAGCAGGGGGTCATGGCCGACAAGAACCGCTTGGATCCCACCTGGCAGGAGATGCTCAACCACGCCACTTGCAAAGTACGGGGGGGAGATCTTTGTCCCCGGGAGGGGTGGGATTGGGGCCTGGGAGGAGGCGGCTGGAGGTTGGGGATGAGGGGGACAGGGGGGACCCCGCTTCTGAAGGGGTTTTGGGGGGTCCCCAGGTCAACGAGGCGGAGGAAGAGCGGCTGCGGAGCGAGCGGGAGCACCAGCGCGTAACCCAGCTGTGTCAGCAAGCTGAGGCCAAGGTCCAAGCCCTCCAGAAGTCTCTTAAGCGCGTCATCGTTAAGAGCAAGCCTTATTTCGAGCTGAAAGCCCAGTTCAACCAGATCCTTGAGGTACTGGGTGGGGGACGGACACGGCTCTGCCACTTGCGGTGGGGCCCCTCGGGCTGGTGAGCGGCACGGGGATCCCATTTTGGGGACGATCCTGCTGCTTTCTGCCGGCTTTTGGGGTGAGGCAGATTTGGGGGAGAAAAGGAGGTTGGTGGGGTCTGCCCCACGTTTCAGGAAGGGATGTGGGGACACTGAGATGGCCGTGGTGGCCGGTGCCATCTCCTGTCCTCCTGCAGGAGCACAAGGCCAAGGTGACGGCGCTGGAGCGGTTGGTGTCACAAGCCAAAACACGTTATTCGGTGGCCCTGCGTAACTTGGAGCAGATCAGCGAACAGATCCATGCCCGACGTCTCCAACGCCTCATCGTTCGCCGAGCTTCGCCGGTGGGAGCCGAAGCCAGTCCTCAACACGCCGGTACCGAGGTGGGGGTGACAGGAGGGACACATTTGGGGGCTGAGTGCCCCCCAGCCGACACGCTTTCGGTGCTCAGCCTTCAAACCATCGCCTCCGACCTGCAGAAGTTCGACTCGGTCGAACATTTATTGGGCTTGTCGGACGCTACCAGCCTCAACAGCGACGAGCTGGAGGAACGGGAGCAACGCCGGGGTGGGCAGGGTCACTTCAAACATCACCGAAGCATCAGCCTTTAGCCCCCCCCTCCCGAAGCCCCCCTCCCCTGTAGCTTCTCCCCTCCCTGGGGAACCCCAAAAAGACGGAGCCGAGTCAGTGGGTGCTGCCGTTATCTCCCCCAGAGGCTGCAGGGAGGAGGACGGAGCTGATGGGGCGACGCTTGGAAGCCCCTTGTTGACGAAGGTGACACCGTCGGGGGCCAAAATTTGGGGGGTGGTTGGGATTCACCCCTCCGAATTCGGTGGATGAAGTCGGGGGGGGGGTCGGTGGGAGCCGTGTCCCGTGGCACCGCCTGTGCCCGCCGTTGGGATACTGCGTCACGCTGCCCGTTGGGTGTTGGCAGCGAGCGGCTGGGTGGGCGAAGCCACGGACGAAGCTGCTCAGTCGCGGCCCCTCCTTGGCGCAGGAGCTGCACCCCTAAAATGGGGGCGGGGGGGCTGTCCCGGGGACCCTGCCTGCCTGGGTTGGGAGGGGGGCAGCAGCATCCCCCTGCCCGTCCCCCCTCCTTTCACCCCCTCCAAATTTCAGACGATTTTTTGGGGTTATTTTCCCCCTTTTCCAGCAAAAGGCGAGGCAGAAGCTGAATTGCACTAACAGGAGGGGGGGCCCCCGCAGCCGTTTCGGAGGACGGGGTTGGGGGATGCTGCGGCTGTGCTGGGGCTGTGATGAGAACCACGCTGGTTCGAGGCAGCCCCGGGGGCGGTTGGAGTGTATTTTCCAGTGAGTAAAATTTATTTCCTTCCCCCCACCACCACCTCCATGTGTTTTTTTTCGCTCGGTTGCACCCCGGGTACCCCAGAAAACTCCCCCCCATGACCAACCTGATCTTGCTTGGCCACCCTGAGCTCTGTGCTTGGCCACCCTGAGCTCTGTGCTTGGCCACCCTGAGCTCCGTGCTTGGCTAACCTGATCTTGTTTGACCAACCTGAGCTCCGTGCTTGGCCACCCTGAGCTCCGTGCTTGGCCACCCTGAGCTCCGTGCTTGGCCACCCTGAGCTCCGTGCTTGGCCACCCTGAGCTCCGTGCTTGGCCACCCTGAGCTCCGTGCTTGGCCACCCTGAGCTCCGTGCTTGGCTAACCTGATCTTGTTTGACCACCCTGAGCTCCGTGCTTGGCCACCCTGAGCTCCGTGCTTGGCTAACCTGATCTTGTTTGACCAACCTGAGCTCCGTGCTTGGCCAACCTGATCTTGCTTGGCCAACCTGAGCTCCGTGCTTGACCAGCCTGATCTTGCTTGGCCAACCTGAGCTCCTTGCTTGGCCAACCTGATCTTTTATGACCTGGTGACCTGTCTGGTGGATGAAGGAAAGGCTGGGGACGCCATCTACCTGGACTTTAGCAAAGCCTTTGACACCGTCTCCCCTAATATTCTCCTTGGGAAGCTGGCAGCTCATGGCTTGGACGGGTGTACTCTTCACTGGGTAAAAAACTGGTTGGGTGGCCGAGCCCAGAGAGTTGTGGTGAACGGAGTTAAGTCCAGTTGGCGGCCGGTCACGAGCGGTGTTCCCCAGGGCTCTGTTTTGGGGCCAGCCTTGTTTAATATCTTTATCGATGATCTGGATGAGGGGATTGAGTGCACCCTCAGTAAGTTTGCAGATGACACCAAGCTGGGTGGGAGTGTCGATCTGCTGGAGGGTGGGATGGCCCTGCAGAGGGACCTGGCCAGGCTGGACCCATGGGCCCAGGCCAACTGTGTGAGGTTTAACAAGGGCAAGTGCCGGGTCCTGCACTTGGGTCACAACAACCCCATGCAGCGCTGCAGGCTGGGGGAAGAGTGGCTGGAAGCTGCCTGGCCGAAAAGGACCTGGGGGTGTTGGTCGACAGCGGCTGAACATGAGCCAGCAGTGTGCCCAGGTGGCCAAGAAGGCCAACAGCATCCTGGCTTGTGTCAGGAATAGTGTGGCCAGCAGGAGCAGGGAGGTGATTGTGCCCCTGTGCTCAGCGCTGGGGAGGCCGCACCTGGAATGCTGTGTCCAGTTTTGGGCCCCTCAATCCAAGAAAGACATTGAGGTGTTGGGGCGTGTCCAGAGAAGGGCAACGAAGCTGGTGAAGGGCCTGGAGCACAGGGCTGGTGGGGAGCGGCTGAGGGAGCTGGGGGTGTTCAGCCTGGAGAAGAGGAGGCTGAGGGGAGACCTCATCGCTCTCTACAACTACCGGAAAGGAGGGGGCAGTGGGGGGGTGTTGGTCTCTTCTCCCCCGGAGTTAGCGATAGGACGAGAGGAAATGGGCTCAAGCTGCATCAGGGGAGGTTTAGGTTGGATATTGGGAGAAATTTCTTCATGGAAAGGGTGGTCAAGCATTGGAACAGGCTGCCCGGAGAGGTGGGGGAGTCCCCATCCCTGGAGGGGTTCAAAAAACGGGCAGAGGTGGCACTGGGGGCCATGGTTCAGTCTGGTCTACCCTTGGTTGGCTTAGAGTGGGCTTGGTAGTGTAGGTTAATGGTTGGACTGGATGATCTTATGGGCTCAAGCTGCGCCAGGGGAGGGTTAGGTTGGAAATTAGGAAAAATTTCTTTACGGAAAGGGTGGTCAAGCACTGGAACAGGCTGCCCAGAGAGGTGGGGGAGTCCCCATCCCTGGAAGCGTTCAACAAACGGGCAGAGGTGGCACTGGGGGCCATGGTTCAGTCTGGTCTACCCTTGGTTGGTTTAGCGTGGCCTTGGTAGTGTAGGTCAATGGTTGGACTGGGTGATCTTAAAGGGCTTTTCCAACCTCAACGATTCTACGATTCGATGATTCTATGATGTTCTGGCATCTGGGGAGTAGCTCGAAGCCTCGAGGTGGGGTAACGGCTTCGGGAACGGGATCGTCGCGGCTCTACGGCGGCGGTTTTGCTTCCCAAGGTTTTAAAATTCCATCACGGGGACGGGGTCGAATCCCTGACGCTTGAAAAACCAAGCCGATAGCCCCAGATATTATTAACATAAATAAAAGTGACTATTATTAGTAATTACGTTAATATTCACGCCCTAAATTTGCTTTATTAACAACTAAAAAAATGACACGTGGTTTTTAAGTATCTAAATTCCCTTCGAATTCCCCAAAGGGTGATTTTAATCAGTTTAGTTTGCTCATTTACTCAATTTTTTTTAAAGCCTACGGATTGCCTTCAGGCTGGGGTTGCATTTTGGGGTCACGTCAGGCTATTTTGGGGGGGTATAAGGTGCTGCCCCTGCTCTTCCCCTTGGGTTTTACTCGGCGTTTCGGAGCCAGCTCGAAGGATTGGAGGGAAAAGAGGAAATTGGGGGGAAAATGGGGGGGGGTTCAAGGCCTGGATTTTGCTGGGGGGGGGGGGGGGGCACAGGGGACTGGGACCCCCCCCAAATTTGGGGTTCCCTGGGATTTGTGGCTGGGAAGGGAGGAAGCTGGTGGCACCCCAAGGGAGTTGGGGGTCCCATCGCTGGCCCCCCCACCCCAAAACATGGTGGGGTGTTAGGGGGGGCCTGCTCACAGCACCCCAAGGGAGTTGGGGGTCCCATCGCTGGCCCCCCCACCCCAAAACATGGTGGGGTGTTAGGGGGGGCCTGCTCACAGCACCCCAAGGGAGTTGGGGGTCCCATCGCTGGCCCCCCCACCCCAAAACATGGTGGGGTGTTAGGGGGGGCCTGCTCACAGCACCCCAAGCGATGTGGGGGGTCCCATCGCTGGCCCCCCGAGGGATGGGGAGGGTCCCAATCCTGGCCCCCCACCCCAAAGCACTGTGGGGTAGGGTGCCCCTCACCCCAAGGGATGGGGGGGGGGGTCCCATCTCTGTGCCCCCCACCCTAAAGCACAGTGGGGTGGCTGGGGGTGCCGGCCCACAGCACCCCAAGGGATTTGGGGGTCCCATGGCTGCCCCCCTCCCCCCAAACGTTGGGGTAGGGTCCTCATTCCCTCAAGGGATTTGGGGGTCCCATTGCTGCCCCCCACCCCAAAACACAGTGGGGTGGGGTGCCCATCACCCCAAGGGATTCGGGGGTCCCATCGCTGCCCCCCAACACAAGTCACGGGAGGGCGGTCAGGATGACAGCGCCGAGCCAGCCGCGTCCTGCGGTTACAAATATATTTTCCTCCCTCCAGCCACGCACATTTTTGGGGTCTGCCTCGCTTTTTTGGGGGGGTCACCCCCTCTTTTTTTGGCGGTGATGCTCAAGAGCATTTTTCTGGGGGGTCAACCCTCTTTTTTTTTTTTGGCGGTGACGCTCAAGAGCATTTTTTTGGGAGTCACCCCCTCTTTTTTTTTTTGGCGGTGACGCTCGAGCATTGTTTTTGGGGGTCACCCCCTCTTTTTTTGGCGGTGACACTTGAGCATTTTTTTGGGGGTCACCCCCTCTTTTTTTGGCGGTGATGCTCAAGAGCATTTTTTTGGGGGTCACCCCCTCTTTTTTTGGCAGTGATGGCTCAAGAGCATTTTTTTGGGGGGTCAACCCTCTTTTTTTTTTTTTGGCGGTGATGCTCAAGAGCATTTTTTTGGGGGTCACCCCCTCTTTTTTTGGCAGTGATGGCTCAAGAGCATTTTTTGGGGGGTCAACCCTCTTTTTTTTTTTTTGGCGGTGATGCTCAAGAGCATTTTTTTGGGGGTCACCCCCTCTTTTTTTGGCGGTGATGCTCAAGAGCATTTTTTGGGGGGGTCAACCCTCTTTTTTTTTTTTGGCGGTGATGCTCAAGAGCATTTTTTTGGGGGTCACCCCCTCTTTTTTTGGCAGTGATGGCTCAAGAGCATTTTTTGGGGGGTCAACCCTCTTTTTTTTTTTTTTTGGCGGTGACGCTCAAGAGCAGCGCCGGGGCAATTCCTCCTCCTCTCCCGCTTGCTTTTCCCCACGACCTGAGCCCCACCCTAAATCCTTCTCCTCCCTGGGCGGCTCGTGGAGCCGCTGATGCTTGACCAAGCTCGACCGGACGCTGAACCTCTTCCCGCAAGCGGAGCAGGGATACGGTTTCTCTCCCGTATGGATCCGTCGATGCCGACTGAGGTTGGAGCTTTGAACGAAACGCTTCCCGCAAGCCGGGCACTCGTAGGGTCGCTCTCCCGTATGGAGCCGCTGATGGATAACGAGGACGGACCGGGCGCTGAATCCTTTTCCGCATTCCCCGCATTTGTAGGGTTTTTCTCCCGTGTGTAATCCTTGATGCCGCACCAAGCTGGAGCTGACCCGAAATCGTTTCCCGCACTCGGTGCACGTATAGGGGGTCTCGCCGGCGTGGGATCGCCTATGGATGAGGAGATCCGAGCTTTGTACGAAGCTTTTCCCACATTCCGGACACTTATAGGGTTTTTCCCCTGTATGCCGACCTTTGTGGCGGATGAGATGGGATCGTTCGTTAAAGGATTTCCCGCAAAACGAGCAGGAAAAGGGTTTTTCGCCGGTGTGGGTTCGCCGGTGCTGGATGAGATCCGAGCTTTGCCCAAAACTTTTCCCGCATTCTGGACATTTATAGGGTTTTTCCCCGGTATGGATACGTTGATGACGGAAAAGGTTGGAGCGAGCGCTGAAGCATTTCCCGCATTCGGAACAAATATAGGGAACGTCATCCGGGCGGCTCCGGGAACGCAGGATACGATCAGCCTTCAAGCTTTTCCCATAAGGAATTTCCATCCCGTGCAGGTGTTGATGACGGAGGAGGTTGGATCGACGGCTGAAGCATTTCTGGCATTCGGGACAACGATGGGGTTTTTCGCCCGTATGGGTTTTTTGATGGGAATTCAGGTGGGAATTCCAGGTAAAAGTTTTCCCGCATTTTGGACAGGGATAAAGTCGCTCTCCAGAGTGGATGCGTTGGTGGCGGAGGAGGTAGGCGCTGTGGTTGAAACTCTTCCCGCATTCGGTGCATAAAAATCTCCTCTTATCCCTCGGGATTGGGTCCTCCAGGGTGTCGAACCCCTTTCCAGGGAGAAGGGGGTGAGCCGAACCTGTTCCCGCGGGATTTTCCTGATGGTTCAGTGTGGTTGCGCTCATCCCAGCGCTGGCTGGTCCTTCGCCTGCTGGGAAATTTGGGATGAGGGCTAGGAAGGATAGGGGGATTTGGGGAGGAACGGGGGGATTTGGGAAGGCAACGAGGGAGGGGGGATTTGGGATGAGGGCAGAGCGGGATGGGGGATTTGGGAAGCAGCAAGGGATTGGGGGGGATTTGGGGAGGCGGGGAGGGATGGAGGGATTTTGGGGTGAGGGCAGAGAGGGATGGAGGGGATTTGGGAAGGCGGGGAGGGATGGGGAAATTTGGGATGAGGGCAGGGAGGGATGGAGGGGATTTGGGAAGGCGGGGAGGAGGGATGGAGGGATTTGGGGATGAGGGCAGGGAGGGATGGGGGGATTTGGGGAGGCAGGGAGGGATGGGGAAATTTGGGATGAGGGCAGGGAGGGATGGGGGGATTTGGGGAGGCAGGGAGGGATGGGGAAATTTGGGATGAGGGCAGGGAGGGATGGAGGGGATTTGGGAAGGCGGGGAGGAAGGATGGAGGGATTTTGGGATGAGGGCAGGGAGGGATGGGGGGGATTTGGGGAGGCAGGGAGGGATGGGGAAATTTGGGATGAGGGCAGGGAGGGATGGGGGGATTTGGGGAGGCAGGGAGGGATGGAGGGATTTTGGGATGAGGGCAGGGAGGGATGGAGGGATTTTGGGATGAGGGCAGGGAGGGATGGAGGGGATTTGGGGAGGCAGGGAGGGATGGGGAAATTTGGGATGAGGGCAGGGAGGGAGGGGGATGTGAGGTGGCGGGGAGGGATGGGGGATTTGGGGAGGGATGGGGGGGATTTGGGAAGGAAGTGAAGGACGGGGGATTTTGGGAGGTGGCGAAGGATGGGGGGGATTTGGGGAGACAGCGATGGGGGATTTGGGAAGGAGGTGAGGGATGGGGATTTGGGATGAGGGCAGAGAGGGGTGGGGGGATTTGGGAAGACACGGAGGGATGCAGGGACTTGGGGAGGCAGCAAGGGATCCCCGATGCTTGCGTGGGGCACCGTGGGAAGGGGGAATTTAATAGATTTTGCGGGATGCGGGGGGGACACACGTGGACCTGCTCACCTGGAGAGGCCGATGCCTCGTGGTTCTCCTGCATGGCCGGTGAAACCCCGTCCTCCTCCAGCCCCCGAAACAGCAAATGCCTCGGGCGGTCCCTGCGATCCCAAAAACCCGTGACCTGGAGGGATCCAGGGATGGGCAGGAGGACGTGAGGTCCCTCGGGGCGGGGTGGGGGTCCCCGTTCAGACCCCTGAGGGATAAATGCAGTTTGTGCGTTAGTTTGTGGTGGTTAAAAGGGCAAAGCATCCTCCCGGAAGGGTGCGGGAGCCGTTTCACCAGTTCCTAAAATAATTTGCGAGCGGAACGGGAGGGAAATGGGGTGCTGAAGCCCAGGGGAGGGGAATGCTGAGGCTGGGGGCTCTGTGTGGGGTTCAGAGCTGGGCTGGTGCCTGGTTTTGGGGGTGAGGGGCTCAGCTCCCCTACTGTGTCCTGACCAGAGCATCCCCGGGGCTGAGCAGGGCATTCCTGGGAACAGGACAAAGCATCCCGGGACTCGGCAAGGCAGCTCCGGGGCTGGCTGGAGCATCCCCAGGACTGGGCAGAGCATCCTTGAGACCGAGCTGAGCGTCCCGGGATCCAGTGGGGCACCCAGAATCTTGCAGAGCATCCCCGAAACCAAGCCGAGCATTCCCGGGGCCCGGTGGAGCATCCCCGGGATCCAGTGGGGCACTTGGGACAGGGCAGAGCATCCCTGGGCCAGGCCGGATTGTCCCAGGACCAAGCAGGGCAGCTCCGGGACTGGGAAAAGCATCTCCGGGACCGAGCGGAGCAGCCTTGGGACCAAACCAAGCATCCCCTGGACCAGGCAGAGCAGCCCTGGGACCCAGCGGGACGTCCCTGGGGATGGGCAAAGCATCCCAGGATTGAGTTGAGCATCCCCAGGACCGGGAAAAGCATCCCTGAGGCCAAACTGAGCATCCCCAGTACCCAGCTGGACATCCCCAGGACTGAGCTGTGCAGCCCTGGTAACCGGGCAGAACATCCCTGGGATATCCAGTGGAGCAGCCCTGAGACTGGGGCATTCCCGGGACCAAGCTGGGCAGGCCTGGCACTGGGAAAAACATCCCTGGGACAGGGAAAAACGTCTCCAGGACAGAACTGAGCATCTCCAGTACCTAGCAGGAGATGGGTGGAACATCCCGGGACTGGGCAAAGTGTCCCGGGCCCCAGCGGGGAATCCCTGGGACCGAGCCGAGCAGCTCCAGTACCAAGCTGGGCAGCCCCAGGATCGGGAAAACCATCCCTGGGACTGGGAAAAGCATCCCCGGGACCCAGCAGAGCATCCCTGGGACCGGGAAAAGCATCCCTGGGACTGGGAAAAGCACCTCTGGGACCGAGCCGAGCATCCCTGGTACCCAGCAGGGCATCCCCGGGATGGAACCGAGCAGTCCCAGGACCAGGAAAAGCATCCCTGGGACCGAGAAAAACATCCCTGAGACCAGGAAAAACATCCCTGGGACTGGGAAAAGCATCTCCAGGACAGAGCCGAGCATCTCTGGTACCCAGCGGGGCATCCCTGGGACGGAACCGACCATCCCTGGGACCGGGAAAAGCATCCCTGAGACCGGGAAAAACATCCCTGGGACTGGGAAAAGCATCTCCAGGACCGAGCCGAGCATCCCCAGTACCCAGCGGGGCATCCCCGAGATGGAGCCGAACAGTCCCAGGACTGGGAAAAGCATCCCTGAGACCGGGAAAAACATCCCTGTGACTGGGGAAAGCATCTCCGGGACCAAGCCGAGCATCCCCGGTACCCAGCGGGGCATCCCCGAGATGGAGCCGAGCAGTCCCGGGACCGGGAAAAGCATCCCTGGGACCGGGAAAAACATCCCTGGGACTGGGAAAAGCATCTCTGGTACCCAGCAGGGCATCCCCAGGACGGAGCTGAGCAGTGCTGGGACCGGGGAAAAGCATCCCTGGGACCGGGGAAAAGCATCCCTGGGACCGGGAAAAGCATCCCTGGGACTAGGAAAAGCATCCCTGGGACCGGGAAAAAACATCCCTGGGACTAGGAAAAGCATCCCCGGTACCCAGCGGGGCATCCCTGGGATGGAGCCAAGCAGTCCTGGGACTGGGAAAAGCATCCCTGGGACAGGGAAAAACATCCCTGAGACCGAGAAAAGCATCCCTGGGACCAGGAAAAACATCCCTGGGACCGGGAAAAGCATCTCTGGTACCCAGCAGGGCATCCCCGGGACCAGGTGGAGCATCCCCTGTACCCAGCGGGGCATCCCCGGGAAGGAGCCGAGCAGTGCCGGGACTGGGAAAAGCATCCCTGGGACCGGGAAAAGCATCCCTGGGACTGGGAAAAGCATCCCTGGGACCGGGAAAAACATCCCTGGGACTGGGAAAAGCATCTCTGGGACAAAGCCGAGCATCTCTGGTACCCAGCCGGTCATCCCCGGGATGGAGCCAAGCAGTCCCGGGACCGGGAAAAGCATCCCTGAGACTGGGAAAACCATCCCTGAGACCGGGAAAAACATCCCTGGGACTGGGAAAAGCATCTCCGGGACTGAGCCGAGCATCTCTGGTACCCAGCGGGGCATCCCCGAGATGGAGCCGAGCAGTCCCGGGACCGGGAAAAGCATCCCTGGGACCGGGAAAAACATCCCTGGGACTGGGAAAAGCATCCCTGGGACCGGGAAAAGCATCCCTGGGACTAGGAAAAGCATCCCTGGGACCGGGAAAAACATCCCTGGGACTAGGAAAAGCATCCCCGGTACCCAGCGGGGCATTCCTGGGATGGAGCCGAGCAGTCCTGGGACTGGGAAAAGCATCCCTGGGACAGGGAAAAACATCCCTGAGACCGAGAAAAGCATCCCTGGGACCAGGAAAAACATCCCTGGGACCGGGAAAAGCATCTCTGGTACCCAGCAGGGCATCCCCGGGACCAGGTGGAGCATCCCCTGTACCCAGCGGGGCATCCCCGGGAAGGAGCCGAGCAGTGCCGGGACTGGGAAAAGCATCCCTGGGACTGGGAAAAGCATCTCCGGGACTGAGCCGAGCATCTCTGGTACCCAGCGGGGCATCCCCGGGATGGAGCCGAGCAGTGCCGGGACCGGGAAAAGCATCCCTGGGACTGGGAAAAGCATCCCTGGGACCGGGAAAAACATCCCTGGGACTGGGAAAAGCATCTCTGGGACAAAGCCGAGCATCTCTGGTACCCAGCCGGTCATCCCCGGGATGGAGCCAAGCAGTCCTGGGACCGGGAAAAGCATCCCTGAGACTGGGAAAACCATCCCTGAGACCGGGAAAAACATCCCTGGGACTGGGAAAAGCATCTCCGGGACTGAGCCGAGCATCTCTGGTACCCAGCGGGGCATCCCCGGGACGGAGCCGAGCAGTGCCGGGACCGGGAAAAGCATCCCTGGGACCGGGAAAAGCATCCCTGGGACCGGGAAAAACATCCCTGGGACTGGGAAAAGCATCCCTGGGACCGGGAAAAACATCCCTGGGACTGGGAAAAGCATCTCTGGGACAAAGCCGAGCATCTCTGGTACCCAGCCGGTCATCCCCGGGATGGAGCCAAGCAGTCCTGGGACCGGGAAAAGCATCCCTGAGACTGGGAAAACCATCCCTGAGACCGGGAAAAACATCCCTGGGACTGGGAAAAGCATCTCCGGGACTGAGCCGAGCATCTCTGGTACCCAGCGGGGCATCCCCGGGACGGAGCCGAGCAGTGCCGGGACCGGGAAAAGCATCCCTGGGACTGGGAAAAGCATCCCTGGGACCGGGAAAAACATCCCTGGGACTGGGAAAAGCATCCCTGGGACTGGGAAAAGCATCTCTGGGACAAAGCCGAGCATCTCTGGTACCCAGCCGGTCATCCCCGGGATGGAGCCAAGCAGTCCTGGGACCGGGAAAAGCATCCCTGAGACTGGGAAAACCATCCCTGAGACCGGGAAAAACATCCCTGGGACTGGGAAAAGCATCTCCGGGACTGAGCCGAGCATCTCTGGTACCCAGCGGGGCATCCCCGGGACGGAGCCGAGCAGTGCCGGGACCGGGAAAAGCATCCCTGGGACCGGGAAAAGCATCCCTGGGACCGGGAAAAACATCCCTGGGACCGGGAAAAGCACCTCCGGGACCGGGGGCTTGCGCATCCCCCAAATGACCCCGAGCACCCCCCGGGCCTCGCCGGAGCATCCCCGGGACCGGGCGGAGCCTCCCCGGGGCCGCCCCCGCGCCTCCCCCGGTACCTGCGGGCTCCGACCTTCCCCGCCGCTTCCTCCGGGCTGGGGCGGCCCTTTCCTGTGTCCTCCCACACCGAGCCGGCCTGCAACAGGCTCCGGGAAGCGGGGAGGGGGCGGGGGAGCCGCGGGGGAGCGGGGGGCCCAGGCATCCGGCTGCCGCCCCCGAGCATCCCCGGGGCGCTGGACCGGGGAGCCGGGGCGGCGGTGGGGGTCTTGCCCCGTTTTTCCCATTTTTCCATGGAAATACCCAATTTCCTAGGGGAATCAGGTGGTTTTGTGAGATCTTTTTTTTTTAAAAAAAAAAAACAAATGGGGTGGGGGCCTAGCAGGGGGGTGAAGTTGGTCCCCAAAGTCCCCCCCAAGATGAAACCCTTCAGCTCCACCAAGTCCCAATGGCTGAAAAGGGTGGGGAATTATGGAGCTGGTTTTTATTTATTCCCCATTTTCCTTTGAAATCTGGACACAAATCAGCGGGACAATAAAACCCACCCAAACCCCAACAACCCTTGAAATTTAGCTTAAACCTTACAGAAAAAAAAAAAAAGCTTTTTTTTTTGGGGGGGTGCCGTCCTCCTGCGAGGAGCTGGACGCGATGATCCTTATGGGTCCCTTCCAACTTGAGCTATTC
Source organism: Pelecanus crispus (assembly GCF_030463565.1). NCBI lineage: Eukaryota > Metazoa > Chordata > Aves > Pelecaniformes > Pelecanidae > Pelecanus > Pelecanus crispus. The sequence goes on along the minus strand of NC_134671.1, from coordinate 556,230 downwards.
CATGACGGAAGAAGGTTGGAGGAGGCGTCCTAGAGCTGGTCCACCCTTGGAGATACGCAAGGACGTGGATGTGGGTCTGGAGGACCTTGCTTGAGCCAGATGGTTGGCGTGGTCATCTCCAGGTCTTGGCTCCAAACCTCCATCCACCGGGGACGTGCAGGGGGCTTGGTGGGACGCTTTGGGATCCGGCGTCGGCATGTCTGTCCTGCAGGTGATGGGCCCATGGATGGTGAGGAGGATGAGAGGATGGAGGCATGCCAGAGGACCTGGGATGGGACAACGTGGGGCTGGGAAATGGGTGGAGAAGGGGACGAGGGGTGGTGGGACGGGGGACCACGCGTGGACAGGGGTTCCCAGCGCAGGAGATGCCAATGTCTGCAGGGAGGGTGGGAGAAGTTTTCCCTGTGGATCATCCCTGGCCACCCACTGGCACGTCCACACCAACAAGAAGCTCTACAAGTGTCCCAAGCGTGGAAAGAGCTTTGGGCGCAGTTGCCACCTCGTCACCCACCGACGTACCCACACCCACAGGTGTCCTGACTGCGGGAAGAGCTTCAGCCAGAGGTCCAACCTTCTCATCCGCCACCGGGTCCACACCGGAGAGAGACCCTGTGGGTGTCTTGAGTGCGGGAAGAGCTTCAGCTATAGGTCCGTCCTCCTGATCCACCAGAAGAGCCACACCGGGGACAGGCCCTACACCTGCGCTGACTGCGGGAAGATCTTCAGAGCTTGGACCTGACCAATCACCGCCGGATCCACACCGGGGAGAGACCCTACAGTTGCGCCGAGTGCGGGAAGACCTTCAGCCTCCACTCCCACCTCCTCTCCCATCAGAGGACCCACAAGGGTGAGAAGTCCTACACTTGCCCTGAGTGTGGGAAGAGCTTCAATGATAGCTCCAACCTCATCACCCACCAGCGAATCCACACCAGGGAGAAGCCCTACAGGTGCCCCCCCAGTGTGGGAAGGGTTTTGGATGCCTCTCGCATCTCCACCGGCACCAGAGGACCCACACGGGGGAGAAGCCCTTCACCTGCTTGAGCTGCGGGAAGAGCTTCAGTGGGAGCTCCTCCCTCATCCGGCACCAGCGGGTCCGTACATGAGCCTGTTTTGGGGTGGGAAGAGGAGCTCCAGTTTTCCCACCAAGGACAGAGGAAACAAGTGACGCCTTTCCCGGGTTGATGGTGGTGGGTGTCAGGCAGCAGCACCACACAGATGACCCCAAAACTGGGCAGGGAGAAGGAGCTCAGTGGGGTTTTTGCGCTGGTGCTCAGCCCCAAGACGCATGGGGCAAGTCTGATTTATTCTTTATGGTGTTTCCGCCAAAAAACCTGGAGATCCACCAGGATGGGTGAGAGAAACAAAGTCCAGGTGGGTCTTCCAGGCTCTCTAAGCCTTTGGGGCCATCAAGTCCTCAAAATCCTGGGTGATGGCCATCAAAGTGAGGTGTCCCCAAGTCCTGGGTGGTGTTGGGAGGCACATGGGGCGAGATCACCCAGTTTTGGAGCTGTCGGGAAGAGCTGGCTGCAGACCCCAGGGGTGCAAGGGGCCACCCCCCCATGCATGAAGGAACAGTGTGACGTACGCTAGAGCTCCATGACTTCTCCTGGGGCAGGGGATGGTCCTTCCCTCGGCGAGAGGGTCTCCACAGCCTTCATGGGACGATGCATCTCAGCTGTACAGGGCGGCCCATGTGTTGTAAGGACTGAGGGTCTCTATCCATGAGATCAGTTGGGACACAGAAGGTGTCACAGAAGGGGAGGGGAATCTCGTCACAGCTCCTTGTTGGGAAGATTTCAGTGGAGCTGAAATGTTGATGGAGCCAAAACCTTGATGGAGCCAAAACTTGATGGAGCCAAATACCTTGGCAGAGCCAAAACCTCAACAGAGCCAAAACCTTGATGGAAGCAAATACCTCGATGGAGCCAAATACCTCAGTGGAGACAAAACCTTGATGGAGCCAAATACTTTGGCAGAGCCAAAACCTTGATGGAGCCAAAACCTCAGTGGAGCAAAAACTTTGATGGAAGCAAAAGCTTGATGGAGGCAAAACCTTGATGGAGCCCAATACCTTGGTGGACCAAAACCTTGATGGAGCCCAATACCTGGGTGGACCAAAAGCTCGATGGAGCCAAAACCTTGGTGGAGCCAAAACCTTGACAGAGCCAAACTTTTCTCCACGATGCCAGATGAGGCAGGGAGGGAGGAGATGCTTCAGGAGCAGCATGGCTGTCCCGTTCATACAGCTGTTGGGTTGTTTGGAGGGCCTGCAGCTTGTATCTGACTTTCCAGAGCTGCAAGGAGCAAAGGGACCAGCTCATCTTGGTGTCACGTGGAGAAACCCAAGACAGGAGCAGGGTCTGCAGCTGCTCCCAGGCAAAACTTTTCCCCGCCGGCACGGCTTTACCTCACTGGCTATTTTAGGCGTTCAGTGGAGTGGTCGGGTTTGCCCTTCGGGGAGCAAACCATGTGAAACCTTTGGGTTCAGGAGGACGTTGCAGGCAAATCTTTGGCATGCCAGAAATGCCTTTGCAGCTCTCACTCCGGCGGAGGATGCAGGACACGGCCACTTTATCATTCTACCATTCTCGACGGCCGTTTTCTTGCCAGGTTTTTAAGCTTGTCTGCTTATACCCGTCAGATTTTTCAGATCTTTTTTTGTCTTAATGAAAAGAAAAATAAGGCTTTTTTCCATATATTGACCATTCAAAGAAGAATCACCTCCTTTTGCTCACCGAAGACCTGCTTTCATGCTCTGCTATGGAGGAAGCATCTTGTGGTTTGATGTTGCTTCCCCATGCCCCTCTTCATCCTCTTTTTTCCCAGATGAAGACTTCAGATTTAATTCAATTTTGTTCCATTTTTAGAATTAGCCCATAGCACGGCCACCACGATTACCTCGTAACTGTATTTCCAGCATTAAAAAAAAAATCCTACATCTTCTTTTTATGTGTTTATTAAGACACTTAGTCCTTAAAACCTTTCCCAACTATAAGTAGGAATATATACATATTCTACACAGAGTCCTCCCCCCCAACCCTGGCAGCAATTTAATTAAGACAATGGAAATTTAATAGCGATCTAAAAATAAAGACACCCCACCACCACCCTGTTCCCCTCCTGGCACCGTTCCCCCCACAGATGTTTCCTTAGAACCTTCTGCTCCAGCAGAGCCAAGTTCAGGAGGGCTTGGGAGGGGGTGTCCTTGGGCTGGACCCCAAAATGGGGCTGTGCCCAGGGGTGTCTGCCCCATGGCAGAGCTGTGGGGTGGGGATGGGCCTGGCACCGCCTCCTTGGCCCCGGGGTGGGCATGGGGACAGTGGCTGAGGCAGCAGCATGCCCTGGGGTTGGGGGCTTGCACTTTTGGGGTGCTCAGCCTTCCCCCAATCCATGGGGTGGGAGAGGGTCTGCTCTTCCTCCCCGGTAAATCCTCCAAGGTGCTGGCACTGCTTGCATCTCCCTAGGGAGCTGCCTGGGAAGTGGCCAAGGCCCTTGGAGATGTGCTGCGCCCCTTCAAGACATGCTGAGCTCCTTTGAGATGTGTTGGACCCCTTTGGAGACAACCTGAACCCCTTGGAGATGTGCTGAACCCCTTGGAGACATCCTGAAACCCTTCAAGATGTGCTGAACCCTGTTGGAGACATCCTGAAACCCTTCAAGATGTGCTGAACCCCTTTGAAGATGTCCTGAACCCCTTGGAGATGGGCTGAACCCCTCTGAAGATATCCTGAACCCCTTGGAGATGTGCTGCGCCCCTTCAAGACATGCTGAGCTCCTTTGAGATGTGTTGGACCCCTTTGGAGACAACCTGAACCCCTTGGAGATGTGCTGAACCCCTTGGAGACATCCTGAAACCCTTCAAGATGTGCTGAACCCTGTTGGAGACATCCTGAAACCCTTCAAGATGTGCTGAACCCCTTTGAAGATGTCCTGAACCCCTTGGAGATGGGCTGAACCCCTCTGAAGATATCCTGAACCCCTTGGAGATGTGCTGAGCTCCTTCAAGACATGCTGAACCCTGCTGGAGACATCTTGAACCCCTCTGAGATGTGCTGAACTCCTTGGAGATGTGCTGCAGAGCCACCCTAAAAAACATTTTGGGGGCTGAGGGCACTGATGGTCATTAACAACCCCAACCATCCCAACCTGGGACCCCCAGCACCCCCTGCCCATGGCCCAGGGGCCCTATTTAAGCTCAGCCCTGCGGATTTTGGTCTTTCTTGGAGGAGCATCCATGCATGGCCGCGGACCCTGCTGATCTGCCCCATGGGCTGCCATCCTGGCTTGCCCCTCGCTCGGGTAGGTGGGACGTGGCCATGGCTGGTGGTGCCCCTTGGGATCCCGGGGTGGGGTTTAATTTCATGTTTTCTCCTTGGGGTTCAGCAGCAGGAGTTTGGAGCAGCCCTAGGGATGCGCTGGGCCCCAACCCTTCCCCGTGGTCCAAGCGGAGTGTCCTTTTGGGGTTAAAAAGGGGGGGTTTGGTACCACCATGCTCTTGGCTGTCCAAGTGACCACGACCGAAGGATTCAACTGGTGAAGGCTCAACACTTCCCTCCATCCTGATAACATTTTTACCGGATTCACGGCAATCTTGCACTGGAAAAAAATTTAACATTTTTATCTGCAGGAGGAGTCGCAACTGTGCTTCAAATTGGGGCAACCCAACTGGAAACCCAACCAAAGGCAGGGGGAAATCCTTGCAAAATTGGGTCTTGCCGTGGTTTGAAAGCAAATGGAAGAGGAACGACCACTTTTCAGCCCACCCAGGGAAAGGACTGCAGCACTGCCAGGGTAGCTAGGCTCTAATTTATTACTACTCATGGAAAGAAAGCGACTCCAAAAAAAAAAAAAAAAAAAAAAAAAAATTAAGACGCGAGCCGTGGTGACGAGGCGAGGCAGTACCCGAAAGCGGACACAGAGGGGACCGTTGACAAGCAGCACAGCGACACGTCCACGCCGGTTTCAGAAGCACGGACAACACCAGAAAATATATAAATTTCACTTAAATCGCAGTTCGGTGTGGGGTTTTTTCCCCCCAAAATACCCTTGCTGAAACCCTTTGTGCTCTTCTTGGGGTGGCTTTTGTCCCTCGTGGCTCCATTTGGGACCCTGCGCCCCATGGCGTGGTCACCGTGTTCTAAAATAATTCAATTATTTGAACCCTGGGGGAGGTTCTCGACTTCATCCCCGTCCCTCCTCTTCCTCCCCCTTCCCCGTTTTCCGTATGCAAAGTCCTGGGCTCCATCCACAGAGCCCGGCACTGGGGGGGTGACCAAGCCACATCATCTCCCCATGCTCTTGATTTTGGGCTCATTCGGCCCGAATTGGCCAGAGCGCCCCACGACAGCGCAGCGTTGGCACGTAAGCGCGTGATTAGCGCGCTCGTTAAAGCACAAGTAGCGCAAGGGCGGGGTGAGCACCATCGACGCGCTCATTAATGCACAATTAATGCCTTGCCGAGGTGATTCGGAGGTGGGCATCCAAAGCCATCCCCAACAGCAGCTCCCGTTGACTGCCGGCCAAAATTGAGGCAAGACCATGAGATTTTGGGGCTCCTTCAAAGAAGTTTCTGCCCCCGAAGCGGGGCTGGTGCTGCCTGCAAGGCAGCTCCTTGGGCGGGGCTTGGGGATCCGAAGCCGGCAGGGGTGTCCAGAGGGACCCCCGTGAGGTAAAGGCAGAATTAACACCCTCGGTGACATCACAGTTTTGTCATCAGTGACATCCCGGTTGTGCCAATGGTGACATCCTCGTTGTGCCATCCCCGTTGTTGTGCTGGCAGTGACATCGTGGTTGTGCCATCGGTGCCATCCCTGTTGTACTGGCGGTGACATCATGGTTGTGCCAGCGGTGACATCACGGTTGTGCCAGCGGTGACATCCCAGTTGTGCCACTGGTGACACCCTGGTTGTGCCAGTGATGACATCCTGGTTGTGCCATCCCTGTTGTTGGGCTGGCGGTGACATCGTGGTTGTGCCATCGGTGCCATCTCTGTTGTGCCGGCGGTGACATCATGGTTGTGCCAGCGGTGACATCATGGTTGCGCCAGCGGTGACATCCCAGTTGTGCCATTGGTGACACCCTGGTTGTGCCAGTGATGACATCCTGGTTGTGCCATCCCTGTTGTTGGGCTGGCGGTGACATCGTGGTTGTGCCATCGGTGCCATCTCTGTTGTGCCGGCGGTGACATCATGGTTGTGCCAGCGGTGACATCATGGTTGCGCCAGTGATGACATCCCAGTTGTGCCATTGGTGACACCCTGGTTGTGCCAGCGGTGACATCATGGTTGTGCCAGTGATGACATCCTGGTTGTGCCAGCGGTGACATCTGTTGTGCTATCAGCGACATCCCGGTTGTGCCATTGGTGACATCCCAGTTGAGCCATCGGTGACATCAAGGTTAAGCCAATGATGACATCACGGTTGTGCCAGCAGTGACATCTTGGTTGCGCCATCAATGGCATCCTGGGTGTGCCAGCTGCCATGTCCTGGTTCTACCATCAGTGACATCACGGTTGTGCCCTCGGTGACATCATGGTTGTGCCCTCGGTGACATCACGGTTGTCCCTCGGTGACACCCCGGTTTTGCAGCGGGCTTGGCCGGGGAGCCAGGCAGGTCCCCAAAACACGTCACATGGAGCCGGGGACAATCCTCGGGGGCTGTTTAATCGGGCAAGGGGATGGTGCAGCTCTGCATCCCGCATCCCGCGGCTGGATCCCGCATCCCGCAGCTGCATCCCGCATCTGGATCCCGCATCCCGCGGCTGGATCCCGCATCCCGCAGCTGCATCCCGCATCCCGCGGCTGGATCCCGCATCCCGCAGCTGGATCCCGCATCCCGCGGCTGGATCCCGCATCCCGCAGCTGGATCCTGCATCCCGTGGCTGGATCCTGCATCCTGCGGCTGCATCCCGCATCCCGCAGCTGGATCCCGCATCCCGCATCCCGCAGCTGGATCCCGCATCCCGCGGCTGCATCCCGCAGGGCATTGCTGCTCCTCCGCCCATCGCAGCTCCCAGCTGCTCAGCCCTCGAGCAAACACCCGGAGCCAATTCCATCCACTCTGGGCATTTTTGGGTTTTTAATTCTTATTTTTTTTTTCCCCCTGCATCCAACGATCCAGAAGCAATTCCCAGTGCTGCCGTTTCCGACGCCGGCTCGGCTCCCGCTTTCCACGGCGCTGCCCGACGCAGGCTCCGGTACTTCTTTAGGATGATTTTTTTTATCCCTTTCTCTGTTTTTATCACCAATTATTTTTCTATTCCGTATGTTCTTTGCTTTCTTTTCCTTCTCTTCTTTTTCATTTTCAATAATTTTTTTCCATATTTTGCTATTTTTCCTCTTTTTTTTGCACCTACAGTACTACCTCTTCCTCTTGCCGATACTTTAAATTTATTTAATAAACACGACGATTCCTTCCTGTAGCGTCTCCGCACCTCTTGAATTATTTTGTTTTCAGTTGAAACCTTCCCAATTCCACACCAAAAGCAATTCCCTGCTTTTCCAAAAGTCTTATTTCAGCTTTTTATCCAGCTTTTTATCCTCTTTTGGGGAAAAAAAGTCATTCTCAGCCTTAATTTTTTTTCTTCTGTATTTCTTTCCATGCTTTTATATTTTGCATGTAACCCTTTCTGTTTCTTTTAGTGTTTTTTTTGTTTTTAATTTAAAAAAAAAAAAAAGTCTTCTTCATTTATTTTCCCCCGAGAAGCGCTCACTCCCCCGGTAACAGGGAGAAATCGGGAAATGGGAGAAATCGGGATTTCAGGCAGCAAAAAAAGCACCGCCACCGCCTTTTCCCGACAGTACCAAAATACGCTGAATCCTGCTCCGAGGGACGGAGTGAAAGCAAACACAAAAATTCAGGACAATCAGTAATAATAAAAAAAACCCCACCACAAACACATGAAAGTTTTTGCAAAGTCCGCGTGGAAAAGGAAAAAAAAAAAAACCCCAAACCCCAAAATATTTCATTTAAGTGCCTGAAAAAACGACGTCACAAAATCACGTGGTTTCGCCCAAAAGTATTTTCTTTCCAAAAGGAAAAAAATAATAAAAAATAAAAGAAGAAAACCCCGACAGGCTCCGTTTCTGAGGAATGACGTGGGATAAGACGAGCTCAGGGAGACGCCACAGGAGACGGGGATGTGGGAAAATCCCCGAGTCCCTCGTGGCAGCTCCCGGGCGGGCGGAGGGTGATGCGTCGGCACGGAAAAACCCCTGTTTCTGCAGGTTTTTCTCCCAAAATATTCCAAGGCGGGAAGAGGGTGGTACCCGGAATGGCAGTGATGACGTGGACCTTCATCCGATGGGGAGCGGAGGGGCGAGGTGGGACGATACTCGGGGCGGGGGGGACAAAGGTGGGATGCTGAAGGGCGGGCTGGGGGGCTGGGGGGGCTGGGATGGAGGTTGGGGTCCCGGAGCAGAGCTCAGGGGATGCGGGGGGGTGGGGAGCACCCAGTGCCGACAGCGAGGCCATTAATTGGCCAGGAAGGACAAACAGCGCCGGGTGGGAACAAGCCCAACCGCCCAACGCCGGGGCTTTGAGGCCAACGCCGGTTGGGCGTCGAGCGAGCGGCTGGGGAGGGTGGGAGAAGGGCGGAGCCGGGGCTTGGCGGGACTCCTCATCCCCCCGCAATTAATGAGACCATTAATTGGCCAGGAAGGACAAACAGCGCCGGGTGGGAACAAGCCCAACCTCCCAACGCCGGGGCTTTGAGGCCAACGCCGGTTGGGTGTCGGGCGAGCGGCTGGGGAGGGCGGGAGGAGGGGGAAGGACGGAGCCGCACAGCGAAGGGCACTTTCCCATCCCCTAATTAGAGACAGCCTTAATTAGCCACAACGGCCGAAGGGCTCTGGGCGGGAACAAATCCCACCCCAGCGATGGGTTGTGGAGGCCAACGCCAGTTGGGTGTTGGGCGAGCGGCTGGGGAGGCGGGGGAGGGATGGAGCCGGGAGAAGGATGGAGCCGGGGGAAGGCCGGAGGAGCTCCCTCATCCCCAATTAGAGGCAGCCTTCGTTAGCCACAGCGGCCGAACGGCTCCAGCTGGGAACGCGTCCCCCAACGCCGGGGCTTTGAGGCCAACGCCGGTTGGGCGCCGAGCGAGCGGCTGGGGAGGGCGGGAGGAGGACGGAGCCGCGCAGCGAAGGGCACTTTCCCATCCCCTAATTAGAGACAGCCTTAATTAGCCACAACGGCCGAAGGGCTCTGGGCGGGACCAACCCCCCCAGCGACGGGTCGTGGAGGCCAACGCCGGTTGGGCGTTGGGCGAGCGGCTGGGGAGGCGGGGGAGGGCTGGAGCCACGGCCGGGGCCGGGCCCCGCTCAGTTGATGAGGGAGGAGGTCTGGGCCCCCGAGGCGGGGGCCGAGGGGAAGGACGGGTGGGGGAAGGCGCGGGCGGGGAAGGACAGGGCCCAGGGCAGGTCCAGGGCGGGGCTGGAGAGCGAAGGGATGGGCAGGGGCGAGGGGGAGGCAGGGAAGGAGGGCAGCGAGGGGATGGGGGCCGCCGAGCCGCCCAACGGCGGGGAGAAGGCGGCGCCGGTGAAGGCGCCGGAGGGCGGCAGGGGGCTGCCGGCGGCGGCGGCGGCGGCGGCTTTGGGCTTGTCCCCGGCGTGGGTGCGTTGGTGGCGGTTGAGGTGGGAGCTACGGCTGAAGCACTTGCCGCACTCGGGACACTTGTAGGGCTTCTCGCCGGTGTGGACGCGCTGGTGGATGGTGAGCTCGGAGCGTTGGATGAAGCTCTTGCCGCACTCGGAGCACTGGTAGGGCTTCTCGCCGAGGTGGATGCGTTGGTGCTTGATGAGGTTGGAGGAGACGCTGAAGCATTTACCGCAGACGTTGCACTTGTAGGGTTTCTCCCCGGTGTGCATCCGGCGGTGCTTGGTGAGGTCCGACTTCTGGATGAAACCCTTCCCGCAATCGGGACACTTGTAGGGCTTCTCGCCAAGGTGGGTCCGTTGATGTTTGATGAGGTTCGAGCGGACGCTGAAGCTCTTCCCGCAGTCCCCGCACTTGTAGGGCTTCTCTCCTGTATGCATCCGGCGATGCTTCACCAACGCCGAATTTTGCCCGAAGCTCTTCCCGCATTCGGGGCAGGTATAGGGCTTCTCCCCGGTCTGCGTCCCCTGGTGCTTGACATTCTCCGCCCGGTAAGTGAAGCTCTTCCCGCACTCGCTGCACTTATGGGTCCTCTCCGGTGCCGGTCGCGCACGGGCCCCCCAAAGAAAGCTCTTCCCACAATCGGTGCACTTACAGGGTAGTTCACTGGTGCCGGTCAACAGCCGCCGGCGCTTATTGGAGGCTAAGAAGCTCTTACCGCAGTCGGTGCATTGGCAGGGTTGCTCGGCACCGGCGTGGACGCGTTGGTGCCTCTCCAAGTGGGAACTCTGAGAGAAGCTCTTCCCACAATCCCCGCAACGGTAGGGTTTCTCACCCATATGGATACGCCGATGCCGGTCAAGATGGGAGCTCCAGGCAAAGCTCTTACCACAATCACCGCATTGGTAGGGTTTGCCGGCAGCATGGCTGCGTTGGTGCTGCAGCAACGCGGTGTTCAAGCCGAAACCCTTCCCGCACTCCCCGCACTTGTAGGGCTTCTCGCCAGCGTGAGCGCGTCGGTGCTTGGCCAACGCCGCGCTCTTGGTGAAGCCCTTCCCGCATTCGCTGCACTGCAAGGGCTTCTCGGGGGTTTTGGAGCCTTCGGCGCCGCGAGGGGCTGGGCAGCGACCGCAATCGGCGCAACGGCAAGCGGGTTCGCCGGCAGCGGTGTGGGTACGGCGATGCCGGTCGAGGTGGGAGCTCCAGCTGAAGCTCTTACCGCACTCAGGGCAGGCATAGGGTTTTTCGCCGGTGTGGATCCGGCGATGCCGCTCCAGATGCGAATTCCAGTTGAAACCCTTCCCGCAATCCCCACATTTGTAGGGTTTTTCCTCCAGGTGTAATTTTTGGTGCTTCACCAGACTGGCGCTGGCCGGGAAACTCTTCCCGCAGACGCCGCATTGGCAAGGCGCCGCGCCGGCACCGGCGCCGGCATGCACCCGTTGATGTTGGATGAACGCCGAGCCCACGCTGAAGGTCTTGCCGCAGTCGGGGCACTTGTAGGGTTTATCGCCGGCATGCCGGCGTTGATGGGTGATGAGGGTTGAGCTGAGCCGAAAACACTTCCCGCATTCGGGGCATTTATGGGGTCGTTCGGTCCCTCGCCGGCGTTTGTTGAAGGCTGAACCGAAAGCCAAAGCTTTGCCGCAGTCGTGGCAGCGGCCGTGGCCGAGCAAGCTCCGCGGGGGGAATTTCTTGAAGCCTCGGTGGCCCGATTTACCCTGTCGCTTGCCAGATGGCTTTCTGGGCTGGTTCTCTGGTTTTTGGGGACCATCACCGGGCTTTGCCCCCTCTCCGCCGGTGGGGCTGGTCCCCTTGGGCTTCCCCGCTGGCGTCCCCTCAGCATCCACCTTCTCCAGCTCGCCCGGCGGTGGCTCTTCCTCTTCGTTCTCACTCAACAATCCATCATCTACAGGGAAAAAAGGGGGTGAGGATCTGGCCCCGCCGCCAAAAACCCACCGGATGGCTGCCCGCACCCCTCCTGCCATCGCGGCGGCCGCAGCCGGCTGCTTTCCCGTCTCCTGCATCCATCACCCCATGGTTTTGGGGCTTCCGAAACACGCTCCCGGTCATCACCGGCACCGCGATCGGTGACTTACCGGACACCAACCCCCTCCTCCGGTGCGATTCGGCGAAGGCGGTGATCCGCGGCCAACTGATGGCGATTTCCTCGGCTAGGGGAGACAGTCGGATACCGGTTATCCATCTTCCCACCCCAAAAACGATAACGCCAGGATGGCGATGGCCAAGGGCGCCAGAGCCGTAAAGCCGTGGCTGGAGATGGGGTGCGGTTGAACCCCCCCCCCCCCCCCCGGCTCTATTTAAGCTCAATCCGGGCGATTTTGGTGTTTTTACCCTCTATGAATTCAGCCACTAATTACGGTAATTAATTTAATTTTATTCTCCTTGAAGAATAATAAATGAGGGAGAAATTAGGGGAAATTAAGAGCCTCACCCAGGGAGATGACGCTCTCGTAGCTCTCCTGCATCTCGTCCCGGGGGTCCAGACTCGTCCCGGCGCCGGCACGTTTTGGGGGGGGGGGGGGGGGGGGAGGGGGGCGTCACCGGCTCCCTGCAACACAAATGGCTCCGGTTTAGGTATCGGGGTCCACAGCGGTGGCGGGGGGGGGCCCAAACTGGGTGCCCCCCGTGCCCTGCTTGGATGTAGGGACCGTAGGGGGTGTCCCCGCGTCGCCCTGGGGGGGTCACGGCTGGGTGGCAGTGGGTGCTGGGGTACGCCCCCCCCCCCCGGGTGTTTTGGGGGGCTTCACCCCCAAGCACCCCCAGAAACTACCCTGAGGGAAGGGACCCCCCCCCCCGATGCCCCCCCCCCCAGAAGGTTGGGGGCACTTAAATAAGGGTCGGGGTGACCCCAGGGAGGGGGGATGTGGATGGGGGGGTTAAATGCGGCCGAGGTGAAGGCGAGGGGTGGAAATTAAAGGGGGGGGGGGGCACGGGAACGTCATGGGGGGGGGATTAAAATGCGAGAGGGCTGCAGAGAAAACGAAAATCGCGGCTGAATGCAAAGAGGGGAGAAATGGGGGGGTCTGGGGGGGGGGCAGCGGAGGTGGGTGCAGGGGGGTGGAAATGAGACCGTAAGGGAGGTGGGGGCGAGGAGGGGGTTTTGGGGGGGGGGGATGGAAACAACGCGGCTGGATGCGGGGGGGGGAGGGGAAATCTGAGCGAGCTGAAGGCGGGGGGGGCGGATAAAATGGAGGGGGGTGGGCGAGGGGGTGATGGGGAGCCCCCCCCCCCTTCCTCCCCCAATCTCCCCGGGGGGGCCGTCGGGGTGCGGCCGGGTGGGGTCCCCCCCCCCACCCCATCCCCGGGGGTCTCCCCCGTTTACCTGGCACCGGCGGGGATGCGGCGGCGACGGAGCGATGGAGCTGGGGGGGGGGGCTGGGGGGGGGGGTGTCTGTGTGGAAATTGGGGGGGGGGGGGAGAGAAGCGAGGGTGGGGGGCGGCGCCGGGGCTGTTGCACGCCGGCTCGGTGAGCCCGGACACACAGGAAGGGGATGGAGCAGCCGGGACCGGGGGGGGGGATGGGGGGGGGCTCAGACAGGAAGGGGGGGGGGGCCCAGACACGCACGGCCACGAGCCGGAGCCGCCGGGACCGGGCTCCCCGGAGCCGCCTTTGTGGGTGCTGGGGGTCGCGCCGGGGCCGTGCCCCCTGTGTCCCCCCCCCCCCCGGGGCCGCAGGTAACGGGGGGGCCCCCGCCGTCGGGGACGCTGCCGGCGCCGCCCGGCTTTGTCCCCGGGAGGGGGGGGGGGGTCCCCGCCATCCCCGGTGGGGAGGGGGAGGGGGGGCCGGGGGGTCCCCTCATCCCCGGTGGGGAGGGGGAGGGGGGGCCGGGGGGTCCCCTCATCCCCGGTGGGGAGGGGGAGGGGGGGCCGGGGGGGTCCCCTCATCCCCGGTGGGGAGGGGGAGGGGGGGCCGGGGGTCCCCTCATCCCCGGTGGGGACGGGAAGGGGGGGCCGGGGGGGTCCCCTCATCCCCGGTGGGGACGGGAATGGGGGCCGGGGGGGTCCCTTCATCCCCTGTGGGGGCGGGAATAGGGGGCCCGGGGGTCCCCCCCATCCCGTATAGAGCCGGTGGGGAGCGGGACTGAGGTCCGGGGGTCCCCCCCATCCCGTATAGAGCCGGTGGGGAGCGGGGCTGGGGGTTGGGGGTCCCCCCCATCCCGTATAGAGCCGGTGGGGAGCGGGACTGGGGTCCGGGGGTCCCCCCCATCCCGTATAGAGCCGGTGGGGAGCGGGGCTGGGGGTTGGGGGTCCCCCCCATCCCGTATAGAGCCGGTGGGGAGCGGGGCTGGGGTCCGGGGGTCCCCCCCATCCCGTATAGAGCCGGTGGGGAGCGGGACTGGGGTCCGGGGGTCCCCCCCATCCCGTATAGAGCCGGTGGGGAGTGGGGCTGGGGTCCGGGGGTCCCCCCCATCCCGTATAGAGCCGGTGGGGGAGCGGGGCTGGGGGTTGGGGGTCCCCCCCATCCCGTATAGAGCCGGTGGGGAGCAGGGCTGGGGGTTGGGGGTCCCCCCCATCCCGTATAGAGCCGGTGGGGAGCGGGGCTGGGGTCCGGGGGTCCCCCCCATCCCATATAGAGCCGGTGGGGAGCAGGGGTGGGGGTTGGGGGTCTCTGTCTTGCACTGCCTCGCTGGGGATCGGGGCGCGGGGGGTCTCCTCCGTCCCACCCTGCCCCCGGGGGTGCCCAGCGTGGTCCCCCACCGGCACCCAGTGTCACCCACCCCGGTGTCACCCACAGGGCACCCCAAAACCCGTCCTCGTGCCGGGTGCTGCCCCCCCCCCCCCCCCCCATGCACAGGGGGTGCCCCCCCCATCCTGCTGCCCCCCAAACTTCCCTGCGGCCCCGGTGCTGGTTTTGGGGGGCTGAGGGGTGGTGATGGGGGTGCTCTCGGCTTTGCAGAGCCCCCGTGCCGCCGGCGATGGATCCCTGGGGGGCTGCGGAGCCGGAGCAGACGGTGTTTTTTGGGGGTGACGGGGAGGAGGACGCCTACGACCCCCCGGTGATGCAGAGTAAGTGTCGAGGAGGGTTGGGGGGGGTCCTCGGTGCACTCCGGCTTTGGGAAGGGGAGGGAGACCCCCCCATGGGCACCCAGATCCTGTGTCCCCCCCCCCGCACAGAGCCCCCCGCCCTCCGTCCCTGCGCCCGAGGACGTGCCGAGAAGCTCCAAGCTATGGGGCGCGGCAGCCCAGCCCCCTTGCACGTCCCATGGGAAGGGGGTCTCCGCCCCCGTTGCCCCCCCGCGTCACCAAGACTGACCCCCATCTGCCCCCCCCCCCGCTGTCCCAGGGACCCCGAGCGACCCCGAGACGGACCCCCCGCCAGCGGAGAACCCCGAGATCGTCGAGCTGGATGCGGCCGCCGCGTTGGGTCACCCTGCGGAGGGTTCCCCCGGCGACCGCAGCCCGGCGCGGGAGACCCTGCGTTGGACCGTGGTCCAGCAGATCGACTCCCCCGGCGCGGCGGGAGGTCGACGTGGCGGTAAAACCGGCTCGGGAGCCGGCGCCTTCTCCAACTTCAAGAGCATCATCGTCTTGCAGAAGAGTTACGAGTGCGGGGAATGCGGCAAGACCTTCAGCTGCAGCTCCCACTTCAGCAAACACCGGCGGACCCACACCGGTGAGAAACCTTTCCTCTGCCTCCATTGCGGTAAGAGCTTCAACGTCAGCTCCAACCTCTACCGGCACCAACGGGCTCACGCTGCCGAACGGCCGGGCCCGCCAGCTCCGCCGGCACGTCCCCGGGGCTTGCCGTATAAATGCGAGGAGTGCGGCAAGAGTTTCCGCCGTAACAAGGAGCTGGTGACCCACCAGCGGTTGCACACCGGTCGCTTGCCCTTCCAATGCGGTCACTGCGGTAAAAGCTTCAGTTGGAGCTCGCATTTTGACCGGCACCAACGCGTCCATACCGGTGAGAAGCCCTACCAGTGCCCCGAATGCGGTAAGCGTTTTAGCCGTAGCTCCCACCTCTACCGGCACCAACGCACCCACGCCGGTGGCCGCTCTTACATCTGCACCTATTGTGGGCGTAGTTTCGGTAGCACCCTCCATTTTGACCGGCACCAACGCACCCACACCGGCCAACGACCCTACAAGTGCACCCTGTGCCGGAAAAGTTTTGGCGATGGGCCGGCGTTGGTCAAACACCAACGCCTTCATCTGGGCGATGGTCCTTTCCGCTGCGAAGAGTGCGGTAAAGCCTTTGGCGCCCGCGCCCAATACGCCCGGCATCGGCGTAGCCTCCACGGCGGCGGTGAGAAACCGTACCGTTGCGGTGATTGCGGGAAGAGTTTTTCCTGGAGCTCCCATTGGGAACGACACCAACGTATCCATACCGGCGAGCGACCCTACCAATGCGGGGACTGCGGCAAACGTTTCGGCCGGACCTCCCACCTCTACCGGCATCAACGTACCCACGCCGGCGGGCAACCCCACATCTGTGCCGATTGCGGGAAGAGCTTCAACAGCACCCTACACTTCCATAAGCACCAACGGGCTCACGCCGGTCCCCGGCACGCCTGTCCCGATTGCGGCAAGGCGTTTTCCGACAGTTCGGCGTTGGCTAAGCACCGACGGGCGCACGCCGGCGAGAAGCCTTTCCCTTGCCCGCAGTGCGGCCGGCGTTTCGGCGTCAGGTCGCATCTTCACCGTCATCTCCGTAGCCACGGCGAGGAGGAGCCAGCGGAGGAGCCGCCGGATGAGCTCACGCCCCGTTAACTGGGGGGCGGGGAGAGGGGGGGACATCGGGTTGACCCCCCCAGGTGGCTCCCACCCCCCCCCCACTGCCGCGGGGTGCCTCGGGTAGCCCCCGTGTGTGATGGGTGCCACGGGGATGGGTGCTCCCAAGCCGGTGATGTCCCTGGTGGCACCAACCCCGGCCCCGAGGACGTAGTTTTCGTAGGGTAGAGTAGGAAGGTAGGGTAGATAGGGGAGGATGGAGATGGGGCTGGGGGGCCAGGTGGGAACCGGGGTGGGGGTCCCCTCCAGAGAATCAGACCCAATCCTGCCGACGGACATCAGGACATCCCAACCGTGCTCCTTCTCCGCACGTAGCCCGGGAGAAGCCACCTCCGTGGGTGGTGGGGAGATGGCGCCGAGTGGCTGGGGCGGCGCGGGGGGGGGAAGGGGGTGGGCTTGGGGGGCGCGGGAGATCCCCCCCCGGCTCCTTGCGAAACTGGGAGAGACCCCAAAATATCCGGGGTGGCTTCATCCCTTGACCAGCCCACCTTCCCCGTGCTGCCGATCCTTGACCAACACCCAAAGCCTGAGCCCCGCCAGCCGCGCTCGGGGCGGGATGATGCCATCTACCAGATGACACCGTTTGGGGCAAAATCTCCCGATTTTGTGGCTTTGTTGTTAAGAAACGAGCCCAGGCGTCCACCCCGGCAGTTCCCAGCCACGCGCCACGGTTTGGCTGCCGGCGACGCTTCGGCGCGGAGCCGGCGCGAGCGGTTTATTTAATGTATTTATTGTATTTATTCCACGGGAGCCCACCTGCGGTTGGAGGAACCCAAGGGGTTGGGGTGAGCTGGAGGTTGTTGGGGACCGGAGCTGGGACGAGGTGGGGTTTGTCCCCGAGCTGGCGTGGGGACATTCGTGGCTTCTCTTGGGTTGCTCGGTTGACCGCCATGCAACGGGAGCTTCGTGGTGGGAACCCGTCGGTGATGGGGAGGAGGTAGCATCACCCATGGCTGGAAAGAAACCCCCAGGAGATCACGGGGAGCATCACCTGCAGGTATTTCCCAGCTGAGAAGAGCTGAACCCTTAGGGTGAACCTCAGGGATGGGAGCAGGACGCAATTCCAGGGATTTCCTGGCAGTTTTGGGGTCGCGGCCGTGCCGGCTGCCTGGTCCGTCTCTTCCCCTGGTGAGCAGGAGCTGTGTTTGTATTGTGAATAAAAATAGCCTAGTGCAAAACCCGGCGGGTGGCTTCTGCTTCTCCTTGGAGGAGCTGCGACTCCCAGCTCTTCCTGTGCGGAAAACCAGAGGGTTGGGAGTCACCTCGGGTGGGGTGTCCCAAATACCGCCCCCCCCCCAACCCAGGGAAGCTCAACCAGCCCGGCAGCCTGCGCCGGTTCACGGTCTGTGGTGGTGACGGTGAGTCAGGTGCTGGGAGGTGAAAGGTTGGGGCTACCTGTCCCCCCCCACCTGGGTTGTGTCCCCCCCGAAATGCCCCGTGCTCTTGAAGGTCCCCGCTTACCAGCAGTGTCCCACGCCGATGCTGCCGGAGTTGTCCCAAATACACCCAACCCCAAACCCCTTCTGCCTTCCTTGGGTGCAGGAGGATCTCCAGGGAGGAAGATCCTCTGCCTTCGTTGGGTGCAGGAGGATCTCCAAGGAGGAAGATCCTCTGCCTTCCTTGGGTGCAGGAGGATCTCCAAGGAGGAGGATCCTCTGCCTTCGTTGGGTGCAGGAGGATCTCCAAGGAGGAGGATCCTCTGCCTTCGTTGGGTGCAGGAGGATCTCCAAGGAGGAGGATCCTCTGCCTTCGTTGGGTGCAGGAGGATCTCCAAGGAGGAGGATCCTCTGCCTTCGTTGGGTGCAGGAGGATCTCCAGGGAGGAAGATCCTCTGCCTTCGTTGGGTGCAGGAGGATCTCCAAGGAGGAGGATCCTCTGCCTTCCTTGGGTGCAGGAGGATCTCCAAGGAGGAGGATCCTCTGCCTTCGTTGGGTGCAGGAGGATCTCCAGGGAGGAGGATCCTCTGCCTTCGTTGGGTGCAGGAGGATCTCCAGGGAGGAGGATCCTCTGCCTTCGTTGGGTGCAGGAGGATCTCCAGGGAGGAGGATCCTCTGCCTTCATTGGGTGCAGGAGGATCTCCAACGAGGAAGATCCTCTGCCTTCGTTGGGTCTAGAGACCTTCATTTGGTCGAGAGGATCTCCATGGAGGCAGTTCCTCTGCCTTCGTTGGGTGCAGGAGGATCTCCAGGGAGGCAGATCCTCTGCCTTCGTTGGGTGCAGGAGGATCTCCAAGGAGGAGGATCCTCTGCCTTCGTTGGGTGCAGGAGGATCTCCAAGGAGGAGGATCCTCTGCCTTCGTTGGGTGCAGGAGGATCTCCAAGGAGGAGGATCCTCTGCCTTCGTTGGGTGCAGGAGGATCTCCAGGGAGGAAGATCCTCTGCCTTCGTTGGGTGCAGGAGGATCTCCAAGGAGGAGGATCCTCTGCCTTCGTTGGGTGCAGGAGGATCTCCAAGGAGGCAGATCCTCTGCCTTCCTTGGGTGCAGGAGGATCTCCAAGGAGGAGGATCCTCTGCCTTCGTTGGGTGCAGGAGGATCTCCAGGGAGGAGGATCCTCTGCCTTCGTTGGGTGCAGGAGGATCTCCAGGGAGGAGAATCCTCTGCCTTCGTTGGGTGCAGGAGGATCTCCAGGGAGGAGGATCCTCTGCCTTCGTTGGGTGCAGGAGGATCTCCAAGGAGGAAGATCCTCTGCCTTGGTTGGGTCTAGAGACCTTCATTTGGTCGAGAGGATCTCCACGGAGGCAGTTCCTCTGCCTTCGTTGGGTGCAGGAGGATCTCCAGGGAGGCAGATCCTCTGCCTTCGTTGGGTGCAGGAGGATCTCCAGGGAGGAAGATCCTCTGCCTTCCTTGGGTGCAGGAGGATCTCCAGGGAGGAGGATCTTCTGCCTTCGTTGGGTGCAGGAGGATCTCCAGGGAGGAGGATCCTCTGCCTTCGTTGGGTGCAGGAGGATCTCCAAGGAGGCAGATCCTCTGCCTTCGTTGGGTGCAGGAGGATCTCCAAGGAGGCAGATCCTCTGCCTTCCTTGGGTGCAGGAGGATCTCCAAGGAGGAGGATCCTCTGCCTTCCTTGGGTGCAGGAGGATCTCCAGGGAGGAGAATCCTCTGCCTTGGTTGGGTCTAGAGACCTTCATTTGGTCGAGAGGATCTCCACAGAGGCAGTTCCTCTGCCTTCGTTGGGTGCAGGAAGATCTCCAAGGAGGAGGATCCTCTGCCTTGGTTGGGTGCAGGATGATCTCCAGGGAGGAGGATCCTCTGCCTTCGTTGGGTGCAGGAGGATCTCCAAGGAGGCAGTTCCTCTGCCTTCGTTGGGTGCAGGAGGATCTCCAAGGAGGAGGATCCTCTGCCTTGGTTGGGTGCAGGAGGATCTCCAGGGAGGAGGATCCTCTGCCTTGGTTGGGTCTAGAGACCTTCATTTGGTCGAGAGGATCTCCACGGAGGCAGTTCCTCTGCCTTCATTGGGTCCAGGGATATCTCCAAGGAGGATCTTCTGCCTTCATTTGGTCCAGAGAAGATCTGCCCCGAGGGCATCCCCCCACGCACCCTCAAGCTTTTAGGGGCCCAGGGGAGGGCTGGGGACCCCCAAAGGGGAAGGCGCTGCCGCCTCTGCAGGTGTGGCCTGGACAGAGGGGCACCCTGCCCCACGTCACTGCCAGGCCCTGCCTGCTGCCGGGCTGCCGCTCCGGGGCCTCCAGCGGCCACCACTGCTTGAGCTTCCAAGGAGAGTCCGTTCCCCAGCTTCCTTCGGGATGCGGCCCCTGCTTTCCTTGGGATGTGGCCTTCAGTTTCCTTGGGATGTGAGGATCTCCTTGGGCATCTCTTGGGGCAAATCCTTGGGAAACAACTTGGGAATCTCCTGGGGCATCTCCTGGGGCAAATCCTTGGGAAACAACTTGGGAATCTCCTTGGGCATCTCCTGGGGCAAATCCTTGGGAAACAACTTGGGCATCTCCTGGGGCAAATCCTTGGGAAACAACTTGGGCATCTCCTGGGGCATCTCCTGGGGCAAATCCTTGGGAAACAACTTGGGCATCTCCTGGGGCATCTCCTGGGGCAAATCCTTGGGAAACAACTTGGGAATCTCCTTGGGCATCTCCTGGGGCAAATCCTTGGGAAACAACTTGGGCATCTCCTGGGGCATCTCCTGGGGCATCTCCTGGGGCAAATCCTTGGGAAACAACTTGGGAATCTCCTTGGGCATCTCCTGGGGCAAATCCTTGGGAAACAACTTGGGCATCTCCTTGGGCATCTCCTGGGGCAAATCCTTGGGAAACAACTTGGGCATCTCCTGGGGCATCTCCTGGGGCAAATCCTTGGGAAACAACTTGGGCATCTCCTTGGGCATCTCCTGGGGCAAATCCTTGGGAAACAACTTGGGCATCTCCTGGGGCATCTCCTGGGGCAAATCCTTGGGAAACAACTTGGGCATCTCCTGGGGCATCTCCTTGGGCATCTCCTGGGGCAAATCCTTGGGAAACAACTTGGGCATCTCCTGGGGCATCTCCTGGGGCATCTCCTGGGGCAAATCCTTGGGAAACAACTTGGGCATCTCCTGGGGCATCTCCTGGGGCAAATCCTTGGGAAACAACTTGGGCATCTCCTGGGGCATCTCCTGGGGCAAATCCTTGGGAAACAACTTGGGCATCTCCTGGGGCAAATCCTTGGGAAACAACTTGGGAATCTCCTGGGGCATCTCCTGGGGCAAATCCTTGGGAAACAACTTGGGCATCTCCTGGGGCATCTCCTTGGGCATCTCCTGGGGCAAATCCTTGGGAAACAACTTGGGCATCTCCTGGGGCAAATCCTTGGGAAACAACTTGGGCATCTCCTGGGGCATCTCCTGGGGCAAATCCTTGGGAAACAACTTGGGCATCTCCTGGGGCATCTCCTGGGGCAAATCCTTGGGAAACAACTTGGGAATCTCCTTGGGCATCTCCTGGGGCAAATCCTTGGGAAACAACTTGGGCATCTCCTGGGGCATCTCCTGGGGCAAATCCTTGGGAAACAACTTGGGAATCTCCTTGGGCATCTCCTGGGGCAAATCCTTGGGAAACAACTTGGGCATCTCCTGGGGCATCTCCTGGGGCAAATCCTTGGGAAACAACTTGGGCATCTCCTTGGGCATCTCCTGGGGCAAATCCTTGGGAAACAACTTGGGCATCTCCTGGGGCATCTCCTGGGGCAAATCCTTGGGAAACAACTTGGGCATCTCCTTGGGCATCTCCTGGGGCAAATCCTTGGGAAACAACTTGGGCATCTCCTGGGGCATCTCCTGGGGCAAATCCTTGGGAAACAACTTGGGCATCTCCTGGGGCATCTCCTTGGGCATCTCCTGGGGCAAATCCTTGGGAAACAACTTGGGCATCTCCTGGGGCATCTCCTGGGGCATCTCCTGGGGCAAATCCTTGGGAAACAACTTGGGCATCTCCTTGGGCATCTCCTGGGGCAAATCCTTGGGAAACAACTTGGGCATCTCCTGGGGCATCTCCTGGGGCAAATCCTTGGGAAACAACTTGGGCATCTCCTGGGGCAAATCCTTGGGAAACAACTTGGGCATCTCCTGGGGCATCTCCTGGGGCAAATCCTTGGGAAACAACTTGGGCATCTCCTGGGGCATCTCCTTGGGCATCTCCTGGGGCAAATCCTTGGGAAACAACTTGGGCATCTCCTGGGGCATCTCCTGGGGCATCTCCTGGGGCAAATCCTTGGGAAACAACTTGGGCATCTCCTTGGGCATCTCCTGGGGCAAATCCTTGGGAAACAACTTGGGCATCTCCTGGGGCATCTCCTGGGGCATCTCCTGGGGCAAATCCTTGGGAAACAACTTGGGCATCTCCTGGGGCAAATCCTTGGGAAACAACTTGGGCATCTCCTGGGGCATCTCCTGGGGCAAATCCTTGGGAAACAACTTGGGCATCTCCTTGGGCATCTCCTGGGGCAAATCCTTGGGAAACAACTTGGGCATCTCCTGGGGCATCTCCTGGGGCATCTCCTGGGGCAAATCCTTGGGAAACAACTTGGGCATCTCCTGGGGCAAATCCTTGGGAAACAACTTGGGCATCTCCTGGGGCATCTCCTGGGGCAAATCCTTGGGAAACAACTTGGGAATCTCCTGGGGCAAATCCTTGGGAAACAACTTGGGCATCTCCTGGGGCATCTCCTGGGGCAAATCCTGGGGCAAATCCTTGGGAAACAACTTGGGCATCTCCTGGGGCAAATCCTTGGGAAACAACTTGGGCATCTCCTGGGGCATCTCCTGGGGCAAATCCTTGGGAAACAATTTGGGAATCTCCTTGGGAATTTCCTTGGGCATCTCCTTGGGCATCTCCTCAGCAAGGGGGCTGCAGCGTTAACCCTTGCGGGTCCGTTTGCCCCCACCTCTGAAGGCAGGTGGATTTGGGGGCGTCAGCCCCCCATGTTTGAGGCTCCCTAAGGGCACCCAAGGCGAGATGGGACAGAGTAGGGGGGCAGCGGGGTGAGCCCCCCCCCCAACACCCCCCACCCCCAGCATCCCTCGCTCGGGATTCTCCAGTGTCTAATAGCGGGGTTGAGCTCCCATGGGGCGGGGGGGGGGGGGGGGGGCACGGGGGTGGGCACCGGCCTCCGGGGTGGGGTCGGGGGGGTGTCGGGGTTTTGGGGAGGGGGGGGGGGGCGAACCGGAGGCGGGGGCCGCTAGAGGGCCCTGGCTGGTGCTGGAGGAGGAGGAGGAGGAGGAGGAGGAGGAGGAGGAGGGCGGCCGCGGCTTCACTGTATCCGGGTCACACGGGGAGCCGCCTCCACCGGGACCGGTGCTCGGCGAGGAGCCCCGGGGAGCCGGGCTGAGCCCCCCGCCCCCGCCGCAGGTAACGGGGGGGGGTCCCCACCCCGCCCCCGCCCCGGGCTGCTCGCTGGCTGCACCCCCCCCCCCCGCGCTGGGTGCCCCAAATTCTGCAGGGGGGGAAGGGGGGGGTGTCCCGGGGTGGGGGGGGGGGGGGGGGAGATGGGGGTGCAGCGGTGGGTGGTCACGGGCACCCCAAAAAGTGGGAGTGCAGCCGCTGGGTACCGTGAGGAGTGGGGCGAGCATTGCCCTGGGCGCCCCAAAAAGTGGGGGTGCAGCCCCTGGGCACCCCAAAGAGCAGGCACGGTCCCCAGGCACCCCAAAGAGTGGGGGAGCAGCCCCTGGGCACCCCAAAAAACCCAGGGGTGCATCCCCTGGGCACCCCAAAGAGTGGGTGAGCAGCCCCTGGGCACCCCAAAAAGAAGCAGGGGTGCATCCCCTGGGCACCCCAAAGGGTGGGTGAGCAGCCCCTGGGCACCCCAAAAAGAAGCAGGGGTGCATCCCCTGGGCACCCCAAAGGGTGGGTGAGCAGCCCCTGGGCACCCCAAAAAGAAGCAGGGGTGCATCCCCTGGGCACCCCAAAGAGTGGGTGAGCAGCCCCTGGGCACCCCAAAAAGAAGCAGGGGTGCATCCCCTGGGCACCCCAAAGAGCGGGTGGGCAGCTGCTGGGGACCCCGAAAAGCAGGGGAGCACCCCCCCCTGGGCACCCCAAAGAGTGGGGGTGCAGCCCCTGGGCACCTGGAAGAACAGGGTAAGCACCCTCCCCCCCCCGGGCACCCCAAAAAGCAGATGGGCATCCCCTGGGTACCCCAAAGAGCAGGGGGCATCCCCTGGGTACCCCAAAGAGTGGGTGAGCTCCCCCTAGGCACCCCAAAACCCAGGGTGCAGCCCCTGCGTACCCCAAAGAGTGGGTGAGCACCTGCTGGGCACCCCAAAAACCGGGGTGCATCCCCTGCACACCCCAAAGAGTGGGTGAGCACCCACTAGGCACCCCAAAAAATGGGGTGCATCCCCTGGGTACCCCAAAGAGTGGATGAACACCCCCTAAGCACCCCAAAAACCGGGGTGCATCCCCTGGGCGCCCCAAAGAGTGGGTGAGCTCCCGCTAGGCACCCCAAAAAAATGGGGTGCATCCCCTGGGCACCCCAAAGACTGGATGAACACCCACTGGGCACCCCAAAAACCGGGGTGCATCCCCTAGGTACCCCAAAGAGTGGGTGAGCACCCACTAGGCACCCCAAAACCCAGGGTGTATCCCCTAGGTACCCCAAAGAGTGGGTGAGCACCCACTAGGCACCCCAAAACCAGGGGTGCATCCCTTAGGTACCCCAAAGAGTGGGTAAGCACCCCCTAGGCACCCCAAAACCAGGGGTGCATCCCCTGGGCACCCCAAAGAGTGGGTGAGCACCCCCTAGGCACCCCAAAACCCAGGGTGCATCCCTTAGGTACCCCAAAGAGTGTGTGAGCACCCCCTAGGCACCCCAAAACCAGGGGTGCATCCCCTGGGCACCCCAAAAAGCAGGCACACTTTAGCACAGGGCACCCAGCTCCGGACACCCGGGGCTTGAGGGTGCACAGGCCTGGAAAATTTGGGGGGCTGAGGGGGGGGATACACGCAGACCCCCCCCCCCCCAGCCCCTCTGTAGAGAAAGTGGGGGGCTCTTGGGGTGCTAACAGGGATGGGGGGGGGGTCTCTTGCTGTTGCAGGGGCCGGACTTTTGGTTGCGGGGTGACGCCACCCACCTGGGACCCCCCTCCCCTCCCTCCCAGGACCCCCCACCCCTGTACCCCATTTTTGGGGGTCACCATGCAGGAGAACTACGAGAACGTGATTTCCTTGGGTAAGGGGCACGGAGGGACCCCGGGATGTCCCAATTTGGGGGGGGTGGGGGGGTCATTAGCGCCGTTGTCACCCCATGTGTAGGTTGGGGGGGGGGGGGGGGGGACACCCCCACCCACCCCATGGCCCACTGCCACAAATTTGGGGGGGGCCATGAGCATCCCATGGACTCAGGGTGGGGTTTGGGGGGGGGGGGGGGCGGGTACCCCGCGCTGCCTCAGTTTCCCTTGCCACGATGGGTTGGCGCTAGCAGCAGGGTGGGCTTTTTGCCTAAATACGGAGCGTTTCACCCCAAAACAGAGGGGTCTGTCGCTGGGGGGGGGGGGGTGGGGGTGGAAATTGGGGTGCTGGAGCCCACCCCCCCGCCTGAGGACCACCCTTCTTCCCGGCAGCGGAGGAGATCGCCATCAGTTGGCCGCGCATCACCGCCTTCGCCGAGTCCCACCGCCGGCGGGGGCTGGTGTCGGGTAAGTGCTGGGGTTTGGGGGGGCCCCCCCCCCAAATTTGGGTGAATTCCTTAGATTTTGGGGGGATCCCTCGACTCTGGGTGAATCCCGTCGGCTTTGGGGACCCTCCCCCCCAAATTTGGGTGAATTCCTGAGGTTTTGGGGGACCCCCAACAAATTTGGGTGAATTCCTTAGGATTTTGGGGGACACCCCCCCCAAATTTGGGTGAATGCCTTAGGATTTGGGGGAACCCCTCGACTCTGGGTGAATCCTGTAGGATTTGGGGACCCCCCCCCCAAATTTGGGTGAGCCCCTTAGGAAGTTTGGGGACCCCCCCCAAATTTGGGTGAATTCCTTAGATTTTGGGGGGATCCCTCAACTCTGGGTGAATCCCGTCAGCTTTGGGGACCCTCCCCCCCAAATTTGGGTGAATTCCTGAGGTTTTGGGGGACCCCCAACAAATTTGGGTGAATTCCTTAGGATTTTGGGGGACACCCCCCCCAAATTTGGGTGAATGCCTTAGGATTTGGGGGAACCCCTTGACTCTGGGTGAATCCTGTAGGATTTGGGGACCCCCCCCCAAATTTGGGTGAGCCCCTTAGGAAGTTTGGGGACCCCCCCCAAATTTTGGTGAATTCCTTAGATTTTGGGGGGATCCCTCGACTCTGGGTGAATCCCGTCAGCTTTGGGGACCCTCCCCCCCAAATTTGGGTGAATTCCTGAGGTTTTGGGGGACCCCCAACAAATTTGGGTGAATTCCTTAGGATTTTGGGGGACACCCCCCCCCCCAAATTTGGGGTGAATGCCTTAGGATTTGGGGGAACCCCTCGACTCTGGGTGAATCCTGTAGGATTTGGGGACCCCCCCCCAAATTTGGGTGAGCCCCTTAGGAAGTTTGGGGACCCCCCCCAAATTTTGGTGAATTCCTTAGATTTTGGGGGGATCCCTCGACTCTGGGTGAATCCCGTCGGCTTTGGGGACCCTCCCCCCCAAATTTGGGTGAATTCCTGAGGTTTTGGGGGACCCCCAACAAATTTGGGTGAATTCCTTAGGATTTTGGGGGACACCCCCCCCCCCAAATTTGGGTGAATGCCTTAGGATTTGGGGGAACCCCTTGACTCTGGGTGAATCCTGTAGGATTTGGGGACCCCCCCCCCAAATTTGGGTGAGCCCCTTAGGAAGTTTGGGGACCCCCCCCCAAATTTTGGTGAATTCCTTAGATTTTGGGGGGATCCCTCGACTCTGGGTGAATCCCGTCAGCTTTGGGGACCCTCCCCCCCAAATTTGGGTGAATTCCTGAGGTTTTGGGGGACCCCCAACAAATTTGGGTGAATTCCTTAGGATTTTGGGGGACACCCCCCCCCCAAATTTGGGTGAATGCCTTAGGATTTGGGGGAACCCCTCGACTCTGGGTGAATCCCGTAGGATTTGGGGGACCCCCCCCCCAAATTTGGGTGAACCCCTTAGGAAGTTTGGGGACCCCCCCCAAATTTGGGTGAATTCCTTAGGATTTTGGGGGACCCCCCCCAAATTTGGGTGAATTCCTGAGGTTTTGGGGGAACGCCCAAATTTGGGTGAACACCTTAGGAAGTTTGGGCACCCCCCCCAAATTTGGGTGAATTCCTGAGGTTTTGGGGAACGCCCAAATTTGGATGAACCCCCTAGGAAATTTGGGCACCCCCCCCAAAATTGGGTGAATCCCTAAGGTTTTTGGGGACACCCCCCCCCCCCCCAATTTGGGTGAATTCCTGAGGTTTTGGGGGAACGTCCAAATTTGGGTGAACCCCTTAGGAAGTTTGGGGATGCCCCCCAAATTTGGGTGAATTCCTTAGGATTTTGGGGGATTCCCCCCCAAATTTGGATGAACCCCTTAGGAATTTTGGGCACCCCCCCCAAATTTGGGTGAATCCCTTAGGTTTTGGGGACCCCCCCCAAATTTGGGTGAACCCCTTAGGAATTTTGGGCACCCCCACATTCGGGTGAATCCCTAAGGTTTTGGGGGACCCCCTCAAAATTGAGTGAACCCCTTAGGATTTTTGTGGACCCCCCCCAAATTTGGGTGAATTCCTTCGGTTCTTGGGGACAACCCCCAAATTTGGGTGAATTCCTTGGGTTTTAGGGAACCCCCAAATTTGGGTGAACCTCTTAGGCTTTTTGTGGACCCCCCAAAATTCAGGTGAATCACTTAGGTTACTGTGAAGCCCCCCAAATTTGGGTGAATTCCTTCGGTTCTTGGGGGCCTCCCAAATTTGGGTGAATCCCTTCAATTCTTGGGCACCCCCCCCCAAATTTGGGTGAATTCCTTAGGTTTTAGGGAACCCCCAAATTTGGGTGAATCCCTTAGGTTCTTGGGGACCCCCCCAAATTTGGGTGAATTCCTTAGGTTTTAGGGAACCCCCAAATTTGGGTGAATCCCTTAGGTTCTTGGGGACCCCCCCAAATTTGGGTGAATTCCTTAGGTTTTAAGGAACCCCCAAATTTGGGTGAATCCCTTAGGTTCTTGGGGACCCCCCCCAAATTTGGGTGAATTCCTTAGGTTTTAGGGAACCCGCAAATTTGGGTGAAATCCTTCGGTTCTTGGGGACCCCCCAAATTTGGGTGAACCTTAGGCTTTTTGTGGACCCCCCCAAATTTGGGTGAAATCCTTCGGTTCTAGGGGACCCCCCAAATTTGGGTGAATTCCTTAGGTTTTAGGGAACCCCCAAATTTGGGTGAAATCCTTCGGTTCTTGGGGACCCCCCCAAATTTGGGTGAATTCCTTAGGTTTTAGGGAACCCCCAAATTTGGGTGAAATCCTTCGGTTCTTGGGGACCCCCCAAATTTGGGTGAACCTCTTAGGCTTTTTGTGGACCCCCCCAAATTTGGGTGAAATCCTTCGGTTCTAGGGGACCCCCCAAATTTGGGTGAATTCCTTAGGTTTTAGGGAACCCCCAAATTTGGGTGAATCCCTTAGGTTCTTGGGGACCCCCCCAAATTTGGGTGAATTCCTTAGGTTTTAGGGAACCCGCAAATTTGGGTGAAATCCTTCGGTTCTAGGGGACCCCCCAAATTTGGGTGAACCTCTTAGGCTTTTTGTGGACCCCCCCAAATTTGGGTGAATCCCTTAGGTTCTTGGGGACCCCCCCAAATTTGGGTGAATTCCTTAGGTTTTAGGGAACCCGCAAATTTGGGTGAAATCCTTCGGTTCTAGGGGACCCCCCAAATTTGGGTGAACCTCTTAGGCTTTTTGTGGACCCCCCCAAATTTGGGTGAAATCCTTCGGTTCTTGGGGACCCCCCAAATTTGGGTGAACCTCTTAGGCTTTTTGTGGACCCCCCCAAATTTGGGTGAAATCCTTCGGTTCTAGGGGACCCCCCAAATTTGGGTGAATTCCTTAGGTTTTAGGGAACCCCCAAATTTGGGTGAAATCCTTCGGTTCTTGGGGACCCCCCAAAGTTGGGTGAATTCCTTAGGTTTTAGGGAACCTGCAAATTTGGGTGAAATCCTTCGGTTCTAGGGGACCCCCCAAATTTGGGTGAATTCCTTAGGTTTTAGGGAACCCCCAAATTTGGGTGAATCCCTTAGGTTCTTGGGGACCCCCCCAAATTTGGGGTGAATTCCTTAGGTTTTAGGGAACCCCCAAATTTGGGTGAAAACCTTCGGTTCTTGGGGACCCTCCAAATTTGGGTGAACCTCTTAGGCTTTTTGTGGACCCCCCCAAATTTGGGTGAAATCCTTCGGTTCTTGGGGACCCCCCCCAAATTTGGGTGAATTCCTCGGGTTTTGGGGGGGGGGGGTCTAACGGTGGTTTTTTTTCCAGGCGTGGAAGCCGAGGGGGAACAGGGTCAACCGGAGCCCACCCAGATCCAACCCTCGGCGGGGGCCGGCTCCAGCGATGGGGGGGTGAACCCCGATTTACGCCGCCAGCTGGGCCTGATCCTGCAGACGGCCGGCAGGAGCCAGGTGGAGAAGATGCTGCGGGAGCTGGTGCGGGAGCAGGGGCAGGGGGGGAAGCGCCGGACCCGCAAGAAAACACCCAAGGACGGAGGTGAATTTTGGCCGGGGGTGGGGGCCGAGCCTCTCAAGACTCCCCCTAAGACCCTCCCCAAGACCCCCCCCCCCATCATTTTGGGAACATCCCACAGGAAATGGGGTGGGTTTTGGGGTTCGGTGCTTTGGGGGTTGGTTTTTCGTGGAATTCTGGAATGCTTTGGGTTGGAAGGGACCTTTGGCGGCCGTCTACGCCATGAGCATGGCCATCAACTGGAGCGGGTTGCTCAAAGCCAACCGGGCCTTGAAGACGTCCAGGGATGGGGCATCTCCAACCTCTTTGGGCGACCTCTTCCAGCACCTCACCACCCTCGGCGTTAAAAAAAAATGTCTTCCTTAGATCTCTTTGAGCTTAAAACCGGTCGCCCCCTCGTCCTAGCGCTACGGGGTGGGTGGCCACCATGAAGGGCCACCATGAGGTCCCCCTGGAGCCGGCTTGTCCCCAGGCTGCCCGACCCCAACTCTCGCAGCCCGTCCTCGCAGCGGGGCTGTCCCAGCCCTCGCATCACCTTCGCGGCCTCCTCCGGACCCGCTCCGCGTCCTCCTTGTCCTGGGGACGCAGTGCCCCGGGGCGGGGGGCTCACCGGAGCGGAGCGTCGCCTCCCTCAACTGGCCACGCCGCTTCCGATGCGGCCCAGGAGACGGTCGGCTCGCCGGGCTGCGAGCGCGCACGGCTGCCCCACGGCCAGCTTTTCGTCCGCCGAGTCCTCCTCCGCTCTCCAGCCCCCAGCCTGTGTCCATGTTTGCCCCGACCCAGGCGCAGGACCTTGCACTTGGCCTGGTTGAACCTCAGGAGGTTCACCTGAGCCCACCTCTCCAGCCTGTCCAGGTCCCTCTGGGTCGTTCCCTTCCCTCTCGGGTATCAACCACCCCACTCAGCTCGGGGTCATCTCCAAATTTGCTGAGGGTGCCCTCAATGCCACCGTCTACGTGGTTGAGGAAGGCGTGGAACCGCGCTGGTCCCAGTATGGACACCGCTCCTCACTGGGCTCCATCCGACGTGGAACTGTTGACCACAACTCTCTGGATGCCACCATCCAACCAATTTCTGAGCCACCAACGGTCCATGCATCAACTCCACCTCTTGCCAACTTAGGGAGAAGGATGGTGCGGGGCGCCACGTCAAAGGTCTTCCAGCAGTCCCAGCTAGATGACGTTTTCCACGTTGGGGGGCTTAAAATTAATTTGGGGGGGGGGGGGTGGTGTTATGCCGGGAGGGGCTCATGTTTTTCTCACCGTGGTGCAGGCACCGGCGCTGGGAGCGGGACCGAGGAGGATTTGGCACCGCGGGACGGCGAGGAGATGGCGCTGGAGGATGCCGATCAGCACCAAAGCCAGGGGCAGGCGGGTGAACCCCCCGTCGCTGGTAAAGGGAACGGGGGCAAGAAGGGCAGCGCGGCATCGCCGGCGTCCCGGGGCGGTTGTGCTGAATGCGGGATGCGGAACCGGTCGCAGAGTCCGGTAAAGCCGCGGCGATGCTCGGAGTGCGGGGCGGCGCTGTCGGCAATCGGCCCGGCAGCCGGAACGCGGTGGGGAGAAGCCGCACCGGTGCGGTGACTGCGGCAAAGGCTTCAGCCGAGGGTCGAACCTTGCCCAGCACCGGCGTATCCACACCGGCGAACGGCCTCACCGTTGCAGCGACTGCGGCAAAGGCTTCATCCAACGCTCCGACCTGGAGCGGCACCGGCGGGTGCACACCGGCGAACGGCCGTACCCTTGCAGCGACTGCGGCAAACGCTTCAGCGTCAGCTCCCACCTCGACCGGCATCGCCGTACCCACGCCGGTGGACCCGGTCCACCCGCCCAGCCCCGCACCCGTCCTCGACCGCCTGCGCCGGAGGGGCTCACCGGCTCCTCACCGTTGCCCGGACTGCGGTAAGAGCTTCGCCCAACGCTCCGCCTTGGCCAAACACCGTAAGACCCACAGCGGTGAACGGCCTCAACCGCTGCGGCGATTGCGGTAAGAGCTTCAGCCGAGGCTCCAACCTCACCCAACACCGGCGCATCCACACCGGCGAGCGCCCGTTTGCTTGCGGCGATTGCGGCAAAGGTTTCATCCAACGCTCCGACCTGGAACGGCATCAACGGGTACACACCGGTGAGCGACCCTATACCTGTGCCGAATGCGGTAAGAGCTTCAGCGTCAGCTCCCACCTCGACCGGCACCAGAAGATCCACGCAGCCGAACGGGCATCCTACCGTTGCCCCGAACATCTAGCCGGCTTCTTGGCCGCTCACCGTCATGGTCGCCTCTTCCAATGCGCCCAATGCGGGCGATGTTTTGGTCAAGGCGCCGCCTTGCTCAAGCATCAACGTGCCCACAGTGCCGGGGGAACCGTGGGGCAGCCCCCCAAGTGCCCGGATTGCGGGAAGAACCGGGGTGGCACGGTGGGGTTACGTCCCCGCGGTCAGCAATGTATGGATTGCGGGAGGGAATCGGATACCGGCGACGGCGAGGTGGCGCCGGTGGCACCGCCGGAGAAACCCTATAAGTGTGGGGAATGCGGGAAGGGTTTTGGGCAACGTTCGGCACTGGTTAAACACCGGCGTATCCATACCGGAGAGAAACCCTACACCTGCGGGGATTGCGGGAAGGGGTTTCATCCAGAAGTCGGACCTGACATCCACCGCCGGATGCACACCGGGGAGAAACCTTACCGCTGCGGCGAGTGTGGTAAATGCTTCAGCGTCTCCTCCAACCTCATCACCCACCAACGCACCCACCTCGGCGAGAAGCCCTACCAGTGCCCCGAGTGCGGCAAGAGCTTCATCCAACGCTCCGAGCTCACCATCCACCAGCGCGTCCACACCGGCGAGAAGCCCTACAAGTGTCCCGAGTGCGGCAAGTGCTTCAGCCGTAGCTCCCACCTCAACCGCCACCAACGCACCCACGCCGGGGACAAGCCCAAAGCCGCCCGCCGCCGCCGCCGCCGGCAGCCCCCTGCCGCCCTCCGGCGCCTTCACCGGCGCCGCCTTCTCCCCGCCGTTGGGCGGCTCGGCAGCCCCCATCCCCTCGCTGCCCTCCTTCCCTGCCTCCCCCTCGCCCCTGCCCATCCCTTCGCTCTCCAGCCCCGCCCTGGACCTGCCCTGGGCCCTGTCCTTCCCCGCCCGCGCCTTCCCCCACCCGTCCTTCCCCTCGGCCCCCCGCCTCGGGGGCCCAGACCTCCTCCCTCATCAACTGAGCGGGGCCCGGCCCCGGCCGTGGCTCCAGCCCTCCCCCGCCTCCCAGCCGCTCGCCCCAACGCCCAACTGGCGTTGGCCTCCACGACCCGTCGCTGGGGTGGGATTTATTCCCGCCCAGAGCCCTTCGGCCGTTGTGGCTAATTAAGGCTGTCTCTAATTAGGGGATGGGAAAGTGCCCTTCGCTGCGCGGCTCCGTCCTCCTCCCGCCCTCCCCAGCCGCTCGCTCGGCGCCCAACCGGCGTTGGCCTCAAAGCTCCGGCGTTGGGGGACGCGTTCCCAGCTGGAGCCGTTCGGCCGCTGTGGCTAACGAAGGCTGCCTCTAATTGGGGATGAGGGAGCTCCTCCGGCCTTCCCCCGGCTCCATCCCTCCCCCGGCTCCATCCCTCCCCCGCCTCCCCAGCCGCTCGCCCAACACCCAACTGGCGTTGGCCTCCCACAACCCATCGCTGGGGTGGGATTTGTTCCCGCCCAGAGCCCTTCGGCCGTTGTGGCTAATTAAGGCTGTCTCTAATTAGGGGATGGGAAAGTGCCCTTCGCTGTGCGGCTCCGTCCTTCCCCCTCCTGCCACCCTCCCCAGCCGCTCGCCCGACGCCCAACCGGCGTTGGCCTCAAAGCCCCGGCGTTGGGAGGTTGGCTTGTTCCACCCGGCGCTGTTCGTCCTTCCCGGCCAATTAATGGTCTCATTAATTGCGGGGGGATGAGGAGTCCCGCCAAGCCCCGGCTCCGCCCTTCTCCCACCCTCCCCAGCCGCTCGCTCGACGCCCAACCGGCGTTGGCCTCAAAGCCCCGGCGTTGGGAGGTCGGGCTTGTTCCCACCCGGCGCTGTTCGTCCTTCATGGCTAATTAATGGTCTCATTAATTGCGGGGGGGATGAGGAGTCCCGCCAAGCCCCAGCTCCGCCCTTCTCCTGCCCTCCCCAGCCGCTCGCTCGACGCCCAACTGGAGCTGACCTCAAAGCCACATCATTGCGGGGGGGCTTGCTCCCACCCAGAGCCATTCAGCCTTGGTGGCTAATTAATGAACTAATTAGGGGATGGGGGGACACCCCCTCCTTATATTTTTAACCAAATTCCCACCTTTTCACAGCAGGAAGATGCAGCCCTTCCCCAGGCCACTGCCACCACGGCGGAGGGCGGGGAACAGCGCCCACCGCCACCCCTCCGATTTTTGGGGCAGAGGGAAGCAAATCAGATCGGTTCCCCACCTAATTAGGGTGATTTTTAACGGACTTTTCCCACCCCTTCCTCCTCCCCATGTTTTAAAGCACCGGGTGCAACCCCAAAATTTACCAAATTTTGTCCTAGGTGGGAACCGGTGAAAACCAAAGCAGAAAAGTTTTGGGGGAGGAGCGGCGTGCGTCCCCGTTTTCTGCTGGGTTTCGCTTTTTCGGGGGCAGATTATTTGGGGGGGAGGGGGGGGGGGGGGCGGGCAGGGGGGTCCCGTTTGGGATGGACAGGCAGTATTTCTCTTTTGAGTTTGGTTTTTGGTTTTTTTACTGCTGTCACGTGTCTCGTTTGTGGTTTTTCGGCACAGCCGGGCAGCGATGATGCTCCCCAAGTGCCATTATGGGGTGGGGGGGAAAAAAAAAAAAAAACCAAAAACCCCAAACCAAAACACATTCTGGTTAGCGGCGTTGCCGAGCGCGTTTTTCGGAGGAAAGACTTTATCATCCCACACGGAGCAAAGTCAACCGTGGGGTTCGCTCGGGTTCCCCCCGAAACGGGAGCAAAATTGAGCTGTTTTCAGCTTTTTTTAAATAAATAGGTTGGTTTTTTGTTTGGTTTTTTTTTTTTTAATTACTTTTGTGACTTTGTATTCCAGCGTCGCCTACGAGTCGGTTCAATAAACAAGAGCCGGGCGCCGGCGTGCATCCTGCCGCCGACTCACAACGAAAAGTGGTGCTTTTCTGCCTAAATCGGGGTTTTCCTTAATTCCCCGGCATCGCCGACACCCTCGAAATGGCGGGTGCGGCACGTCCACCCCCCCCCCCCACCCCAGCCTAGAAATTGGGGCAGAAAATATCGAAAAATCTTATTTTCTCACGTGTTAAAGGAGAAGGAAGCGCTTCTTGCCTGTTTGCTTCGAGGGCGAGAGCCCCCCGCATCGCAGCGGGGCTTGGGGGGGGTTTCAGGGGCTCCCCCGGGGCCGCGGCCACGCGACGCTCGAATGAAAAGGCAGCAGCAAGTCACATTAAATAACAGGAATTATTAAATACCCCCAAATCACGTTAAATAGCCCCCAATTAAATAAACTCATATAAGGTTTTGTTAAATAACGGTGAAATAAATACAATAAATACCCGCGGTGAGGGATGATGAGGCGAGCAGCCCCCGAGGTTGGACGAGGGGCACCCATGGGTGCTAGAGCAGCCCCGAAGGTGAGGTAGGGGTGCCCGTGGGTGCCGAATGCCTCTCAAAGTGCATCCCCGAGGGGCACCCACGGGCGTTGGGTGCCGTCACAGCCCAAGCCCAGGCCGGCGGGCCCCACAGTGTCCCTGGGGTGCTGGGTGCCACCCTGCAGCCACTACAACAGGCGCAGCTACCAGTCCAGCGCGTTGGTCGCAGCCCTGAGGCCACAACGATGGGCGCAGCGGGGTGGCTGGGCGCTCCCCCGAGGCCGAGGTGAGAGTTTCGGGTGCCGCCCAAAGTGGGCGAGGGTCCCAGGCGCCCTTCAGCGGGCGCTGCCTCCGGCCGCGCAGCTAGCTGTGGGGCCGCAGGGCAGATGACAGCAGCAGCCGGGGGCAGGAGGCACCCACGGGTGCCGCCGGTGTCCCCGCCAGCGTCCCGTTCGGCGCCCAGGCGGTTCCCCCGGCAGCTCCGAGCAGCGTGCCGTGCAGGGGCGAGGACGTCGCGGCAGGCGTCGCGGGCGGCGTCGCCACCTCGGGCGTCGCGTCCCCGGGCGCGGTGTACACCTGGGCGCTCACCACGGCCAAGAGCAGCACCAGGAGCCGCTTCGCCGCGCTCGGCTCCTCTGTGGGGGGCGGCCGCCGCACCTGGGGGGGCAACAAAGCGGGGTAAGAACTGACCTGCCTGGGGAAAATAACCCCCAGGGGCAAATACCCCCTCCCTGGGGCAAGTAACTGCCCTCTGGGGGCAAATACCCCCTCCCTGGGGACAAATAACTGCCCTCTGAGGGCAAATACCCCCTCCCTGGGGCAAATAACTGCCCTCTGGGGGCAAATACCCCCTCCCTGGGGACAAATAACCCCTCCCTGGGGACAAATAACTGCCCTCTGAGGGCAAATACCCCCTCCCTGGGGGCAAATAACTGCCCTCTGAGGGCAAATACCCCCTCCCTGGGGCAAATAACTGCCCTCTGAGGGCAAATACCCCCCTCCCTGGGGCAAATAACTGCTCTCTGAGGGCAAATACCCCCTCCCTGGGGCAAATAACTGCCCTCTGGGGGCAAATACCCCCTCCCTGGGGCAAATAAACTGCCCTCTGGGGGCAAATACCCCCTCCCTGGGGCAAATAACTGCCCTCTGAGGGCAAATACCCGCTCCCTGGGGCAAATAACTGCCCTCTGGGGGCAAATACCCCCCTCCCTGGGGCAAATAACTGCCCTCTGAGGGCAAATACCCCGCTCCCTGGGGCAAATAACTGCCCTCTGGGGGCAAATACCCCCTCCCTGGGGCAAATAACTGCCCTCTGAGGGCAAATACCCGCTCCCTGGGGCAAATAACTGCCCTCTGGGGGCAAATACCCTCTCCCTGGGGCAAATACCCCCTCCCTGGGGGCAAATAACTCCCCCCCGGATGAGGCTTAGAGAACCCACCCAAGGGCAACCCCCGCCCCCCCCGACCTTGCTTAGCTTCCAGAAGGGTAACTGGGTAAATGCCCCCCCTCGGGGGCAAGTAACCCCCCCCCCGGGGGCAAGTAACCCCCTCTGGGGGGCAAATAACTCCCCTCTGGGGGGTAAATACCCCCTCCCTGGGGTAAATCCTGCCCCGGGGGGGGGAGATTCCCCCCGGGTCCCTGCCCCGGCCGCCCGGGTTCCCCGCAGGCATCAGGTGTGGGTGACTCAGGCGCTGGGGTGGGAAGTGACTCACCCCCCCAACACGGCCGGGAAATGGGCCCCATCCTGCCCGCCCCGGGGGGCCGGGCCCGGGGGGAAGGGGCCTGGGACCGGGGGAAGGGGCCTGGGACCGGGGGAAGGGGCCCGGGACCGGGGGAAGGGGCCCAGGCAGCCCCCCGGGGAAGGGGCCCGGACCGGGGGAAGGGGCCGGGGAATGCCCCCCCCCCCCCCCCAACCGCACACCCGACGGGCGGCCCAGGCCTCCGGTACTCACAGCGGGCGGGGTAAAGAACGCGGCGGTGCCGGCGGGCGGGGCCTGGGGGGCCCGCTGGGCCCTGCCGGGGGCTCGAAGGTGAAGTGCCGGGGTGGGGAGGGGCTGAGCCCCCGGGGAAGCCCTCCGGGTGGCCCCAGCCCCGCCCGGGACACGTCGCTGTGGCCGCCGCCGCCGCCGCCATCGTCATCGTCATCTCGCAAAATGGCGGCGGCGCCGCCGGGCGCCGCTCTTATGGCGGCGGCGACGCTCCGCCCCCTGCGCCCGCGGGCCTCGCCCACCGGCGGCTTCCATTGGCTGCGCTCCGCGGAGGGGGGCGGGGCCTCGCGGGGATGCCCCACCCACCTGCGGGGGGGGGCTCCAGGGGGCTATAGGGGAGTATAGGGGGGTATGGGGGGCTATAGGGGTCTATAGGGGGCTATAGGGGGGTGTAGGGGGGGTATAGGGAGCGCTGCAGGGGTCTATAGGGGGCTATAGGGGGTATAGGGGGGCTATAGGGGGGTATAGGGACCACTGTAGGGATCTATAGGGGGGTATAGGGGGCTATAGGGGTCCATAGGGGGGCTATAGGGGGGTATAGGGGGGTATAGGGACCGCTGTAGGGGTCTATAGGGGGCTATAGGGGGGTATAGGGAGCGCTGTAGGGGTCCATAGGGGGGTCTATAGGGGGCTAGGAGGGTATAGGGAGTGCTGCAGAGGTCCATAGGGGTCTATAGGGGGCTAGGGGGGTATAGGGAGCACTGTAGGGGTCCATAGGGGGGCTATAGGGGGGTATAGGGGGGTATAGGGACCGCTGTAGGGGTCTATAGGGGGCTATAGGGGGGTATAGGGAGCGCTGTAGGGGGTCCATAGGGGGTCTATAGGGGGCTAGGAGGGTATAGGGAGTGCTGCAGAGGTCCATAGGGGTCTATAGGGGGCTAGGGGGGTATAGGGAGCACTGTAGGGGTCCATAGGGGGGCTATAGGGGCTAGGGGGGTATAGGGAGCGCTGCAGAGGTCCATAGGGTGCTAGGGGGGGTATAGAGAGCACTGCAGGGGTCCATAGGGGGCTATAGGGGGGCTAGGGGGGTATAGGGAGCGCTGCAGGGGTCCACAGGGGGCTATGGGGGGGTATAGGGAGCACTGCAGGGGTCCATAGGGGGCTATAGGGGGTCCACAGGGGGCTATAGGTGGTGTACGGGAGCCACAGGGTATATAATGGTCTACAGGGGGATTGGGGAGTGTTGGGGGCCGTATAGGGGCGACAGGGGGGCTATAGGGGCTATAGGGGGTGTATCGGGGACTACAGGGGTTGCACGGAGGGGTATAGGGGGCTACAGGGGTGCATGGGGTAATAGGGAGCTGTAGGCACCTATAGAGACCATATGAGGGGGGCTATAGGGGGTGTATTGGGCTATGGGGGTTGCATGGTGGGGTATGGGGGATATAGGGGGTGCATGGGGTGATGGCTGTAGGGAGGTATAGAGAGTGTATGTGGGGGGCTATAGGGGGTGTATCGGGGGCTACAGGGGTTGCACAGAGGGGTATGGGGGATATAGGGGGTGCACGGGGTGATAGGGAGCTGTAGGGGGGTACAGAGAGCCTATGAGGGGGGCTATAGGGGTTGCACGGAGGGGTATGGGGGCTATAGAGCATGTATAGGGGGCTATAGAGGATGTATGGGGTCTATATAAAGGGGTCTATATAAAGGGGTCTACATAAAGACCCTAAGGTCTTTAAGGGTCATCTATAGCATCTTTAAGGCTTGTATAGGGGCCATATAGGGGGTGTATGGGGGTCTAGAGGAGCCCCCAGAGGGGTACAGAGGCCGTACAGGGGGTTCGGGGGGATCTATAGGGGTCTATGGGGCTGCATAGGGATGTATAGGGGTGTATAGACGGGTATATGGGGAGTATAGCAGCCTATGGGGGTGTGTAAATGGTTGGGGGGGGAAGGAGGGGTCCAGGGGGTATAGTTTGGGGCTGTATGGGAGCATATAGGACTGTATGGGGAAATACTTGAATGTAAAGGGGTATATAGGGCTGGGGGGGCGGGTATGGCCGTGTAGGGGATAGATAAGGGGTTATGGCAGTGCCTAGGGGTGTATAGGGGGTGTATAGGGGGTATATAGGGGGTATACAGGGGGGGGGTGTATAGGGGGTATATAGGGGGTATACAGGGGTATATAGGGGGCATATAGGGGTATTAGGGGGTATATAGGGGGTATATAGGGGTATTAGGGGGTATACAGGTCTATATAGGGGTCATATAGGGGTATTAGGGGGTATATAGGGGGTATATGGGGGTATTAGGGGGTATACAGGGGCATATAGGGGGTATATAGGGGTATATGGGAAGGGGTATATAGGGATTATACAGGGGTATATAGGGGGTATACAGGGGGCATATAAGGGTATACAGGGGTATATAGGGGGTATATAGGGGGCATATAGGGGTATATAGGGGCATATAGGGGGCATATAGGGGTATATAGGGGCTGTTGGGGGGGGTGTATAGGATTGGGGGGGGGCCATAAAAGGGGTTGACTGTGCATTGACCTCCTGCCTAACCCCTCCAACACCCCCCCTCTACCCCCCCCCAAAGCCCCCCTTCCCCTATAGCCCCTATAGCTTCCTGCCCCCCCCCCCCCACACGTCTGTCACGCTACGGCTTTTCCCACGTTGCTCAACCGGAGCTGAGGCGCGCGAGGGCACCCGGGCCCCCCCCTTGGAGGGGGTGGGTGGGAGGGGACCCCCCCACACCCCCCCCCACCTGGAAAGGGGGGGTCCTATAGGGGAAGCCCCCCCCCCCCAAGATGTTTGGGTCCCCTTTGGGGGTGTCCGGATGCCCGGGTCCCCTATGGGGTGCAGGGTGGGGGGCTGGGCGGCTGCTCGGCCTCCTGGGTTCCTAAACCCTGAGTCATTGGGGGGGGGGGGGGGGGGGGGGGTGTTGCGTCATTCGCTCCTTTCCCACATCCGAAAGGGGGGGGGGGGGATGGGCAAAGAGAGGCATCCGGGGACCCCACTGAACGCCAGGACCCCCCCCCCCCCCCCCCCAAAAAGCACCCACCTCCCCCCTCTCCGGGGGACCCAGGCACCTGCACCCCCCCCCAAAGGGGAGCCGGGGGTCGGGGCGCCAGCGGGTGCCAACCCCTCCAGGACCCCCCCGCTCCGCTGAGCCGGGAAAATCCCGCAGGCCCCGGGGGACCACCCGGCCCCCCGACCCCCCGCACCCCCCCGCTGCCTCACGGGTGAGAGGCTGGGGTGGCCCCGGCCCACCGCACCCTGATGCCAGCCGGGGGGGCCCAGGGGGGGCGGGCACCCCCGGGGGGACACAGGCATTTGGGGACCCCAGGGGGACACAGGCGTTCAGGGACCCCAGGGTGAGCCAGGCATTTGGGGACCCCAGGGGTCCAAGCACCCCAGGGTGACCCAGGCATTTGGGCACCCAGGGGGGACACAGGGGGATGGGTGACACAGGGGGACACAGGCATTTGGGGACCCCAGGGGGGACCCGGGCATTTGGGCACCCCGGGGGGACACAGGCATTTGGGGACCCCAGGGGGGACCCAGGCATTTGGGCACCCCGGGGGGACACAGGGGGATGGGCACCCCGGGGGGACACAGGCATTTGGGGACCCCAGGGGGGACACAGGCATTTGGGCACCCCGGGGGGACACAGGCATTTGGGGACCCCAGGGATGCGCCAGGCATTTGGGCACCCCCGGGGGACCCAGGGGGCCGGGCACGCCGGGGGGGACCCAGGCATCCAGGGACCCCAGGGGTCCAAGCACCCCAGGAAGGACCCAGACATTTGGGCACCCCAGGGGGGAGGGGACCTAGGGGTCTGGGCACCCCAGGGGGGACCCAGGCATTCGGGGAACCCAGGAGGAGACCCAGGCTTTTGGGCACCCCACAGGTGACCCAGGCATTCGGGCACCCCAGGGTGACCCAGGCATTCAGGCACCACGGGGGGGACCCAGGGGTCCGAGCACCCCAGGAGGGAGCCCAAGCATTTGGGCACCCCGGGGTGACCCAGGCATTCGGGCACCCCAGGAGGGGACCCAGGGGTCCGGGCACCCCAGGGTGACCCAGCATTTGGGCACCCCAGGGCGACCCAGGCTTTTGGGCACCCCAGGGGGGATCCAAGCGTTCAGGGACCCCCAGGGTGACCCAGGCATTTGGGCACCCCAGCGAGGGGACCCAGGTGTTCGGGGACCCCGGGGTGACCCAGGCATTCAGGGACCCCAGGGTGACCCAGGGGTCCGAGCACCCAGGGTGACCCAGGCTTTTGGACACACCAGGAGGGGACTCAGGCTTTTGGGCACCCCAGGGGGTCCGGGCACCCCAGGGGGGACCCAAGCGTTCAGGGACCCCAGGGTGACCCAGGCTTTTGGGCACCCCAGGGGGGGACCCAGGTGTTCGGGGACCCCAGGGTGACCTAGGCATTTGGGCACCCCGGGGTGACCCAGGCATTCAGGGACCCCAGGGTGACCCAGGCATTCGGGCACCCCAGGGTGACCCAGGGGTCCAAGCACCCCAGGGTGACCCAGGTGTTCGGGCACCCCCCGGGGTGACCCAGGCTTTCGGACACACCAGGAGGCGACCCAGGCTTTTGGGCACCCCACAGGTGACCGAGGGTGTTTGGGCACCCCAGGAGCGGACCCAGGTGTTGGGGCACCCAGAGGGTCCCCCAGGCATTCGGGCACCCCAGGGGGGACCCAGGGGTCCAGGCACCCAAGAGTGACCCAGGGGTCCGAGCACCCCAGGGTGACCCAGGTGTTTGGACACCCCAGGGGGGACCTAGGCTTTCGGGCACCCCAGGGGGGACCCCAGGGGTCCAGGCACCCCAGGGTGACCCAGGGGTCCGAGCACACCCAGGGTGACCCAGGCATTCGGGGACCCCAGGGGGACCCATGTGTTTGGGCACCCCAGGGGGGACCCAGGGGTCCGAGCACCCAAGGGGGTGACCCAGGCATTTGGGCACCCCAAGGTGACCCAGGGGTCCGGACACCCCAGGGTGACCCAGGCATTTGGGCACCCCAGGGTGACCCAGGCATTCAGGCACCCCAGGGTGACCCAGGGGTCCGAGCACCCAAGGGTGACCCAGGCATTAGGGGGACCCCAGGGGGGGACCCAGGGGTCCGAGCACCCAAGGGTGACCCAGGCATTCGGGCACCCCAGGGGTCCGGACACCCCCGGGGTGACCCAGGCATTTGGGCAACCCCAGGGTGACCCAGGGTTTTGGGCACCCCAGGGGTCTGAGCACCCAAGGGTGACCCAGGGTTTTGGGCACCCCAGGGGGACCCAGGCATTCGGGGACCCCAGGGTGACCCAGGCATTCGGGGACCCCAGGGTGACCCAGGGGTCCGAGCACCCAAGGGTGACCCAGGCATTCGGGCACCCCAAGGTGACCCAGGGGTCTGGGCACCCCAGGGTGACCCAGGGGTTTTGGGCACCCCAGGGGTCCGGGCACCCAAGGGTGACCCAGGCATTCGGGGACCCCAGGTGACCCAGGCTTTTGGGCACCCCAGGGTGACCCAGGGGCCCGAGCACCGAGGCAGACACAAACGACCCCAAAAATCTCTATATATTAGTGTAAAAATCTCCCTTTCGGCACCAAATATTTACAGCCCCTCCCCTGTCGCGGCCCCCGCCCCTCCCCCGCCGCCACCGTCGCTAATTAGCCCCCCGCTAACGAGGAACGAAGGTGTCGAGCGGAGGGGGGCCCGGGGGGGGCAGAGCCAGGTAGCCGGGGTGGGTCCCAGGTGTCTGGGGGGGCACCCATAGATCTGGGGGGGCCCGGGGGGTCCCATGTCAGTAGCGTTGGGTGCGTCCAGTGTTGGGTGAAGAGGAAGATTGGGGGGGGGGGGAGGAAGATGAAGGAGGATGAAGAATGAGGGTGATGGTGAGGAAGATGAAGGAGAAGGAGGTGGAAGGGAAGGAGGAGGAGAGAGATGAAGGAAGAGGAGGAGGATGAGGAAGATGAAGGAGAAGGAGGTGGAGGAGGATGAGGAAGATGAAGGAGAAGGAGGTGGAGGAGAAGGAGGAAGATGAAGGAGAAGGAGGTGGAGGAGAAGGAGGAAGATGAAGGAGAAGGAGGTGGAGGAGAAGGAGGAAGATGAAGGAGGAGGAAGATGAAGAACAAGGAGGAAGGAGAAGGAGGAAGATGAAGGAGAAGGAAGAAGATGAAGGAGAAGGAGGAAGATGAAGAACGAGGAGGAAGGAGAAGGAGGAAGAGGAAGGAGGAGGAAGAGGAAGCAGGAGGAAGAGGAAGACGCAGGAGGAAGACGCAGGAGGAAGCAGATGAAGGAGGAGGGTGATGAGGAAGCTGAAGGAGAAAGAGGTGGAAGAGAAGGAGGAGGAGGAGGATGAAGGCTGAAGGAGGGAGGAGGAGGTTTATAAGGAGGACGAAGCACAAGAAGGAGGATGAAGGAGGAGGTGGATGAAGGAGGGATGAAGGAGGATGATGAGGAAGGCTGAAGGATGCTGGCGGTGAGGATGAGGATGGTGAGGATGACGCTGAGGAGGATGGAGGAGGAGGAGGAGGAGGGCCGAAGGATGATGCCAGCGAGGAGGATGAAGAGGGAGGCCGAAGGAGGGCCGAAGGCCGCAGGTGGTGAGGAAGAGGAGGGCGAGGCGGGCGGCTCAGGCGAGGACGGCGCGGTCGCGCAGCAGGCGGTGCAGGAGGCCGAAGACGGGCGGGTCGGCGGCGTCGCGGGCCCAGCAGCGCAGCATCACCCCGTGCAGCGCCGCCGGGCAGCCCGGGGGGCACGGCAGGTA
The DNA here is from genome assembly GCF_030463565.1 of Pelecanus crispus. Classification (NCBI taxonomy): domain Eukaryota; kingdom Metazoa; phylum Chordata; class Aves; order Pelecaniformes; family Pelecanidae; genus Pelecanus; species Pelecanus crispus. The sequence goes on along the minus strand of NC_134671.1, from coordinate 512,527 downwards.
CTCCTGGGGGCAGCGGGTCAGGGGGCAACTGGGGCAACTGGGGCAAACTGGGGCAACTGGGGGCAACTGGGGCAACTGGGGCAAACTGGGGCAAACTGGGGGCACGGCAGGTACTCCTGGGGGCAGCGGGTCAGGGGGCAACTGGGGCAACTGGGGCAACTGGGGCAACTGGGGGCAACTGGGGCAAACTGGGGCAAACTGGGGGCACGGCGGGTACTCCTGGGGGCAGCGGGTCAGGGGGCAACTGGGGCAAACTGGGGCAAACTGGGGCAACTGGGGGCAACTGGGGCAAACTGGGGCAAACTGGGGGCACGGCGGGTACTCCTGGGGGCAGCGGGTCAGGGGGCAACTGGGGCAACTGGGGCAAACTGGGGCAACTGGGGGCAACTGGGGCAAACTGGGGCAAACTGGGGGCACGGCGGGTACTCCTGGGGGCAGCGGGTCAGGGGGCAACTGGGGCAACTGGGGCAACTGGGGCAAACTGGGGCAAACTGGGGGCACGGCAGGTACTCCTGGGGACAGCGGGTCAGGGGGCAACTGGGGCAACTGGGGCAACTGGGGGCACGGCAGGTACTCCTGGGGACAGCGGGTCAGGGGGCAACTGGGGCAACTGGGGCAACTGGGGGCAACTGGGGCAAACTGGGGGCACGGCGGGTACTCCTGGGGGCAGCGGGTCAGGGGGCAACTGGGGCAACTGGGGCAAACTGGGGGCAACTGGGGCAAACTGGGGGCATGGCAGGTACTCCTGGGGGGCAGCGGGTCAGGGGGCAACTGGGGCAACTGGGGCAACTGGGGCAAACTGGGGGCATGGCAGGTACTCCTGGGGGCAGCGGGTCAGGGGGCAACTGGGGCAACTGGGGCAACTGGGGCAAACTGGGGCAAACTGGGGCAAACTGGGGGCACGGCAGGTACTCCTGGGGGCAGCGGCTCAGGGGGCAACTGGGGCAACTGGGGGCACGGCAGGTACTCCTGGGGACAGCGGGTCAGGGGGCAACTGGGGCAACTGGGGCAACTGGGGGCAACTGGGGCAAACTGGGGGCACGGCAGGTACTCCTGGGGGCAGCGGGTCAGGGGGCAACTGGGGCAACTGGGGCAAACTGGGGGCATGGCAGGTACTCCTGGGGGCAGCGGGTCAGGGGGCAACTGGGGCAACTGGGGCAACTGGGGCAAACTGGGGCAAACTGGGGGCACGGCAGGTACTCCTGGGGGCAGCGGCTCAGGGGGCAACTGGGGCAACTGGGGCAACTGGGGGCAACTGGGGCAAACTGGGGGCACGGCGGGTACTCCTGGGGGCAGCGGGTCAGGGGCAACTGGGGCAACTGGGGCAACTGGGGGCAACTGGGGCAAACTGGGGGCACGGCGGGTACTCCTGGGGGCAGCGGGTCAGGGGGCAACTGGGGCAACTGGGGGCAACTGGGGCAAACTGGGGCAAACTGGGGGCACGGCAGGTACTCCTGGGGGCAGCGGGTCAGGGGGCAACTGGGGCAACTGGGGCAACTGGGGCAAACTGGGGCAAACTGGGGGCACGGCAGGTACTCCTGGGGGCAGCGGCTCAGGGGGCAACTGGGGCAACTGGGGCAACTGGGGCAACTGGGGCAAACTGGGGGCACGGCAGGTACTCCTGGGGGCAGCGGGTCAGGGGGCAACTGGGGCAACTGGGGCAACTGGGGCAAACTGGGGGCACGGCAGGTACTCCTGGGGGCAGCGGCTCAGGGGGCAACTGGGGCAACTGGGGCAAACTGGGGGCAACTGGGGCAAACTGGGGGCACGGCAGGTACTCCTGGGGGCAGCGGGTCAGGGGGCAACTGGGGCAACTGGGGCAACTGGGGCAAACTGGGGGCATGGCAGGTACTCCTGGGGGCAGCGGGTCAGGGGGCAACTGGGGCAACTGGGGCAAACTGGGGGCACGGCAGGTACTCCTGGGGGCAGCGGGTCAGGGGGCAACTGGGGGCAACTGGGGCAAACTGGGGGCACGGCAGGTACTCCTGGGGGCAGCGGGTCAGGGGGCAACTGGGGCAACTGGGCAAACTGGGGGCAACTGGGGCAAACTGGGGGCATGGCAGGTACTCCTGGGGGCAGCGGGTCAGGGGGCAACTGGGGCAACTGGGGCAACTGGGGCAAACTGGGGGCACGGCAGGTACTCCTGGGGGCAGCGGGTCAGGGGGCAACTGGGGCAACTGGGGCAACTGGGGGCAACTGGGGCAAACTGGGGGCACGGCAGGTACTCCTGGGGGCAGCGGGTCAGGGGGCAACTGGGGCAACTGGGGCAACTGGGGCAAACTGGGGCAACTGGGGGCATTGGGGGCAACTGGGGCAACTGGGGGCACTGGGGGCAACTGGGGCAACTGGGGGTCAGGGGGGCAGCGGGGGGCACTGGGGGCACGGGGGCACTGGGGGCAACTGGGAGTGATGGGAGCGACTGGGAGTACTGGGGGGAACTAGGAGTAATGGAGCAACTGGGAGTAACTGGGAGTGATAGGAGTAACTGGGAGTAACTGGGGGGAACTGGGAGTAATGGAGCGACTGGGAGTGACTGGGAGTGATGGGAGTAACTGGGAGTGACTGGGAGTAACTGGGGGGAACTGGGAGTAATGGAGCAACTGGGAGTGACTGGGAGTGATGGGAGTAACTGGGAGAACTGGGGGGAACTGGGAGTAACTGGGAATAAGTGGGGTGACTGGGAGCAACTGGGAATAACTGGGGTGACTGGGGGTAACTGGGAATAATTGAGGTAACTGGGAGTAACTGGGAGTGATGGGAGTAACTGGGAGTAACTGGGGGTGACTGGGGGTAACCAGGAGTAACTGGGAGCAGCTTGGGCGTAACTGGGAGCAGCTTGGGGGTAACTGGGAGTAACTGAGGTAACTGGGAGTACTGGGGGGAACTGGGAGCAGCATGGGGGTAACTGGGCACCTAGAGGGGCACAGCGGGGTCTCCTGGGGATGCTCAGGGTCCTCCCAGTCTCCACCAGTCCCTCCCAGTCCCCTCCCAGTGCCCCCCAGTCCCCTCCCGGTGCCCCCCAGTCCCCTCCCGGTGCCCCCCAGTCCCTCCCAGAGACCCACAGCATCCCCCCAGCCCCCTCCCAATTCCCTTCCAGTGCCCCCCAGTCTCCACCAGTCCCTCCCAGTGCCCCCCAGTAACCCTCCAGCCCCCCTCCCCATGCCCACCAGTGCCTCTCAGTCCCTCCCAGTGGCCCCCAGCCCCCTCCCAGTGGCCCCCAGTAACCCTCCAGCCCCCCTCCCCATGCCCACCAGTGCCTCCCAGTCCCTCCCAGTGCCCCCCAGCCACCTCCCAGTGCCCCCCAGCCCCCTCCCAGTGCCTCCCAGCCCCCTCCCAGTTGCCCCCAGCCACCTCCCAGTGCCCTCCAGCCCCCTCCCAGTGCCCTCCCAGTGCCTCCCAGTGCCCTCCAGCCCCCTCCCAGTGCCCTCCCAGTGCCTCCCAGTGCCCTCCAGCCTCCTCCCAGTGCCTCCCAGTCCCCTCCCAGTCCCTCCCAGTGCCCCCCAGTCCCCTCCCAGTCCCTCCCAGTGCCCCCCAGCCCCCTCCAAGTGCCCCCCAGCCCCCTCCAAGTGCCCCCCAGCCCCCTCCCAGTGCCCTCCAGCCCCCTCCCAGTGCCTCCCAACCACCTCCCAGTCCCTCCCAGTGCCTCCCAGTCCCCTCCCAGTCCCCTCCCAGTGCCCCCCAGTGCCCACCTGGCGGCCCTGGGCGCGGAAGTGGTGCCCGGCGTTGGCGATGACCTGCTCGTCGCTCAGGCGCCCGTAGGGCTGCTCGCGGCACCGCGTCAGCACCTCCCACAGCGTCACCCCGAAGGCCCAGGCGTCGCTGGCCGGCGTGAAGGTCCCCTGCGTGGGGGCGGGGCTAGCGCGGACACGCCCCCAGGGACACGCCCAGGCAGGCCCCACCCACCCCCAGCCAACCTATCCCCGTGCTGCAGCCCCAATCCCCTTAACTCTGCCCAAATCTCCCAAAATTCCCCTGGAATGCCCCCAAATCCCCTTAACTCTGCCCAAATCTGCCAAAATTCCCCTCCAATGCCCCCAAATCCCCTTAACTCTGCCCAATCCCCCCCAATTCCCCTGGAATGTCCCCAAATCCCCTTAACTCTGCCCAAATCTGCCAAAATTCCCCTCGAATGTCCCCAAATCCCCTTAACTCTGCCCAAATCTCCCAAATTCCCCTGGAATGCCCCCAATATCCCCTTAACTCTGCCCAATTCCCCCCAATTCCCCTCAAATGTCCCCAAATCCCCTTAACTCTGCCCAATTCCCCCCAATTCCCCTCAAATGTCCCCAAATCCCCTTAACTCTGCCCAATTCACCCCAAAAGCCCCTCAAATGTCCCCAAATCCCCTTAACTCTGCCCAAATCTCCCAAAATTCCCCTCCAATGCCCCCAAATCCCCTTACTCTGCCCAATCCCCCCCAATTCCCCTGGAATGTCCCCAAATCCCCTTAACTCTGCCCAAATCTGCCAAAATTCCCCTCGAATGTCCCCAAATCCCCTTAACTCTGCCCAAATCTCCCAAAATTTCCCCTGGAATGCCCCCAAATCCCCTTAACTCTGCCCAATTCCCCCCAATTCCCCTCAAATGTCCCCAAATCCCCTTAACTCTGCCCAATTCCCCCCAATTCCCCTCAAATGTCCCCAAATCCCCTTAACTCTGCCCAATTCACCCCAAAAGCCCCTCAAATGTCCCCAAATCCCCTTAACTCTGCCCAAATCTGCCAAAATTCCCCTCCAATGTCCCCAAATCCCCTTAACTCTGCCCAATTCCCCTGGAATGTCCCCAAATCCCCTTAACCCAGCCCAGATCTGCCAAAATTCCCCTCCAATGTCCCCAAATCCCCTTAACTCTGCCCAAATCTCCCAAAATTCCCCTCCAATGTCCCCAAATCCCCTTAACTCTGCCCAATCTCCCAAAATTCCCCTCCAATGTCCCCAAATCCCCTTAACTCAAAATTCCCCTCCAATGTCCCCAAATCCCCTTAACTCTGCCCAAATCTCCCAAAATTCCCCTCCAATGTCCCCAAATCCCCTTAACTCTGCCCAAATCTCCCAAAATTCCCCTCCAATGTCCCCAAATCCCCTTAACTCTGCCCAAATCTCCCAAAATTCCCCTCCAATGTCCCCAAATCCCCTTAACTCTGCCAATCTCCCAAAATTCCCCTCCAATGTCCCCAAATCCCCTTAACTCTGCCCAATTTGCCCCAAAAGCCCCTCAAATGTCCAAAATCCCCTTAACTCGGCCCAATTCCCCTGGAATTTCCTTTTCCAGCCCCCAAATCCCCTTAACTCTGCCCAGTTCCGCCCCAATTCCCCTGGAATGTCCCCAAACCCCCTTAACTCGGCCCAATTCCCCTCCAATGTCCCAAATCCCCTTATCTCTGCCCAGTTCTGCCAAAATTTCCTTTTCCAGCCCCCAAATCCCCTTAGCTCTGCCCAATCCCCCCCAGTTCCCCTGGAATGCCCCCAAATCCCCTTAACTCTGCCCAATTCGCCCCAAAAGCCCCTCAAATGTCCCCAAATCCCCTTAACTCTGCCCAAATCTGCCAAAATTCCCCTCTAATGTCCCCAATATCCCCTTAACTCTCTGCCCAATCCCCCCCCAATTCCCCTGGAATGTCCCCAAATCCCCTTAACTCTCCCCAATTCCCTGGAATGCCCCCAAACCCCCTTAGCTCTGCCCAATCCCCCCCAATTCCCCTCGAATGTCCCCAAATCCCCTTAACTCTGCCCAAATCTCCCAAAATTCCCCTCCAATGTCCCCAAACCCCCTTAACTCTGCCCAATTCCCTTGGAATGCCCCCAAACCCCATAACTCTGCCCAATCCCCCCCCAATTCCCCTGGAATGCCCCCAAACCCCCTTAACTCTGCCCAATCCCCCCCCCAATTCCCCTGGAATGCCCCAAACCCCCTTAACTCTGCCCAATCCCCCCCCCAATTCCCCTGGAATGCCCCCAAACCCCCTTAACTCTGCCCAATCGCCCCCCAATTCCCCTGGAATGCCCCCAAACCCCCTTAACTCTGCCCAATCGCCCCCCAATTCCCCTGGAATGCCCCCAAACCCCCTTAACTCTGCCCAATCGCCCCCCAGTTCCCCTGGAATGCCCCCAAACCCCTTAACTCTCCCCAATTCCCTTGGAATGTCCCCAAACCCCCTTAACTCTGCCCAATCGCCCCCCAATTCCCCTGGAATGCCCCCAAACCCCCTTAACTCTGCCCAATCCCCCCCAGTTCCCCTGGAATGTCCCCAAACCCCCTTAACTCTGCCCAATTCCCCCCCAATTCCCCTGGAATGCCCCCAAACCCCCTTAACTCTGCCCAATCGCCCCCCAATTCCCCTGGAATGCCCCCAAACCCCCTTAACTCTGCCCAATCGCCCCCCAATTCCCCTGGAATGCCCCCAAAACCCCCTTAGCTCTGCCCAATCCCCCCCCCAATTCCCCTGGAATGCCCCCAAACCCCCATAACTCTGCCCAATCGCCCCCCAATTCCCCTGGAATGCCCCCAAACCCCCATAACTCTGCCCAATCACCCCCCAATTCCCCTGGAATGCCCCCAAACCCCCTCAGCTCTGCCCAGTCCCCCCCAGCTCCCCCGGAATGCTGCCAGTCCCCCCGGCACACCCCCCCCGTTCCCCCGGAACGCCCCCATTCCCCCCGGCGCACCATCAGGATGCACTCCCAGGCCATCCAGCGGATGGGCAGCAGGGCCCGGCCCCGCACCCGGTAGTAGTCGGCGGCGTAGAGGTGCCGGCTCATGCCGAAATCCGCGACCTTGACCGTGAAGCCCTCCCCCACCAGGCAGTTGCGGGTGGCCAGGTCGCGGTGGACGAAGTTCAAGCCGGCCAGGAACCGCATCCCCGAGGCGATCTGGGCCCCCACGTGCAGCAGGGTGGCCAGGCTGGGGGGGGCGGGGCGTCAGGGGGGCGGGGCTTCGGGGGGCGGGGCGCCGGGGGGGCGGGGCGCAGGGGGGGTGGGGCTGGGGAGGGGCTGGGGGAGGGCGGGGGAGCGCTGGTGGCCTGGGGGGGAAAGGGAAGGGGAGGGGCTAAAGAGGAAGGGGAGGGGCTTAAGGGGGTGTGGCTTAAGGGGGTGTGGCTTAAGGGGGTGTGGCTTAAGGGGTGTGGCTTCAGGGGGAGGGGTGTGGGGGTGGGGCTGAGGGAGGGGTGGGGGGGGCAGGGGAGTGCTGGTAGCCTGCGGTGGAAGGGGAAGGGGAGGGGCTAAAGAGGAAGGGTGGGGCTTAATGGGGTGTGGCGCCAAGGGGGGTGTGGTTTAAGGGGGAGGGGCGTGGGGGTGGGGCTGGGGAGGGGCTGAGGGAGGGTTGGGGGGGCAGGGGGGAGCACTGTTGGCCTGGGGGGAAGGGGAAGGGGCGGGGCTAAAGTGGAAGGGGAGGGGCTTAAGGGGCGGGGCTCACGGGGGTGTGGCTTAAGGAGGTGTGGCTTAAGGGGGTGGGGCACCAAGGGGGTGGGGTGTGGGGGAGAGAGGGGCTGGGGAGGGGCTGGGGGGGCGCGCTGGTAGCCTGGGGTGGAAGGGGAAGGGGCGGGGCTAAAGAGGAAGGGGAGGGGCTAAAGAGGAAGGGGCGGGGCTTCAGGGGGTGTGCCTTAAGGGGGTGTGGCTTCAGGGGGTGTGGCGCCAAGGGGGTGTGGTTTAAGGGGGAGGGGGGTGGGGGTGGGGAGGGGCTGAGGGAGGGGTGGGGGGGCAGGGGGGAGCGCTGTTGGCCTGGGGGGGAAGGGGAAGGGGCGGGGCTAAAGTGGAAGGGGTGGGGCTTAAGGGGGCGGGGCTTGAGGGGGTGGGGCACCAAGGGGGTGGGGTGGGGGGAGTGGGGCTGGGGAGGGGCTGGGGGAGGGGTGTGGGGCGGGGGGAGCGCTGGTGGCCTGGGGGGGAAGGGGAGGGGCTAAAGAGGAAGGGGAGGGGCTTCAGGGGGTGGGGCATGGGGAGGAGTGGGCGCCAAGGGGGCGGGGCGTGGGGGGGTGGGGCCGGGGAGGGGCTGAGGGAGGGGTGTGGGGCGGGGGGAGTGCTGGTGGCCTGGGGGGCAGAGGATGGGGGCGGGGCTAAAGGGAAGGGGCGGGGCTAAAGCGGAAGGGGCGGGGCTTCTAGGCCGAGGGTGGGGCTTGTGGGAGCTGGGTGTGGTTGAAGGGGTGTGGCTCCGGGGGGGGTGTGGCTTGTGGGGAAGGGGTGGGGCTAAAGGGAACGGGGTGTGGCTTAACCGAAGGGGCGTGGCTTCATGGTGAGGGGCGTGGCTTATGGGAAAGGGCCGGTGCCGCACGGGCAAGGGGCGGGGCTAAAGCCAATGGGCGTGGCTTGCAACCAAGGGGCGGGGCTACACGCGAAAGGGCGGGGCTTACACCAGTGGGGCGGGGCTCCCGAGGGAAGGGGCGTGGCTGACGGGGAGGGGCGGGGCTTGCAAGGAAGGGGGTGGGGCCGATAGGCGAGGGGGCGGGCAAACCAGGAAAGGGGCGGGGCCTGTGGGCGGGGCCGAAGGGGGCGGGGCCAAAGGGGGGTGGGGCCGAAGGGGGGCGGGGCCGAGGGGCAGCGGGGTTTAAAGGGGCAGCACCCCCAGGGGCTCGGAGGAAGGGGGCTCAAAGGGGGCGTGGCCCGAGTGGGCGTGGCCTGAAGGGGCGTGGCCTACCTGAGGGCGGGGCCGCGGGGCCCGCCCAGGAACTGGTGGAGGTCGCCGTGCTCCATGTACTCGGTGATGATGCAGAGGGGGCCGGCCCCCGCGCACACCCCCAGCAGCCGCACGATGTTGGGGTCCCGCAGGCGCCCCAGGGTCCGCGCCTCCTGCAGGAAGTCCCGCCTGCGGCCGCGTCACCGCCACGCCACGCCCCTCGCACGCCCCTCGCACGCCCGCGCACGCCCCTCGGGCTGGGGGGCACCCCACATCTCCCACGCGTTACACCCTGCCGGCTCCCCCACCTACCTCCTGCACTGCCCCCCGCCAAGGGCATTGCACACCCGCACACGCCCCTTGCACGCCCGCGCACAGCCCCTCGCACGCCCGCGCACACCCGTGCACGCGCCTCGGCCCGGGGGGGCACCCCACATCTCCCACGGGTTACACCCCGCCGGCTCCCCCTCCTACCTCCTGCACTGCCCCCCCCAGGGCGTTGCACACCTGCGTACGCCCCTTGCACGCCCCTCACACGCCCCTTGCACGCCCGCGCACACCCACGCATGCCCGCGTGCGCCCCTCGGCCCGGGGGGGCACCCCACATCTCCCATGGGCTACACCCCACCTGCTCCCCCCCCATCTCCTGCACTGCCCCCCCCCAGGGCATTGCACACCTGCGCACATCCCTTGCACGCCCCTCGCACACCCCTTGCACACCCTCACACACCCCTCGCATGCCCCTCGCACGCCCCTCGGCCCGGGGGGGCACCCCACATCTCCCACGCGTTACACCCTGCCGGCTCCCCCTCCTACCTCCTGCACTGCCCCCCGCCAAGGGCATTGCACACCCGCACACGCCCCTTGCACGCCCGCGCACGCCCCTCGCACGCCCGCGCACACCCGTGCACGCGCCTCGGCCCGGGGGGGCACCCCACATCTCCCACGGGTTACACCCCGCCAGCTCCCCCTCCTACCTCCTGCACTGCCCCCCCCCAGGGCGTTGCACACCTGCGTACGCCCCTTGCACGCACCTCACACGCCCCTTGCACGCCCGCGCACACCCACGCATGCCCGCGTGCGCCCCTCGGCCCGGGGGGGCACCCCACATCTCCCATGGGCTACACCCCACCTGCTCCCCCCCCATCTCCTGCACTGCCCCCCCCCAGGGCATTGCACACCTGCGCACATCCCTTGCACGCCCCTCGCACACCCCTTGCACACCCTCACACACCCCTCGCATGCCCCTCGCACGCCCCTCGGCCCGGGGGGGCACCCCACATCTCCCACGCGTTACACCCTGCCGGCTCCCCCTCCTACCTCCTGCACTGCCCCCCGCCAAGGGCATTGCAACACCCGCACACGCCCCTTGCACGCCCGCGCACGCCCCTCGCACGCCCGCGCACACCCGTGCACGCGCCTCGGCCCGGGGGGGCACCCCACATCTCCCACGGGTTACACCCCGCCAGCTCCCCCTCCTACCTCCTGCACTGCCCCCCCCAGGGCGTTGCACACCTGCGTACGCCCCTTGCACGCACCTCACACGCCCCTTGCACGCCCGCGCACACCCACGCATGCCCGCGTGCGCCCCTCGGCCCGGGGGGGCACCCCACATCTCCCATGGGCTACACCCCGCCAGCTCCCCCTCCTACCTCCTGCACTGCCCCCCCCAGGGCATTGCACACCCGTGCACGTCCCTTGCACACCCTCACATGCCCCTCGCATGCCCCTTGCACGCCCCTCGGGCCGGGGGGCACCCCACATCTCCCATGGGCTACACCCCACCTGCTCCCCCCCATCTCCTGCACTGCCCCCCCCCAGGGCATTGCACACCTGCGCACATCCCTTGCACGCCCCTCGCACACCCCTTGCACACCCTCACACACCCCTCGCATGCCCCTTGCACGCCCCTCGGCCCGGGGGGCACCCCACATCTCCCACGCGTTACACCCCGCCGGCTCCCCCTCCTACCTCCTGCACTGCCCCCTGCCAAGGGCATTGCACACCCGCACACGCCCCTTGCACGCCCGCGCACGCCCCTCGCACGCCCCGCGCACACCCGTGCACGCGCCTCGGCCCGGGGGGGCACCCCACATCTCCCACGGGTTACACCCCGCCAGCTCCCCCTCCTACCTCCTGCACTGCCCCCCCCCAGGGCGTTGCACACCTGCGTACGCCCCTTGCACGCCCCTCACACGCCCCTTGCACGCCCGCGCACACCCACGCATGCCCGCGTGCGCCCCTCGGCCCGGGGGGGCACCCCACATCTCCCATGGGCTACACCCCACCTGCTCCCCCCCCATCTCCTGCACTGCCCCCCCCCAGGGCATTGCACACCTGCGCACATCCCTTGCACGCCCCTCGCACACCCCTTGCACACCCTCACACACCCCTCGCATGCCCCTTGCACGCCCCTCGGCCCGGGGGGGCACCCCACATCTCCCACGCGTTACACCCTGCCGGCTCCCCCTCCTACCTCCTGCACTGCCCCCCGCCAAGGGCAATGCACACCCGCACACGCCCCTTGCATGCCCCTTGCACGCCCCTCGCACGCCCGCGCACACCCGTGCACGCCCCTCGGCCCGGGGGGGCACCCCACATCTCCCACGGGTTACACCCCGCCGGCTCCCCCTCCTACCTCCTGCACTGCCCCCCCCCCAGGGCGTTGCACACCTGCGCACATCTCTTGCACGCCCCTCGCACACCCCTTGCACACCCTCGCACACCCCTTGCACACCCTCACACACCCCTCGCATGCCCCTCGCACGCCCCTCGGCCCGGGGGGGCACCCCACATCTCCCACGCGTTACACCCCGCCGGCTCCCCCTCCTACCTCCTGCACTGACCCCCCCCGGGCGTTGCACACCTGCGTACGCCCCTTGCACGCACCTCACACGCCCCTTGCACGCCCGCGCACACCCACGCATGCCCGCGTGCGCCCCTCGGCCCGGGGGGGCACCCCACATTTCCCATGGGTTACACCCCGCCGGCTCCCCCTCCTACCTCCTGCACCCCCCCCCCCAGGGCATTGCACACCTGTGCACGCCCCTCGCACGCCCCTCGCACGCCCACGGACACCCTTGCACGCCTGCGCGCCCCTCGGCCTGGGGGGGCACCCCACATTTCCCATGGGTTACACCCTGCCGGCTCCCCCACCTGCCTCCTGCACCCCGACCTCCGCAGGGCATTGCACACCTGTGCACGCCCCTCGCACACCCCTCGCACGCCCATGCACACCGCTCGGCCTGGGGGGCCACCCCACTTCTCCCACCCCTTGCACACCCAAGGGGGGCACCCCGCATCCCACTGGGGGCCCCCCCCATGCCTCCCAACACCTCTCATGTGCCCTACCCCCCCAATGCATTGCACGCCCCTTGCACGCCCGTGCACACCCCTCGCACACCTGTGCACCGCCCCTCACGCACCGGTGCACACCCCTCGCACGCCCATGCACGCCCTTTGCATGCCCATGCACACCCCTTACACCCCTCGCGCGCCCGTGCACGCCCTTTGCACGCCCATGCACACCCCTTACACCCCTCGCGCGCCCGTGCACGCCCTTTGCACGCCCATGCACACCCCTTACACCCCTCGCGCGCCCGTGCACGCCCTTTGCACGCCCATGCACACCCCTTACACCCCTCGCGCGCCCGTGCACGCCCTTTGCACGCCCATGCACACCCCTTACACCCCTCGCGCGCCCGTGCACGCCCTTTGCACGCCCATGCACACCCCTTACACCCCTCGCGCGCCCGTGCACGCCCTTTGCACGCCCATGCACACCCCTTACACCCGTCGCGCGCCCGTGCACGCCCTTTGCACGCCCATGCACACCCCTTACACCCGTCGCGCGCCCGTGCACGCCCTTTGCACGCCCATGCACACCCCTTACACCCCTCGCGCGCCCGTGCACGCCCTTTGCACGCCCATGCACACCCCTTACACCCCTCGCGCGCCCATGCACGCCTTTGCACGCCCATGCACACCCCTTACACCCCTCGCGCGCCCATGCACGCCCTTTGCACGCCCATGCACACCCCTTACACCCGTCGCGCGCCCATGCACGCCCTTTGCACGCCCATGCACACCCCTTACACCCCTCGCAGGCCCATGCACGCCCTTTGCACGCCCATGCACACCCCTTACACCCCTCGCACACCCCTCGCATGCCCGTGCACGCCCCTCGCATGCCCGGGGAGGGCACCCCCACACCCACCACCCCCTCATGCCCCCCTCCGTGCACCTTGCACACCCCTTACACCCCTCGCACACGCGTGTGACCCCCCCCCCCCGTACCTGGCGTTCTTGGTGGCGTCGGGGCGCAGGACCTTGACGGCGACCAGCAGGGGGCGCCCTCGGGGCAGGTCGGGGGGGCGCGCGGGGGGGGGCAGGGCCTGGGGGTCCTCGACCTCGCACAGCAGCACCTGGGGGCGGGGCCTCAGCGCGGGGCGGGGCCAAGCCCCACCGGGGGCGGGGCTAAACCCCACCGGGGTGGGGCCAAACCCCATCGGGGCGGGGCTAAACCCCGGGGGGGCGGGGCTAAACTCAACGAGGGGGCGGGGCTAAACTCAAGGGGGCGGAGCTAAACTCACCTGGGGCGGGGCCTCAGCGCGGGGCGGGGCTAAACCCCATCGGGGGCGGGGCCAAACCCCGGGGGGCGGGGCTAAACTCAACGGGGGCGGGGCTAAACTCAAGGGGGCGGAGCTAAACTCACCTGGGGCGGGGCCTCAGCGCGGGGCGGGGCTAAACCCCATCGGGGGCGGGCGCTAAACTCACTGGGGCGGGGCTAGATTCACGGGGGCGGGGCTAAACTCACCGGGGGCGGGGCCTCAGCGCGGGGCGGGGACAAAACCCATTGGGGCGGGGCTAAACTCACCGGGGGGCGGGGCTAAACATACCTGGGCGGGACTAAACTCACCTGGGGGCGGGCCTCGGATGGGGGGCGTGGCTTAAGCACTGGGGCGGGGCTTGGGTCAATGGGGGCGTGGCTTATGGGGTGGGGCATCTGCGGGGGCGTGGTCTCTGTGAGGGGTGGGGCTTCCCCGCGTGGGGGTGTGGCTTCTGCGAGGGGGCGGGGTTTAGAGGGGTGTGGCCAGGATAAAAGGGGCGGGGTTGGAATATGGGGGCGGGGCCTGGGGTGAGGGGGGCGGGGCGGCGGGAATATGTGGGCGTGGCCAGGGGCGGGGCTCGCGCTGCGGGGGGCGGGGCTCACCTCTCCAAACTGCCCCTCCCCCAGCTTCTCGCGGAAGCGGAGGCGCCGGCGGGGGAAGGCGGGGAGGGCGGGGCTGGGGGCGGGGCCGGGGGCGGGGCCAGCCACGGCGTAGGCGGAGCCTCCGGTGACGTCAGCCTCCGCGTAGGCCCCCGCCCCCCCCTCGGGCTCGGCCGCACCTGCGGGGGAGGGGCGTCAGTGGGGGCGGGGCTTTGCCCGAAGGGGCGGGGCTACAGCGGGGGGGTGGGCGCTGGAAGGGGTGGGGTTACAGCAAGGGGGGGCGGGGCTTCGAAAAGGGGAGGGGCTAAAACAATGGGGGTCAGCGCAGGGGGGCGGGGCTACAGCGGGGGGAGGAAAAAAGAGGCGGGGCTTCGGCGAGAAGAGGTGGGGCTTCGGGAAAGGGGCGGGGCTTCGGGAAGGGTGGGGCTTTGAGAAAGGGGTGTGGCTTCGGGAAAGGGGCGGGGCTTCGGCGAGAAGAGGTGGGGCTTCGGGAAAGGGGCGGGGCTTTGGGAAAGGGGTGGGGCTTTCAGGAAAGGGGTGGGGCTCCGGGCAGGAGGCGGGGCTTCAGGAAAAGGGTGGGGCTTTAGGAAAGGGGTGGGGCTTCCGGAAAGGGGTGTGGCTGCGGGAAAGGGGTGGGGCTTCAGGCAGGAGGCAGGGCTTCAGGAAAAGGGTGGGGCTTCAGGAAAGGGGTGGGGCTTCCGGAAAGGGGCGTGGCTTCTCCCCAAGGGGCGGGGCATCCCCGAAGGGGGCAGGGCCAGGGATGGGGAGGGTGGGGCCAAGGGGGGTTGGAGGCGGGGCTCCCTCCCTGCCCCGCCCTTACCGTCGGTATTGATTGGCTTAGCCCCATCGGGTGGGGCCCGAGCGAGCCCTCCTATTGGCTGGGCGTAGGTGGCCAGCAGGAGCCGATAGGCCGGGTTGGCCAGGGGCGCTGCTGCGGGGGGGAGGGGAGGGGGGTGTGGTCAGGCGAGGGGGCGGGGCCAGGAGGGTCCGCCCCCTCTGCAGGCGCCGGGGGGGGTCAGGAGCCGGGGGTGGCTGGAGCCGGGCGCCCGTGGTGGCCACGTGGCTTCCATCATCTCGTCCCGTCGCCTCCATCCGCCCGCCCGTCTGTCCCTCCACGCGGGGTCCGTCTGTCCTGCCCGCCCTCCCTCCCTCCATACGGTGTCCCTCCCTCCCTCCATACGGTGTCCCTCCATCCCTCCATACGGTGTCCCTCCATCCATCCATACGGTGTCCCTCCATCCCTCCATACGGTGTCCCTCCCATACGGTGTCCCTCCATCCCTCCATACGGTGTCCCTCCATCCATCCATCCGGTGTCCCTCCCTCCATCCATACGGTGTCCCTCCATCCATCCATACGGTGTCCCTCCATCCCTCCATACGGTGTCCCTCCATCCATACGGTGTCCCTCCCTCCATCCATACGGTGTCCCTCCCTCCATCCATACGGTGTCCCTCCATCCCTCCATACGGTGTCCCTCCATCCATACGGTGTCCCTCCCTCCATCCATACGGTGTCCCTCCATCCATACGGTGTCCCTCCCTCCATCCATACGGTGTCCCTCCCTCCATCCATACGGTGTCCCTCCATCCATACGGTGTCCCTCCCTCCATCCATACGGTGTCCCTCCCTCCATCCATACGGTGTCCCTCCATCCCTCCATACGGTGTCCCTCCATCCATACGGTGTCCCTCCATCCCTCCATACGGTGTCCCTCCCTCCATCCATACGGTGTCCCTCCATCCCTCCATACGGTGTCCCTCCATCCCTTCCTCCATCCATCCCTCCATACGGTGTCCCTCCCTCCATCCATACGGTGTCCCTCCCTCCATCCCTTCCTCCATCCATCCCCATATGGTCTCCATCCATCCATCCCTTTCTCCACCCATCCATCCATCCCCATGCAGTCTCCACCCATCCCTTCCTCCATGTGGTCTCCATCCATCCACCCCTTCCTCTCCACCCACCCATCCATCCATCCACCCATCCACCCATCCAACCATCCATCCCCATGTGGTCTCCATCCATCCCTCCCTTCCTCATCCATCCCTCCCTTCCTCATCCATCCATCCCTTCCTCCATCCATCCATTCCTTCCTCCACCCATCCATCCCTTCCTCCATGTGGTCTCCATCCATCCATCCTATCCTCCATCCATCCATCATCCATCCATCATCCATCCATCCATCCATGCCTCCATCCCCATGTGGTCTTCATCCATCCATCCATCCCTTCCTCCATCCATCCATCCATTCCTCCATCCATCCATCCATCCCTTCCTCCATCCATCCATCCCTTCCTCCATCCATCCATCCATCCATCCCTTCCTCCATCCATCCATCCCTTCCTCCATCCATCCATCCCTTCCTCCATCCATCCATCCCTTCCTCCATCCATCCATCCATCCATCCCTTCCTCCATCCATCCATCCATTCCTCCATCCATCCATCCCTTCCTCCATCCATCCATCCCTTCCTCCATCCATCCATCCTTTCATCCATCCATCCATCCATCCATCCATCCATCCATCCCCATGTGGTCTCCATCCATCCATCCCTTCCTCCATCCATCCATCCATCCATCCCTATGTGGTCTCCATCCATCCATCCCTTCCTCCATCCATCCATCCATCCATCCTTTCATCCATCCATCCATCCATCCATCCATCCCCATGTGGTCTCCATCCATCCATCCCTTCCTCCATCCATCCATCCATCCATCCATCCATCCCTATGTGGTCTCCATCCATCCATCCCTTCCTCCATCCATCCATCCATCCCTCCCTTCCTCCATCCATCCATCCATCCCTATGTGGTCTCCATCCATCCATCCATCCATCCATATGTGGTCTCCATCCATCCATCCCTTCCTCCATCCATCCATCCATCCCTCCCTTCCTCCATCCATCCATCCATCCATGCCTTCCTCCATCCCCATGTGGTCTCCACCCATCCCTTCCTCCATCCATCCATCCATCCCTCCCTCCCTCCCTCCCTTCCTCCATCCATGCCTCCATCCCTCCCTTCATCCATCCATCCATCCATCCATCCATCCATCCTTCCTCCCTCCCTCCATCCATCCATCCCTTCCTCCATCCCCATGTGGTCTCCACCCATCCCTTCCTCCATCCATCCATCCATCCATCCATCCATCCCTATGTAGTCTCCATCCATCCATCCCTATGTAGTCTCCATCCATCCATCCCTTCTCCATCCATCCATCCATCCATCCCTTCCTCCATCCATCCATCCATCCCTTCCTCCATCCATCCAACCATCCATCCATCCATCCATCCACCCATCCATCCATCCCTTCCTCCATCCCCATGTGGTCTCCATGCATGCATGCATGCATGCATCCATCCATCCCTATGTAGTCTCCATCCATCCATCCCTTCCTCCATCCATCCATCCATCCATCCATCCCTCCCTTCCTCCATCCATCCATCCATCCATCCCTCCATCCCTCCCTCCCTCCATCCATGCCTCCATCCCCATGTGGTCTCCATCCATCCATCCATCCATCCACCCATCCATCCATCCCTTCCTCCATCCCCATGTGGTCTCCACCCATCCCTTCCTCCATCCATCCATCCATCCATCCATCCATCCATCCATCCATCCCTATGTAGTCTCCATCCATCCATCCCTTCCTCCATCCATCCATCCATCCATCCATCCATCCATCCATCCATCCCTATGTAGTCTCCATCCATCCATCCCTTCCTCCATCCATCCATCCATCCATCCATCCATCCATCCATCCACCCACCCTCCCTCCCTCCCTCCCTCCCTCCATCCATGCCTCCATCCCCATGTGGTCTCCATCCATCCATCCATCCATCCATCCATCCATCCATCCATCCATGCCTCCATCCCCATGTGGTCTCCATCCATCCATCCATCCCTCCCTCCCTCCACCCCTCCACCCACCCACCCCCGCCCCCACCCCTCCCCCGCCCCCCGCCCCACTCACCGGGGCCGGGGGGCGCGGGGGGCAGCGACGGCCACGGCCGCGTCGGCTCCTGGTACTCGCCCTGGCCTGGGGGGATGCGCTCGTAGCGGGGGGGGCCCCGCGCCGCCCCCGTCGCGTTGTTGATGACGACGGTGTCACCCCGGCACCGAGAGCTGCACCCGCAGCTCCTCCTCCGACGCCCGGCGCTGGGCCTGCGGGTGGGACCCTGGCGTGGACCCCGGCCCGGCCGCCCAGCTCCTCCCCCTTGACCCCGCCAACCCCACTCACCTTCCCCAGGATCTTCTTCCAGTACTGCCGCCAGAGGATGAGGAAGATGACGGCCAACA